>NC_041391.1:344412494-344417494 GCF_002162155.2 Triticum dicoccoides
GGTTGAGATGTGTTGTCCACAATTATAACTGAAAAATACAACCATAACATGAATTTGTGTACAAACAGGATGCGAAGAAAGCAAGTAAATAAAGTAAAATAATTGAAATGCGTAAACTCCAATAGCAGTCCTGATAACTCAGAGTCCAAGTTCACACTGTGTGCAATAATATATAGGGTTTCACTTCGATGTCATAAAACAGACACTATGGTCTTGATACCTCTGAGTAAAATGCATTTAATTATAATATTGTGAATGAAACAGCATCACATGTCTTTCTGTGCTTGGAAAATCTTAAGTAATTTAAGGCTATCAAAAGGTAGCCAAAATACCGAAGTAATCATGCAGTTTTAGAAAAGGAACAGCTGGCATCAAGAAAATTGTATTTAAACATTGATTGATCATAAGCACCTGATCAATCGCTTGGTTGGCTCCAGCATCATGAAGCTCAGGAGGACGATCAGCTGTGAGCAAGATTACTGGTACGAAATTTTGACTTGCCTCCACCACCTAGATGGGAAACTTGACTGAATATTAGTAATATTATAGACTTTTTTTTCTTTTTGAAAAATGCAGCATACAATACATGTATTAGCACAAAGGGATCATATGTATGCCTTCATAAGCCATACATTCTAGCCAGAGGGCTTCTGAAAGTTGGCAGTAGCGCATTGTTCGATAAAAAAGATATGATACAGCAGTTCCTGATGATGTAGAAAGCTGGCAGCAGTAAGAAAAGAAAAGAAATTAAGAAAGTGAAATATGCCACTCACCGAAGGGAGAAGATTTGAAACAGCAGTTCCTGATGATGTAATTACTATTGCAGGCTTTCTAGAACCTCTCCCATAGCCAAGAGCATGAAATCCAAGTGAACGTTCATCATAACATGATATGCAAGTTGTCAAAGGGTGGCCTGTGGCAGAAAGTGCAAGTGGGGATGACCTTGACCCTGGAGCTATACAAAAGTACTAAGGCAAAGCACATCAGAGGCATGGTAGACATGGCAAAACTATTTAGTGCGTTAAGATTACCGTAAAACCAAGCCTGACACACTCTTCAACTATAAGGGATGCCCATGCCGAATTTATGTTAGAGCAGCTCTTAATAGAAGATTCGGTTTTGTTGCTTTCTGAGCGTAGGTCCTACAGGATACGAGAGAACAGTTTTAGCATTTGTTAACGACAGCTTAAAACATCAGAAATTTCTCCTATACAAAGAATAAATGGCAGTTCTCATATCTAATTAGTCTATGTCATTGTATAGTTGTATGATTATGTTTGGTATTCTTTCTCAGAGCTGAAAATTGCTACAAAAAATGTTAGTGCGCCAAGGCTATGTTTCCAAATGATAATTCATTGGCGGTTTGGTTGCAAAGGAGACTCAGGTAGAAATTTACCATGTTTGCAAAAAATAAGAAGTGTGGTGAAAAGCGAATAAATGACTGCTCGGACATCAGAAATTTCTCCTGCAAAGAACAAATGGCAGTTCTGGTCAGGACAATAATTCAAAGGCACTCTTACCAAAGAGTATAAACTACAGAAAAAATCAAAAGGAAGAAAAATTGATATAGAAATTCTGTTTGCCCAACTTTGGTGTTCATTTTTAGGTGTAAACTTAACTTTACCTTTTTGTCTGCCAATTTCAGGAATAAGTCTATTTACAGATACCGACACTGGGGCACCTACTAATTCGTTCTGCTCCCACCTCAATGACTCATAAAATCTATAAATTTGACGGGTCTTTAAACTGAAGAAATACTTTGGAGCCATATCAATGGTCTAAGGACCAAAACCTAATCCCGAAATAATATTGCAAAATCGTGATATGTACTTTCCAGCAAGATAAGGACAACATCCAGAAGCCACAAAGAAAGAAGCACAATAATCTTTTACACAGGAAAAGGTTATTTTAAAACCAAAGCAAGAAATAGTTAATTTCAAGTAACTTACCAAGGTTAAGAGGATACCTTTTGCATGCTGATTTCAGCATCTACTTTGACAAGAACTTCGCCATCCAAGTATACCTGGAAAGGCGGGTCCAGTAAATTCAAACTTAAAACTAAGGTGTTAGATTTTTTTTTTTTGAAAGATCCAGCAAAGCTGGCTTTTCATATTAATCATAGCAGGAAGCAATGGATAACAAAATACATGGAGATGATCCTAGGATCAAGAGAAAAAACAGATAAAAACAGGACAGCGACAGAACGTTCAGAGGCGAGATCATCAGCCGATCCCCTCTGGTGGCAGAGTGAACGGGTGCAGCAAACATGTTGCTCCGGCCTGCCTCCATAGGTCGATGCCCCGTCTGATGGCCTGCAGAACATCTCGCCTAGATGCCTCTCTGTTTCTGAACGTGCAGTCATTCCGGTGCCTCCATATTTCCCACACGGCTAGCATCGTCAGAGATCTTATGCCCTTTCTGAACTCAGGTTTTGTGCCCTCCACAATGCTCATGATCCGATCGGCACTGCTGTGGAAACCGCAACCAGACTGCAAACTCAGGGCTTCACAACCTGTCCAAGATGACAGGCTGCTCCAGATCGTCGCGGTGAAAGGGCACGACCAGAAGATGTGGTCGGCTGTCTCTAGGTTTCTGAAGCAGAATTGACAGAAAATAGGAGTTCGGCCACCCTCGTCGCTGGAGCCGGTCATTGCACCAGAGCCTGTTTAGCAGCATTAGCCAATAGAAGACCTTCAGTTTCCCTGGCGCCCAAGTCCTCCAGATGATCTGAGGGAATACGGAGGTGTGGTTCGCCTGAAATTGCGCCCGATAAGCCGATGAAGCGGTGTAGCAGCCGCTGCCCTCCAGATTCCACCTTATCTCATCGCATGCATCTGCATTGAGGTTGATTGGCGCCGAGCGCAGGAGCCTCGCCAGGGCCACGCAGTCGCAAACGATCTGGTTTGTCTGTCCGTGTGCCAAGTCAAGGATCCAGCGATCATCTCGCAGAGCATCGGCGATCGTCCTGTTCTTCCTCCTTGAGTGCTTATATAGCACCGGAAAAAGCAATTGGAGCATGCCTGCCGGGAGCCAGAATTAAGTCCAGAACCTGGCCGTCTGGCCGTTACCAACCGTGACCGAGGTGGCCGCGCTGAAGAACAGTCGATCAGAGTCAGAGCAGGGAACCTCCATACCCGCCCATGGCCTGTCCGGTTGTTTCCAGCTCATCCATAACCATCTTTGCCGCAATGCCTGGCCAAATCACTCAAGATTAAGGACGCCGAGTCCCTCTCTGTCCAGCGGGAAGCACACCTTGGTCCAATTCACCTTGCATTTGCCCCCAGACAGCTCTTCCTCTTGTGCCCACAGAAAACGACGCCTCACTTTGTCGATTTCCTTGAAAAATTTCTTTGGCATACGGAGTACGGTCATGGCAAACGCTGGGATGGCAGTTAGCACGGCTCTGACTAACACTCGCCGTCCAGCGATGGTCATGAGTCTGCCCTTCCAGCCTGCCAGCCTTGCTCTGCTCTGGGTTGATCAGGCGCTGCAGCGGATCGATAGCCAGAATGAACAACAGTGGGGACAGTGGGTCTCCCTGACGAAGGCCCTTGCGGTGCTGAATTTTGCTCCCTGGCACTCCATTGAGAAGGAATTCAGAGCATGAGATTGACAGCAGCCAAGCGATCCAGTCTCTCCATCTTGCACTGAACCCAAGTTCCTGCAGCAGCTCCAATAGGTAGTCCCACGACACGCTATCAAAAGCTTTGGAGATGTCCAATTTCAGCAACAAAGCCGGGGTTCCATTCTGAACATACAAGAAGCTGTCTTGTATACACCTCGTCTTCAGGAAAGCTGACTGTGCAGGGGAGAAGATCGTGTCAATAACTTTTGACAGCCGGATTGACAGCACCTTAGTGACCAGCTTTGCAAACGAGTGGATCAGACTAATAGGGCGAAAGTCTGTCATCCGCACGGCCCCATCCTTCTTCGGCAGCAACGCCACAAAAGCAGTGTTCAGGGCAGCTAAATTTCCACCGGCGAGATGGTAGAAATGGTGGAAAGCCGCCATGATGTCGTCGCTGATGATCGACCAACAGGCGTGGAAAAAAAGTACCGCAGAAACCATCGGGGGCCGGCGCCTTCTCCGCCGGCGATTGCATGATTGCTGCCTAGACCTCACCCTCCGTGAATGGATTGTCTAACCCGGCTGCTTGAATCCTTGGTAGCTGCAGCGCGCTCCAGTTGAGGGTCACACGCCGACCCGTGTCCGCTGCCATCACCTTGCCGAAATGATCGTGGATGATCTGGGCCTTGTCCCCATGAGTTGTGGCAAACTGTTCATCGCTCTGAATGGTGTGGATGAAATTCTTGCGTCTTCTGGAGCAGCATTTAATATGGAAAAACTTTGTGCTGGCGTCGCCTGCTCGCAGCCAGAGCACCCTGGAGGCCTGCCTTCTTCTGGTCCTTTCAATGGCCGCCAGCCTCTGCTGCTGAAAGAGTTCTTGTCTCCTGCGCCACGTCCAGCCAGAGAATTACCTCGCTGGCAATGTGAAACTGTGTCTTTGCGTCACTGAACAGCGTTCTGCTCCAGATCTTCAGGTCGTGAGCAGCCCGGCTGAGCTTGATCTGCAACCGTGCAAAAGCACAGCGCTGCTGAACCGGCCGGTTCCAGGCACGCTCCACAGTTGTGTGAAAGTGCGGGAATTTCAGCCAAAAGGACTCGAAACGGAAGCGAGCATGACGGATCGAGGCGTCGCATGGCGCCAGGATCAGCGGGCAGTGGTCGGAGCACGCCGTGGCTGAGGCCATCAGACCGTAGGCGGGAAAGAGAAGCTCCCAGCTAACATTGCCGAAGAATTTATCTATACTAACCAGCGTGGGATTTTGCTGTTCATTACTCCAAGTGAACCTCCTATTCTTACATTTAATTTCTCGTAGCCCTGCCGCATCTATAGCCGCCCTAAACCTTCCCATGATACGCCGGTTCAGATTGAAATTGTTCTTATCTCTAGCTTCGTAGATAATGTTGAAGTCACCGGTGAGCAGCCAGGGATCAC
>NC_041391.1:344417590-344422283 GCF_002162155.2 Triticum dicoccoides
AGCTCGAGCAGGAACGCGTCCTTCCGAGCGTCCTCCGCCGGCCCATAGACTGCGGTTAACCAGAAGGCGGTGGCCGACCAGAGGACGGTGACTTTTGCAGTGATGGCGAATTCCCCAACGGCATGGGACACGATCGAGACGATCTGGCTGTCCCACAGAATGGGCACCCCACCCCTGGAGCCGATCGCAGGTAAAACAACGCAGTTAGCTAACCTACTCCCTCCTACGTCCCTGACTAAGGCCGGCGACCAGTCGTCGATCTTCGTTTCCTGAAGGCAAAGGATCGCTGGTCGATGTGCCGCAACTGCTTCACAGGCAGTATCTCGTTTGGCCGGCATATTGAGCCCGCGCACGTTCCAGCTAACTATGGGGCAGTGGTTGGCATCCATATGAAAACCTGAGCATACTCCAACAGCTACTAGTAACATTGATCGAAGAGGAACACAACGACGATGCCAGGTACACTCCCCCACCTTCCAGGGGACGCTGATGCCCACTAATAGGCCCCAAATTGCAGCAGCGCCAACTACCCCTACCAGCTAACCCTACAGGAATAACATAGAAACCTAACTCAACCCCGCTTAAGGCCGGGCGCCGCTGGAGATTACTAAGATACTGAAATAACATGATCAAATCGCGGCCTCCTCGGCAACTCCATCAGCACCGGCCATGGAAGCCGCCACACGCAGCGCCTCCTTGTTGAGGCGGGTCAGCTTGGCGATGCAGGCAATGTCACCGTCGGTGAGTGGCTCGTCGAACTTGCGCAGCAGCTTCTCGGCCGCCTTGGCGGTCATCTTCTCCTTTGGACCAAGCAAGCCCAGCTCGCGCACTAGCCGCAGGGTCCACCGCTGCGCGACAGGCACGGTCGTCAGGTTGGCAGCTTGTCGGGCGCTGTGACGAACTGGAGCAGGCGCGGTCCTAGTCTTGGGCGGGGCAGACGAACGGCGCACTGGCGCATCCGACACCAGCGGCGGCTTGGTGGCTTGGAAGAGGCGCAGCGGGGCAGCGGTCGGGTCTGAAACCTCGCCCACTACACCAAGCTGGAGGCAGCAGACCTGCTGGGTGACGGCCACCAGCTGCATCTCCACCGCGGTCAGGCGGGCCGGCTCGTTGCGACTGAGGAGGCCCACCGCAGCGCTTGGGCCAGCCAGGGTTGGGCCGAAGGTGTCTGGCAAACCCGCGGCCGCCACGTTGGTGCCGCTGACTTGGTCGTTGAACTCCAGAGGGGCCGAAACAGCAGCCGCCACGTGGGCCTCCAGCTCAGCAGCCATGCAGTCGAAGGGGGGTGGCTGCTGGAGCTGGCTCTTGCCGCCGGCGAAGAAGTCGGCGATCGGGTCGGGGACCGGTGCAGCATTAGCGGGCGGCGGCGGGGGCAGGGGACGCGGTGCTTGGAGGAGAGCGGCCCCCGCGCCCGCAGCAAGGCGGCGGCCGGAGTATTAGAGTATTGTTGGAATACAATACTCTAAGGTGTTAGATGATAATAGGAATATTAGAGTATTGTTGGAATACAATAACCAGTGCAGTAACTGTCAGACTGGTTCAAGATGAATGGCCAAAAGTTTGCATAGGTTATGAGCGACTAACTTTAGCATTGGTCATAAGCTAATTATCGGAGGCCAGACTGTTTTATCTCTGGTTTAAAATGCAGAAGCTTCATATTTCAAACAAAAATTCTGTTGCAACAAAGGTTTTTTGATCATAAGAATGGATGAAAGAGATAGCTTTAGATAAATAAGAATCAGTATTGCAAACTTCAACCAATAAGTAGGTACTATCATAGCGGTAACAAGTAAAACCCTGCCCTTCTTATCTTCAAATGAGGAAGCTAAATTTTATTTCAGTCTCAAAGCCACGTGAACTAATTAGGATAAAGGAGCTAGCACATTGGAATAACTGAAATAGCTAATGGTGGTATAAATATTTAACAGGACTGCGGCATCATGACAGAAGGAACTAACATGGGAAATAAATAGGCAAGAGTATGTACTTATATCATCACCAAAGTAGTTAATATACAGTGATATTTACCAACTGAGCATTCACAGTCTCTAACAAATGTGATTCTCCAATGTAATTCGTCATCATGCCTTCATAACAGCTGCTAGCTGCAGAATCACAGCTACCACATACCTACAAGGTGAAGGTGCACAAAAAAGAAGTCCAGTGGTAAAGAAGATATATGCAGACATTCTATGATTTTAAGAACGTTAAGCAACCCAGAAGATCTATCATCAATGTGCTTAGTTCCACATACCTGTTTGAAACAAGATTCAAACAAACAAACCGAATCCTCAAATGTATGAGATACAAAATGATCCCAAACCATAGTTGATGATAGCACAGAATAGCCAACAAATTCGGTCAACTCAACCTGTAAATTCAATGTTGCTGAGCATCACGAATCTACAAGATCAAATATCTATGTGATGCCTGCAAATAATAACCAAAAAACAGTTCTGTAAATTGCCAGAGCCTGTTATATGGATTGTTTGCAGAAAATAAATGTGTAGGAACACAATACATGTTCCCCATCGCGAAGGAAAATGATTCATTAGCTTTTACATGTTCTCCATCAGAGCTGATTTCCGTTTTTAACGCTTCAGAAGGCAGATGTACAATAAATAAATGGTGTACGGCCAGTGACCCAGCTACTGAATCAGGATCTCTAATATGAATGCTCAATCGCCAAATTTGGTCACAGAGCATGTGTTCCATTGCCAAAAAAATTATTTAAAAATTTCAGCAATTTACATAAATTATACTTAACATGTAATCACTTGTCAATTTTAGGATGCAATTCCACAAGTCTTGCATGTGAGAGTAGTACTACTTGAGCAAGGAATGTCTTGCACTAACAGCTTATATTGAGGGCCATCAAAACTTAGAAGACAAAAAAGAATTTTTCAAGTGTTACAGCTTCATGTCAGTGTGAGTAATCAGATAATATATTGAAAACCACCTCTTGACAGGGTGGTAGAGTTCTCAGTGGTACAACGGTGTACGAGTCAACCAAGAAGGGCTATATACTATCTGATTTATATATATATATATATGGGGAAAAACATCATACCATAAAAATATACTACTTTATCATTGTAAGTATGTTCATATACTATTATGTAGTAGTATATATACTACTTTATCATTGTATATATTATACTTCAAAGTGAGTTACAAAAAAATGGCGAGTTGGCCCATGGTTTTATTATATTTATGAAATACATACATATTTGTACGTAAAAAGAGCATACTCAAAATACAATACATACTACCAAAAAAAGTAGTACATATACTACCTAAACATTCTTATATACTACATAGTACGCGTACATACTTTCCGAGTTGTATATACAATATACAACATACAAAATGCAAGTGGTGGTAACTTGTGTATATATATAGGACAAATGTTTCCTACCACCAGTGGTAGTTACCCTCACTTGAGTTTTGTATGTAGTATCTGTCAAAACCAAGAGTATGTACATGTAGTATGTAGTGTATAAGAATATTTGGGTAGTATATATCCTATTTTTTAGGTAGTATGTACTATTTTTTAGTATGTTGTTTCATACGTATAAATATGAAGATATTTTCAAAATATATAAACACTATGGACTCACATGCAATTTTTTCGTATAGCTTGCTTCAAAATATCTTAGATATAGTATATGGACATATTTAAAATGATAAAGTACTATATATAGTACCATATGGTAGTATATGGGACATGTGGGGTAACTACCCCCACGTGGTAGGATGTTATATATATAGGGAAAATACATCCTACCACCTGGGGGGAATTACTCTCATGTCTCATATACAAAAATGTAGTAGTATATATACTACTTTCATTGTAAGTGTGTCCATATACTATATATAAGATATTTCAAAGTGAGTTACATGAAAAAATTGCAAGTTGGCCCATGGTTTTTATTATATTTGTGAAATACGTACATATTTGTACGTAAAAAGGAGCATACTCAAAATACGATACATACTACCAAAAAAGTAGTATGTATACTACCTAAACATTCTTATATACTACATACTACGCGTACATATTCTCCGATTTAATATACTACACACTACATACAACATACTACGCATACATACTCTCTGATTTGATAGATACTATATACAGCATACAAAACTCAAGTGGTGGTAACTACCACCAGGTTGTAGGAAACATTTGTATTGTATATACATACATACATACATACATACCCTTGGTGAAGAATTCTTATTCCTCACCCCACCTTCTCATGCACCCTATAGTCACCATAAGAACCAAAATGCATGTGAGGTAATATTATGGTGTGTAGTTAAGATCTTCTTAACATCCACCGTGAGAAAGAAATGTGTCAAGCGTGTGAGGTAAGACTACCACATGCATGCTTGAGATGAGGAAATATTATAACATGCGGGTGAGAATTCAATGCATGTGAGGTAAGATTACAACATACCGGTGAGGTAAGATTACGACGTGCGTGAGGTAAAATTACAACATTCAAAAGGAATCATGTGTACAGAGAGTTTACACCAGGGTGAAGAATTACTTATTCTTCACCCGAAATGATGAATAGACTTTCTATATACTGAGACTTGAAACCAAGACACTATCCCAAAAGACCAATCTAATAGGAAGAGGAGATATGATATACTTAACACCCCCCCCCCCCTTCACATCCTACGT
>NC_041391.1:344422634-344504748 GCF_002162155.2 Triticum dicoccoides
CATCCTACGTGGATATGGAATTGTCAACACCTCCCCCCACTCCCGACATGGATGTGGATAAATGATTGGGGAAAATGCAGGGACTGAGACTTGAACCCAAGACCTCAGCTCTGATACCATGTTAGATATTCCTATGAACCAACTATCCCAAAAGACCAATTTGATAGGTAGAGGAGATATAATATACTTAGGCCCTGTTCGAACTATCCCAAAAGACCAATTTGATAGGTAGAGGAGATATAATATACTTAGGCCCTGTTCGAACTATCCCAAAAGACCAATTTGATAGGTAGAGGAGATATAATATACTTAGGCCCTGTTCGGTTCACGGGAAAGTTGCAGGAATTTCACGGGTAACACTTTCCTCTGGAAAGTTATCATCAACAGCATTTGGGACAAAGGGAAGTTGAACAGTATTTTGCAGGAAAAAATCCTTTCACGTGCAGATTCCCACCGATACCATAGGATTGAAAAAATCCAGCCCAAGCCAATGTTTTGGCGGAAGCCCGAGGTAAAGCACTCGCGGCTGGCGTGTAAGCCCTAATAAAATATTCCATGGGATGAGATGTTTGAGGTCTAGTCAAAGGCAAGGCAAATAAAAAAAAAACTGCAGCAATGTCCTTTTAGCTGTACACACGTAAGATGCTTTCCTGTGCTTTTTTCCATCAACCCGAACATTCCTTCGCATGGTTCCCTCTGCCGTTGCCGATGTTCGTCATTCCTCTGTTTTACAGGAGCGTTCCTTTCCTATTCCTCTATTTTTCTATCTTCCCTTGTTTTCATTTCCCGTGAACCGGACAGGGCCTTAACAGGCTCAACCAGCCCATCTTCTGCACACATGAGTGGGCCTTAGTAGGAACTCTGTGAGATCGCGGATTTATCCTGACCTCTGTCAATTGTAGTCTTGGTCTGAAGGGGACGCATTCAGGCATGTGAGTGTGCTTGAGCGTCCACCTTTTAATCACGGACAAGAGATCAAGTAATATCTAGTCACACACATAATATCACATAACATGCTAGTGCAGGAATTTTTCTGCTGAATTTCAAATGACTTCTACATGAAATGCATATCTCACACAAAGGTAATAAGAATTCTGCACCCATGGAAAAGCACAGGTTATTATTACCTGAGGAATAAAGAAGTAAAATGAACCAGCTTTCTCCTCTATTGACAATAATTCCTCATTATACTTCATGCCAACTGCTCCATAAGCTCCCATCAAATCTGAATCAAATGAAATATATCTGCAGGAACAAAAATGTCTAATTTGGTTAGAAAAGGTGTCGAATGCTTCGCGAAAGGGAGCATCTGTGCACGAGAACAAGAGAGGCACCTTGATATCATATCATATCCATCTTTTACTTGAGAAGAGGAACCATACAAGCAAAGTGCAGAACCAACACCAGATATTTCAAGTTGAACTGACGGATTGGAGCTTAGCTTCCTTGATAGATAGAACTGAGGGAACAATGATGATCTCCTAAACTGAGAGCATAACCATTTGAGTGCCTTCGTACTGGGTGGAACAAGTACCTGCAGCATTTGTGTGTTCAATTAATCATCTCTCTAGGTCTACTGGTGTGTTCATGGAGGTGAAGGGAAATCAACCAGGTTCACAATGCTGGTAAACGTAATTAGGGAGAATGCTGTTTGTAGTCTTTCAACCTCACATACATCGTCATATTTATATTTCATAATCAATCAAAATGCAGCGCTGCTCTTGACCGAATCAGCTAGTGAATTCCAAGAACACTACACGTAGCGACCGCGCCTAAGCCTATGCTTCGGTTACACAAACTTGTGCCCGCTCACCTCGAACCGGATCACGCCGCTCCCGGCGGCAGGCGGGCTGGCCTTCACCTCCTCGGCGGCCCGCCGCAGTGCGGCAATGCCGTCAACGAGGGTGAGCGCCGGCGGGAGCCTCCGAGTGAATGACACGTCCACGGGGAGGTCACGGTCGCCGATATCATTCACCTCGTCGACGTCGATCACGATGCCCATTCGCCTCCTTGCGACGGCGTGGAGGAGGTGGAGTGGTAGGCCACTGCCACCGCGGCATTGCCGGCGCTTGTGGTGTTTGTGGAGGCAGCAGCGGCGAAGAGGGAAGACGACAAAAGGGCGGGGGTTCGGGACAGGAAGGAAGGAGAGGGGTGAGCTCGGAGAAAGGGAGACGACGAGCATTTCTGCGACGACGAGAAAGCGAATGGCCATGGCGAGGTAGTCGGGGTGGGCGTTTTAGAGAAGGATAAGGGCATCCCTAAAACTTTTTTTTTTCGTGAGTACATCTAATACCATATTTTTATCCAAACTAGAAAAATACCCGTGCGTTGCAACGGGGCCACATTAACTTTAAGAATTCAATATCAATTATGTTAATATTATATTTAATATTCTCATACATATCAAGTGACATTGACGACTTTTTTACCATCAAATTCTCACACACACACTCTCCCTCCCTCCTCCTCACTCTCTCTCCCCCTCTCCCTCTCTCTCTCTCTAACACACACACATATCCATCTTATTGGGTACGGGACCATAATCCATCTATTTCACACGCACACGCGCTAGTGCATAACAATGTGGATTATAAAACAGGTTCAAGGTAGTAACAAGGATTCTTCTCATGCATTAATAAACAAATGTTCTGCACTGAAGACAAGATAACCAATTCCCAAAGTGCATTAGAGCATCACAGAACATTACTGGCAAGATAAATGCACGACGATACACCCGACTCATTTAATTAATATAATTAAATTATCAGTAAATTAGTCACCAAAGTGCTCGGATGAACCGGAACAGAGCCAACATATATCATCCTAGACAAACGCAACATCAACCATTTACCTTGGTACTTTAGGGACCGACAGGAGGATGCATGTAGAAGCGCTTCTTGCCTGCAAATCCACAGTCAGAGAGAGAAATTGGAACTCATTCCCATCACCAACTGATAAAGAAAGCATGTAAGAAAATTGATATCGGGCCAACTTGGATCTTCGGTGATTGTCCGCCGGTATGGAGAATTTAGGAGGGTGGGTGCAGGGAGTGGCCTTGTGGATGATGGATGGAGGCGCGGAGGGATGTGGTCACCGGAAGGTCGAAAGCGGAGAGGGTCGGGCACGTTAGGTGGAGCCGGTGGTGCGCGACAACCGGAGGCGGCCCAATCGTGGGTGGCGAACCGACGATAGGCTCGGCCCATCTCTCGACGCAGCGAATATAGAGAGGGCGGCACTGCCGATGCTCGAGGCCGTCGCTCGGCACCATCTACATCGAGGGGAAAGAGAGGCGAGAAAGCGATAGGGTGATGCGGGGCTAGGGATTGCGGAGGAGGGTGGGGGTGTGCGATTTGAATGGATGGTTCTGCCCACCGTTTTCTTGTACGTGGCGGTGGAGACGGTGGTGTCCAGCCATGCAGGCGAGGCATGGGTCGAGCCGGGCACACGGCGAGGCGCAGTAGCAGAGGCGGGGGCGATTTTTTGCTACTGAGATGCAGGGTGTGGGATTGATCGTTCATGTTCTCTTTTCCTTTTTAACGGGAGATGGATGCGATTTTTTCACGAGGGGAGAGATGCGACCATGTACAGATTCCATAATAAATTAATTAGGTCTATAACGGGATTTCTTTACAATGCGTTAAGATTTACGTGTTAGTTTTCTTAATAAAGAAATTCACTGATGTAGGGATCGATTGATTCGGATAAGGAAAGATAGATTCGTGATCTTTTGTATGTTAGGAAATTAGTGGTTTGCAAAGAAAGAGTGGAGAGAAAAAGAACCAATGCAACCACATATAGATTCCATAATAAATTAATTAGATCCATAACGGGATTTGTTTGCAATGCGTTAAGATTTACGTGTTAGTTTTCTTAATAAAGAAATGCACTGATGTAGGGCGCGATTGGTTCGGGTAAGGAAAGATAGATTCGTGATCTTTTGTATGTTAGGAAATTATTGGTTTGCAAGGAAATAGTGGAGAGAAAAAGAACCAGTACGAGGGGGTGGTGGGAGGTGGGACGAATAAAAACCGGACGAAATTGGGAGGTGGGAGGGGGCGAGTAAAAACCGACGAAAAAACCAACGAAATTGGGAGGTGGGGGAGAGGATGAAAAAAAACCAGGGGAGGTGGGAGGAGGACAAAAATAAACTGTACGAGGCTACCAACTGCTCCATTAGGAGTAGAGATTGTTTGTGAAAATAACATGCGACGACGACTTAGCGAGCGGATCCCCTTAAAAAAGACATAGCGAGCAGATTCCCTTAAAACTGGTAGAAATGGATACGATTGATGACATTGATAAATAATGGTGAATGTTGGCATAATTTACTATCATCATGCATGGAAACGAATCATCAAGAAAAAGAATACTTCCTATTACTACACTCATAGGAAGCTTCCTAATCTCTGCTACCAAACAGTTTCTGCCCAAACAAGGAAGGAAAGTTATGGACGTGATTCGAAAGGAAACAAATGTTATGAAGATTAATTAATTTAGATTTGATGATTGATTCTTTTACATAATGACATTACTAAATAATTTGCGTCGGTATGGAAAGTTCTGATCCGTTTAATTTTTTTGTTGTGTGAGAGGGTGAAGTGAAAATAAATCGATGAAGTGGGGGAGGCGACGAAAAAAATCTACGATGGTTAACCTACGAAAAAACCGGACGGAAGTGGTGGGACGAAAATTGACCGGCGAAGACTACCAACTGCTCCATTAGGAGTAGAGATTGGTTGGTTCGATTTTTTTTGCATGGAGGGAACTACCTGGGAGGTGGGAGGGAGTACGAAAATAAACCGTCTCGGCTGAGCGGGAGGTGGGAGCAAGTACCAAAGAAGTACCAAAAAAGACCGGGTGAGGTGGGACGAAAATAAAACCCGGAACGTGACCTACCAACTGAGACATTAGGAGTAGAGATGATAAGTTCAGACGTCTGGTATTTGGTGTCGCGGCCCGAACTGCTTCATCCCATTCTGATTTTTGTACAGATTTTCTGGTACGAATTTTGAGACTCGTTTCGTCGCCACGTCACACTCTCGTTGTCTGGTCCGACTAGGGGCTCACCCGAACGATTTTCTCTCCATCACTCCCGACTTGCCAGCTGCCACCTTATCCCTGTTGGGTAATGTTGCATGAAAAATAAAAAAAATCTATACACACGCAAAATCTATCTATGGAGATGCATACTACGAGAAGGGAGAGTGTGTCTACGTACCCTCGAAGACCGTTTAGCGGAAGCATTTATCAACTCGGTTGATATAGTCGTACACCTTCACGATCCGCCCGATCAAGTACCGAAAGCACGACACCTCCGCATTCAGCACATGTTCAGCTCGATGACGTCCTCGCCTTCTTGATCCATCAAGACGGGCGAAGTAGTAGATGAGTTCCGGCAGCACGATGACGTGGTGACGGTGGTGATGCAACTATCTCTGCAGGGCTTCGCCGAGCACTATGAAAATATGATCGAGGACGAACTAGAGGGAGAGGGGCGTCGCACACGGCTTGGGGATCGTGGTGTGTGCTTCCCCTCGCAGGCAGCCTAGAGCAACCCCAAGACGGCGGCGGCCACCCTTGGCCCCTGCCCTGGACGCCCCGCCCCCCTTCCTTCTTGGGTGCGCGGGGGGAAGGCACGAGGGGGTGCCCCCCTTTTCCTTCCTCTTAGGTGGAGGGAAAGCAGGAGGGGCTAGCCCTCCCCCCTTACCATGCATAGGGCCGGCGGCCTAGAGGTGGGGTGCGTTAACCCCTTGTGGGCTGGTGTGCTCCCCTCTCTTGGCCCATATGGCACATTAACCTCTCGGGGCCTCCCGGAACCCCTTCTGATGAACCGATGACTACCCGATACATTCCGAAACCTTTTCCAGTGACCAAATAGCATCGTCCTATTTATCAATCTTTACCTCTGGACCATTCCGGAGCTCCTCGTCATGTCCGTGAACTCATCCGGGACTCCGAACAACATTCGTTCATCAACTCATATAATACTATATTGTCAACGAACGTTAAGCGTGCGGACCCTACGAGTTCGAGAATGATGTAGACATGACCGAGACGCCTCTCCTATCAATGACCAATAGCGAAACCTGGATGCCCATATTGGTTACTACATATTCTATGAAGATATCTATCGGTCAAACTGTTGGGGAACGTAGTAATTTCAAAAAAATTCCTACGCACACGCAAGATCATGGTGATGATATAGCAACGAGGGGAGAGTGTTGTCTACGTACCCTCGTAGACCGAAGCGGAAGCGTTGACGCAACGTAGAGGAAGTAGTCGTACGTCCTCCGGTTCAACCGATCCAAGTACCGTTACTCCGGCACCTCCGAGTTCTTGACACGCGTACAGCTCGATGACGCACCCTCGATCTCCGATCCAGCAGAGGCGCCGAGGGGGAGTTCCGTCAGCACGACGACGTGGTGACGATCTTGATGTTCTCCTGTTGCAGGGCTTCGCCTAAGCACCGCTACAATATGACCGAGGTGTAATATCGTGGAGGGGGGCACCGCACACGGCTAAGGAACGATCAATGATCAACTTGTGTGTTCTAGGGTGCCCCCCTACCCCCGTATATAAAGGAGGGAGGGAGGAGGTGGCCGGCCCTAGGGGGGGCGCGCCATGAGGAGGGGGAAACCTACTCCAAGTAGGTTTCCCTCTCTTTTCCTTATCTTATTTGGAAGGGGAAGGAAAGAGTACTAGTATTAGGAAGTAGTACTAGTAGTAGTAATAGGAAGAGGGGGAAGGAGAAAGGAAAGGGGGGGCCGGCCCCCCTCCCCAATTCGGATTGGGCTTGGGGGGGGCGCCCCCCTCCCTTGCTCCTTCTCTCTTCCTCCTACATGGGCCCAATAAGGCCCATATACCTCCCGGGGGGTTCCGGTAACCTCCCGGGGCTCCAAACTTCTCCGGAACCTTTCCGGTGTCCAAATATATCCGTCCAATATATCAATCTTTATGTCTCGACCATTTCGAGACTCCTCGTCATGTCCGTAATCATATCCGGGACTCCGAACAACCTTCGGTACATCAAAATACATAAACTCATAATATAACTGTCATCGAAACCTTAAGCGTGCGGACCCTACGGTTCGAGAACGATGTAGACATGACTGAGACACATCTCTGGTCAATAACCAATAGCGGGACCTGGATGCCCATATTGGTTCCTACATATTCTACGAAGATCTTTATCGGTCAAACCGCATAACAACATACGTTGTTCCCTTTGTCATCGGTATGTTACTTGTCCGAGATTCGATCGTCGGTATCCAATACCTAGTTCAATCTCGTTATCGACAAGTCTCTTTACTCGTTCTGTAATACTTCATCTTATAACTAACTCATTAGTTACATGCTTGCAAGGCTTAGGTGATGAGCATTGCCGAGAGGGCCCAGAGATACCTCTCCGACAATCGGAGTGACAAAACCTAATCTTGAATTATGGTAACTCAACATGTACCTTCGGAGACACCTGTAGTACTCCTTTATAATCACGCAGTTACGTTGTGACGTTTGGTAGTACCCAAAGTGTTCCTCCGGTAAACGGGAGTTACACAATTCTCATAGTTACAGGAACATGTATAAGTCATGAAGGAAGCAATAGCAGAATACTAAACGATCAAGTGCTAAGCTAACGGGATGGGTCATGTCAATCACCTCATTCTCCTAGTGATGTGATCCCATTAATCAAATGACAACACATGTCAATGGTTAGAAAACATGACCATCTTTGATTAATGAGCTAGTCAAGTAGAGGCATACTAGTGACTATATGTTTGTCTATGTATTCACACATGTATCATGTTTCCGGTTAATACAATTCTAGCATGAATAATAAACATTTATCATGATATGAGGAAATAAATAATAACTTTATTATTGCCTCTAGGGCATATTTCCTTCAGTCTCCCACTTGCACTAGAGTCAATAATCTAGATTACATAGTAATGATTCTAACACCCATGGAGTCTTGGTGCTGATCATGTTTTGCTCGTGAGAGAGGCTTAGTCAACGGGTCTGCAACATTTAGATCCGTATGTATCTTGCAAATCTCTATGTCTCCCACTTGGACTTGGTCCCGAATGGAATTGAAGCGTCTCTTGATGTGCTTGGTCCTCTTGTGAAATCTGGATTCCTTTGCCAAGGCAATTGCACCAGTATTGTCACAGAAGATCTTCATTGGTCCCGATGCACTAGGTATGACACCTAGATCGGAAATGAACTCCTTCATCCAGACTCCTTCATTTGCTGCTTCAGAAGCAGTTATGTACTCCGCTTCACATGTAGATCCCGCCACGACGCTTTGTTTAGAACTGCACCAACTTACAGCTCCACCGTTTAATAAAAACACGTATCCGGTCTGCGATTTAGAATCGTCCGGATCAGTGTCAAAGCTTGCATCGACGTAACCATTTACGACTAGCTCTTTGTCACCTCCATATACGAGAAACATATCCTTAGTCCTTTTCAGGTATTTCAGGATGTTCTTGACCGCTGTCCAGTGATCCACTCCTGGATTACTTTGGTACCTACCTGCCAAGCTTATTGCTAAGCATACGTCAGGTCTGGCACACAGCATTGCATACATGATAGAGCCTATAACTGAAGCATAGGGAACATCTTTCATTTTCTCTCTATCTTTTGCTGTGGTCGGGCATTGAGTTTGACTCAACTTTACACCTTGTAGCACAGACAAGAATCCTTTCTTTGCCTGATCCATTTTGAACCTTTTCAAAATTTTGTCAAGGTATGTACTTTGTGAAAGTCCTATTAAGCGTCTTGATCTATCTCTATAGATCTTGATGCACAATATGTAAGCAGCTTCACCGAGGTCTTTCATAGAAAAACTTTTATTCAAGTATCCCTTTATGCTATCCAGAAATTCTATATCATTTCCAATTAATAATATGTCATCAACATATAAAACTAGAAATGCTACAGAGCTCCCACTCACTTTCTTGTAAATACAGGCTTCTCCAAAAGTCTGTATAAAACCATATGCTTTGATCACACTATCAAAACGTTTATTCCAACTCCGAGATGCTTGCACCAGTCCATAAATGGAACGTTGGAGCTTGCACACTTTGTCAGCACTTTTTGGATCAACAAAACCTTCAGGTTGCATCATATACAACTCTTCTTCTAGAAATCCATTCAAGAATGCAGTCTTGACATCCATTTGCCAAATTTCATAATCATGAAATGCAGCAATAGCCAACATGATCCGGACAGACTTAAGCATCGCTACGGGTGAGAAAGTCTCATCGTAGTCAACCCCTTGAACTTGTCGAAAACCTTTTGCAACAAGTCGAGCTTTGTAGACAGTAACATTACCATCAGCGTCAGTCTTCTTCTTAAAGATCCATTTATTCTCAATGGCTTGCCGATCATCGGGCAAGTCAACCAAAGTCCATACTTTGTTTTCATACATGGATCCTATCTCAGATTTCATGGACTCTAGCCATTTTGCGGAATCTGGGCTCATCATCGCTTCCTCATAGTTCGTAGGTTCATCATGGTCTAGTAACATGACTTCCAGAATAGGATTTTCGTACCACTCTGGTGCGGATCTTACTCTGGTAGACCTACGAGGTTCAGTAGAAACTTGATCTGAAGTTTCATGATCAATATCATTAGCTTCCTCACTAATTGGTGTAGTTGTCACAGGAACCGGTTCTTGTGATGAACTACTTTCCAATAAGGGAGTAGATACAGTTATCTCATCAAGTTCTACTTTCCTCCCACTCACTTCTTTCGAGAGAAACTCCTTCTCTAGAAAGGATCCGATTTTAGCAACGAAAATCTTGCCTTCAGATCTGTGATAGAAGGTGTACCCAATTGTCTCCTTTGGGTATCCTATGAAGACACATTTCTCCGATTTGGGTTCGAGCTTATCTGGTTGAAGTTTCTTCACATAAGCATCGCAGCCCCAAACTTTGAGAAACGACAACTTTGGTTTCTTGCCAAACCACAGTTCATAAGGCGTCGTCTCAACGGATTTTGATGGTGCCCTATTTAACGTGAATGCAGCCGTCTCTAAAGCATAACCCCAAAACGATAGCGGTAAATCGGTAAGAGACATCATAGATCGCACCATATCAAGTAAAGTACGATTACGACGTTCGGACACACCATTTCGCTGTGGTGTTCTAGGTGGCGTGAGTTGCGAAACTATTCCACATTGTTTCAAATGTAAACCAAACTCGTAACTCAAATATTCTCCTCCACGATCAGATCGTAGAAACTTTATTTTCTTGTTACGATGATTTTCTACTTCACTCTGAAATTCTTTGAACTTTTCAAATGTTTCAGACTTGTGCTTCATCAAGTAGATATACCCATATCTGCTCAAATCATCTGTGAAGGTGAGGAAATAACGATATCCGCCACGAGCCTCAACATTCATCGGACCACATACATCTGTATGTATGATTTCCAACAAATCTGTTGCTCTCTCCATAGATCCGGAGAACGGTGTTTTGGTCATCTTGCCCATGAGGCACGGTTCGCAAGTACCAAGTGATTCATAATCAAGTGATTCCAGAAGTCCATCAGTATGGAGTTTCTTCATGCGTTTTACACCGATATGACCTAAACGGCGGTGCCACAAATATGTTGCACTATCATTATCAACTCTGCATCTTTTGGCTTCAACATTATGAATATGTGTATCACTACTATCGAGATTTAATAAAAATAGACCACTCTTCAAGGGTGCATGACCATAAAAGATATTACTCATATAAATAGAACAACCATTATTCTCTGATTTAAATGAATAACCGTCTCGCATCAAACAAGATCCAGATATAATGTTCATGCTCAACGCAGGCACCAAATAACAATTATTTAGGTCTAAAACTAATCGCGATGGTAGATGTAGAGGTAGCGTGCCGACCGCGATCACATCGACTTTGGAACCATTTCCCACGCGCATCGTCGCCTCGTCCTTAGCTAATCTTCGCTTAATCCGTAGTCCCTGTTTCGAGTTGCAAATGTTAGCAACAGAACCAGTATCAAATACCCAGGTGCTACTGCGAGCATTAGTAAGGTACACATCAATAACATGTATATCACATATACCTTTGTTTACTTTGCCATCCTTCTTATCCGCCAAATACTTGGGGCAGTTCCGCTTCCAGTGTCCAGTCTGCTTGCAGTAGAAGCACTCAGTTTCAGGCTTAGGTCCAGACTTGGGTTTCTTCACTTGAGCAACTTGTTTGCCGTTCCTTTTGAAGTTCCCCTTCTTCTTCCCTTTGCCCCTTTTCTTGAAACCAGTGGTCTTGTTGACCATCAACACTTGATGCTCCTTTTTGATTTCTACCTCCGCGACTTTCAGCATCGCGAAGAGCTCGGGAATAGTCTTGTTCATCCCTTGCATATTATAGTTCATCACAAAGCTCTTGTAGCTTGGTGGCAGTGATTGGAGAATTCTGTCAATGACGCTATCATCCGGAAGATTAACTCCCAGTTGAATCAAGTGATTATTATACCCAGACATTTTGAGTATATGCTCACTGACAGAACTGTTCTCCTCCATCTTGCAGCTGTAGAACTTATTGGAGACTTCATATCTCTCAATCCGGGCATTTGCTTGAAATATTAACTTCAACTCCTGGAACATCTCATATGCCCCATGACGTTCAAAACGTCGTTGAAGACCCGGTTCTAAGCCGTAAAGCATGGCACACTGAACTATAGAGTAGTCATCAGCTTTGCTCTGCCAGACGTTCTTAACGTCGTCAGTTGCATCAGCAGCAGGCCTGGCACCCAGCGGTGCTTCCAGGACGTAACTTTTCTGTGCAGCAATGAGGATAATCCTCAGGTTATGGACCCAGTCCGTGTAATTGCTACCATCATCTTTCAACTTTGCTTTCTCAAGGAACGCATTAAAATTCAACGGAACAATAGCACGAGCCATCTATCTACATACAAACATAGACAAGCAAAATACTATCAGGTACTAAGTTCATGATAAATTTAAGTTCAATTAATCATATTACTAAAGAACTCCCACTTAGACAGACATCTCTCTAGTCATCTAAGTGATTACGTGATCCAAATCAACTAAACCATGTCCGATCATCACGTGAGATGGAGTAGTTTCAATGGTGAACATCTCTATGTTGATCATATCTACTATATGATTCACGCTCGACCTTTCGGTCCCCGTGTTCCGAGGCCATATCTGTATATGCTAGGCTCGTCAAGTATAACCTGAGTATTCCGCGTGTGCAACTGTTTTGCACCCGTTGTATTTGAACGTAGAGCCTATCACACCCGATCATCACGTGGTGTCTCAGCACGAAGAACTTTTGCAACGGTGCATACTCAGGGAGAACACTTCTTGATAATTAGTGAGAGATCATCTTAAAATGCTACCGTCAAACAAAGCAAGATAAGATGCATAAAGGATAAACATCACATGCAATCAATATAAGTGATATGATATGGCCATCATCATCTTGTGCTTGTGATCTCCATCTTCGAAGCACCGTCGTGATCACCATCGTCACCGGCGCGACACCTTGATCTCCATCGTAGCATCATTGTCGTTACGCCATCTATTGCTTCTACGACTATCGCTACCGCTTAGTGATAAAGTAAAGCAATTACAGGGCGTTTGCATTTCATACAATAAAGCGACAACCATATGGCTCCTGCCAGTTGCCGATAACTTCGGTTACAAAACATGACCATCTCATACAATAAAATATAGAATCATGTCTTGGCCATATCACATCACAACATGCCCTGCAAAAACAAGTTAGACGTCCTCTACTTTGTTGTTGCAAATTTTACGTGGCTGCTACGGGCTTAAGCAAGAACCAATCTCACCTACGCATCAAAACCACAACGATAGTTTGTCAAATAGACTCTGTTTTAACCTTCACAAGGACCGGGCGTAGCCACACTCGGTTCAACTAAAGTGAGAGAGACAGACACCCGCCAGCCACCTTTAAGCACGAGTGCTCGTAACGGTGAAACCAGTCTCGCGTAAGCGAACGCGTAATGTCGGTCCGGGCCGCTTCATCTCACAATACCGCTGAACCAAAGTATGACATGCTGGTAGGCAGTATGACTTATATCGTCCACAACTCACTTGTGTTCTACTCGTGCATATAACATCAACGCATAAAACCTAGGCTCGGATGCCACTGTTGGGGAACGTAGTAATTTCAACAGTTTTCCTACGCACACGCAAGATCATGGTGATGATATAGCAACGAGGGGAGAGTGTTGTCTACGTACCCTCGTAGACTGAAGCGGAAGCGTTGACGCAACCTAGAGGAAGTAGTTGTACGTCCTCCGGTTCAACCGATCCAAGTACCGTTACTCCGGCACCTCCGAGTTCTTGACACGCGTACAGCTCGATGACGCACCCTCGATCTCCGATCCAGCAGAGGCGCCGAGGGGGAGTTCCGTCAGCATGACGGCGTGGTGACGATCTTGATGTTCTCCTGTTGCAGGGCTTCGCCTAAGCACCGCTACAATATGACCGAGGTGTAATATCGTGGAGGGGGGCACCGCACACGGCTAAGGAACGATCAATGATCAACTTGTGTGTTCTAGGGTGCCCCCCTACCCCCGTATATAAAGGAGGGAGGGAGGAGGTGGCCGGCCCTAGGGGGGCGCGCCATGAGGAGGGGGAAACCTACTCCAAGTAGGTTTCCCTCTCTTTTCCTTATCTTATTTGGAGGGGGAAGGAAAGAGTACTAGTATTAGGAAGTAGTACTAGTAGTAGTAATAGGAAGAGGGGGAAGGAGAAAGGAAAGGGGGGGCCGGCCCCCCTCCCCAATTCGGATTGGGCTTGGGGGGCGCGCCCCCTTCCCTTGCTCCTTCTCTCTTCCTCCTACATGGGCCCAATAAGGCCCATATACCTCTCGGGGGGTTCCGGTAACCTCCCGGGGCTCCAAACTTCTCCGGAACCTTTCCGGTGTCCAAATATATCCGTCCAATATATCAATCTTTATGTCTCGACCATTTCGAGACTCCTCGTCATGTCCGTAATCATATCCGGGACTCCGAACAACCTTCGGTACATCAAAATACATAAACTCATAATATAACTGTCATCGAAACCTTAAGCGTGCGGACCCTACGGTTCGAGAACGATGTAGACATGACTGAGACACATCTCTGGTCAATAACCAATAGCGGGACCTGGATGCCCATATTGGTTCCTACATATTCTACGAAGATCTTTATCGGTCAAACCGCATAACAACATACGTTGTTCCCTTTGTCATCGGTATGTTACTTGTCCGAGATTCGATCGTCGGTATCCAATACCTAGTTCAATCTCGTTATCGACAAGTCTCTTTACTCGTTCTGTAATACTTCATCTTATAACTAACTCATTAGTTACATGCTTGCAAGGCTTAGGTGATGAGCATTGCCGAGAGGGCCCAGAGATACCTCTCCGACAATCGGAGTGACAAAACCTAATCTCGAATTATGCTAACTCAACATGTACCTTCGGAGACACCTGTAGTAATCCTTTATAATCACCCAGTTACGTTGTGACGTTTGGTAGTACCCAAAGTGTTCCTCCGGTAAACGGGAGTTACACAATTCTCATAGTTATAGGAACATGTATAAGTCATGAAGGAAGCAATAGCAGAATACTAAACGATCAAGTGCTAAGCTAACGGGATGGGTCATGTCAATCACCTCATTCTCCTAGTGATGTGATCCCATTAATCAAATGACAACACATGTCAATGGTTAGGAAACATAACCATCTTTGATTAATGAGCTAGTCAAGTAGAGGCATACTAGTGACTATATGTTTGTCTATGTATTCACACATGTATCATGTTTCCGGTTAATACAATTCTAGCATGAATAATAAACATTTATCATGATATGAGGAAATAAATAATAACTTTATTATTGCCTCTAGGGCATATTTCCTTCACAAACCTTATGACAACATACGTAATTCCCTTTGTTTGTCGGTATGTTACTTGCCCGAGATTCGATCATCGGTATCTTCATACCTAGTTCAATCTCGTTACCGGCAAGTCTTTTTACTCGTTCCGTAATACATCATCTCGTAACTAACTCCTTAGTCACTTTGCTTGCAAGCTTCTTGTGATGTGTATTACTGAGAGGGCCTAGAGATACCTCTTCGATTCACGGAGTGGCAAATCCCAATGTCGATCCATGCCAACTCAACAGACACCTTCGGAGATACCCGTCGATCATCTTTATGATCACTCAGTTACATTGTGACGTTTGATAGCACACAAGGTATTCCTCCGGTATCCGGGAGTTGCATGATCTCATAGTCGAAGGAATATGTATTTGACACTAAGAAAGCTGTAGCAATAAACTGAATGATGGTTAGGAAATCTTAACCATCTTTGATCAATGAGCTAGTCTAGTAGAGGCTTACTAGGGAGACGGTATTTGTTTATGTATCCACACATGTATTTAAGTTTTTGATCAATACGATTCTAGCATGAATAATAAACCTTTATCATGAATAAGGAAATATAATAATAACAACTTTATTATTGCCTCTAGGGAATATTTCCATCAGTCCCCCACTTGCACTAGAGTCAATAATCTAGATTACATTGTAATGAATCTAACACCCATGGAGTCTTGGTGTTGATCATGTTTGCCCGCGGAAGATGTTTAGTCAACGAATCTGCTACATTCAGATCCATATGTATTTTGCAAATTTCCGTGTCTTCATCCTTGACCTTTTCATGAATGGAGTTGAAGCGTCTCTTGATGTGTTTGGTTCTCTTGTGAAACCTGGATTCCTTCGCTAAGGAAATTGCTCCAGTGTTGTCACAAAAGAATTTCATTGGACCCGATGCAGTGGGTATTACACCTAGATCGGATATGAACTCCTGCATCTAGACTCCTTCATGTGCTGCTTCCGAAGCAGCTATGTACTCCGCTTCACACGTAGATCCCGCCACGACGCTTTGCTTGGAACTGCACCAACTGACAGCTCTACCATTCAATATAAATATGTATCCGGTTTGTGACTTAGAGTCATCCGAATCAGTGTCGAAGCTAGCATCGACGTAAGCATTTACGATGAGCTCTTTGTCACCTCCATAAACGAGAAACATATCTGGTCCTTTTCAGGTACTTTAGGATGTTCTTGACCGTTGTCCAGTGATCGACTCCTGGATTACTTTGGTACCTCCCACCTGCCAAACTTATGGCAAGGCACACATCAGGTCTAGTACATAGCATAGTGAAATTGCTAGTATTCGACTAGAGGGGGGGTGAATAGGTGATTTTATGAAAGTATTCAAAACAGGGGTGCTTTGAAGACAAACAATAGAAATGAACCTATTGATATGCAGCGGAAGGTAGACTACACTAGACAAGCCATAGTCAAGTAAGCAATGTAGTGAAAGCACGAAGACTATCAACAGCTAGGTAGTATGGATCAAGATGGAAGATAGTATGAAGCCAAACAGTAAATAGTCTTCACTTAATGAAGTCAATCAGATCAGGCAAATGGGCAAAGACTTCACGAAGACAAACTGTAAGTAAGGAGAGAGAGGATGGATAGAACCAGTTGCTCGGAGAGGACAAGGGATTTGTTGGACCAGTTCCAGTTGTTGTGACAACTGTACGTCTGGTTAGGGAGGCTGAGATTCAACTCAGAAGACCGCGTCTTCACCTTATTCCCCTTGAGCTAAGAACACTTAGTCCTCGCCCAATCACTCTGGTAAGTCTTCAAGGGAGACTTCCAAACCTTCACAGACTTCGTTCACCGGCAATCCACAATGACTCTTGGATGCTCAGAACGTGACGCCTAACCAGCTGGAGGATTCACAGTCCTCAAGTGTAATAAGTCTTCAGATCACGCGGACAGAAAGACTTCAGTGATGCTGATACGTCTCCAACGTATCTATAATTTATGAAGTACTAGGTAATTACCCGTGCGTTGCAATGGGAGATAGTCTATTGAAACGCTACCATGACAGTACGTAGACAGGCAAATGCAGCATAAAACCATCAGTTCTAGGCCATGTGTTCAGTTAGTTGCACATTATTCTTCAATTATCATATGTTGTGTAGGGTTTGTAGCACAACCATCATCCTCCATCGTTGGCATCGACCCTTGGTGGTGAGAACTACTTGATATGTGTTACCTTGACAAATGGTAGCGGTGCTAGGACAAAGTCATGCGGAGTTCACTGGATGATCCCCGCCAATGACTTTGATACAAAGATATGAATACCAAGTATGCCTAGGTCGAGCAAGGACAACACGCAAGCAGCAACACCACCGACTCAAAAGGAAGCTATGACACAACCATGCTCCACCGCCTCCGCATCTTAATTATCCTCCAAAATCTGTCACCGACGCTCGCATTGCCACTAGTATATATAGCGTGTTACTTCCCTCTCTCTATATATAGTTGCATTGCGACAGTCAATGGTGGTAAACATTATGCTAGGGAGACATAAATAGATGTTCCAAAGGGCAAAAAAAGGTTGGACACAAACATATAATCAGAGAGTAATGTAGATTTGGGGACCTACACATCAAAAGTAACATCCTCATTAACCCAAATTCAAATTACATGTTTATAAGCTATCAGGGAAAGAACATGTTCTCTCCGGCACCCTGCACCTGGGTCCAACATGGGCAGAAATCAAGAGGTGAGATTTCGTGGAGACCTTTTTCGCCGGGCATTCCAGTTCTCAGACAAGCTGGGCAAACCAGCTTCCTAGGGCCAACATGATAACCAAACATGGATCAAAAGCATGATTGAATGGTACCATATGACTTCTAAACTAACGAAAGAAAATATATTCAGAAAAAGCTTCTCTGTACATTCGTGGTTTGAAATAGAAAAAATGACTTGCTAAAATGCAACGTTGGTTGCTTTGGGCTATTACATGAATAAAACAACGAATGGTTGATGTACTAGAAATATATGAATCCAAAATCATATCCGAGTACAGAAAACTACACTGGATTCATTTAGCATTACTGGATTCGTAAAATGTAGAACACCAAATCACCAAAAGCAAGTGTAGACCATACAGTAGTATTTTTAGCTCTCTGTCAACTCATAAACATGTTGAAGGCCTTCCGTTTTACCATATCACTACATGTCACCTAAATCCAAATGACTGAAATACCAATCAAGGGAATACATTCTACATAAGCCTGATGAGTACTGGTAAAGTAAACAATTTGTATGCCTTCAATGAAATAAAATAAAATCACTATTCTTATTTTCTTACATACATGATGGCAGGTAAACAATGGAAATATGCAAGCAATAAAAATACTAAAAAATGTAGAGTAAGGACGACTTGACCATGGGAAAATGATTTTGCTTTCTTTGAATTTATGAAGATAACAGGTGGCCATGAGCTCAGCAACTCTGCTTTTACTGAACGTATTTCTGAATGACATACATGCTGTTGGAGTCAAGGGCCACAATTCTGGCATCCTGCTCACTGTGTGCCAGGCTTGATCATCATACTCCCGGCTTTGCTGCCCAAATTTTTGGGTCTGATGCACTGATTAATGTCACAGCACATACTTAGTCTAGACATCTTTGTCTGGAGGACCAGCGCGGCCCTCATCTCCCAATGAACACAAACACACAATCTTCTATGGGGGAACCGATATTTGGGAGGACTACCTGGGCTTAATCACCCCTGTGACTAGAGGTGAGGAGACAACGACATTAGAGTGGACGCTTATGGCTTCCACATAAGCTGGTGAAAGATCTGCTGGTGGAGGGGCTCACCGTGGTGGAGAAGTCAGGGAGCGGCAACAGCTAACTGAGGCGAGGAAGGCCGCCGAGGTGGTAGCCCGCAAGGGGAACTGACCAATATTTTTCCTTGGAATATGCAAATAAAACATATGACCTGCCAACATACAATGACTAGGAGAGGCGACTAGGAGAGCCCTGCGCCGGTGGCCACTCCGGCCCCGGCGGCCACCCACCCCCACGCCGGTGGCCTCCCCGACGCCGGTGTCCACCATACTGTTCTCCTCTCTTGATTGCTCTGTGTGGATCCTTCGTTCCATTGGGTGGTGGCTTGGTCACGTTGGTGACCATGTCGCCAATCAACCTCAACTTCAACCGTGGCAAGGAATTTCAGGCAAGTGTCCGATCCAAATTTGGGCACCCCGTGGTGTTCTCGCCAGGCTTTCGTCAAAAAGAGTTCATTTTGGTGGTTTCATTTGCTCGCTCCTCTTTCAAGCTGGATATTCATATGGTTAGTGTGGCGCCGCTTGCTTCTTTTGGAGGTTACACACAGGGTTTTCGAGTTTGCCATCTCAAGGATAGATCGTTCAAGTTTTTAGTGGCCTCTAAATCGGTTGGTTTTCAAATTTACAATGCGGGTAGAGTGATTGAGAAAGAATTTGAGATGGTTTTTAGTCTCTAGGGGGATGGCGGGCCAATTGGATTAGAGAAGAAAGCTTGTTTTACAAGGAAGAGGAGGCCGAATGGACTCTGGTTGGATGTAATGGGAGAGCAGTGACTGTTTTTTCGGCGATCGCCGGAGCAGATCACCGGAGCAAGGCTCCCGATCAGTCTTCCAGCGTCTCTCCGGCAACATTCAAGAAGAGCAAGATTCTAGCGTGCCATGCATTACTGAAGGCAATTCAGTGCTCCCTAATGAGCCAGAAACCACGCTGCATGACCAGGTCAGTACTGTGCATGCGCGAATTAATGACCCACGGACGTGTTTTGCGTGTGGAGAAGTTGGCCATATTGCCAGGTTCTGCTCTCGACCGAAATGTTCTAGGCCGTGGCCTTCATCAGATTTGAGCCCTTCCACAGCCCACCTGACGATGCATGGGCTCCTGGGGAAGTGGAGTCATGGTTCGCTCAGAAAGGGCCCGCTATCCAGATCAGGCAGGCGACATCATTCAAAGAGCTGGTCATGGGATTTTTTTCCTAATTTTCAACCAAGACCGGTGCCGGACTCCTCACATTCCTCTGCTCTCTCCTTTTGTGCCACTCCGTCGACTTCTTCGCCACCTACCTCTGCTTCTACTCCTCCATGCAGTGAGCTCCGCCTGTGCGCTGCGCCTCCAATGGCGAACATTCCCATTGACCCAACGCCTTTTGTTCCCCATGGCTTCCAGATTCAGCACATCGAAGGCCGAACGGGGGTTTCGCGGGTGGTGCTTCCGCGTCGTGCTCGCCACCATGAGGACTGGGCTATTGCTACCAGCCAGCCACTGCCTGATGAGGTACTATTTCCTAATGTTAGAGAAGTGCTAGAGGATTTTCTGCAGCATGATCCAGTGGCTCAAGTTGGGGTGAGAGAGATTCAACCCTGCTCGTTCGGGGAAGCCTATGTGCAGTTCAGATATGTGAGAGACAGAGATAGATTGGTTAGAGATAGCCCACATGCATTGGGGGATGTCTTTATTTCTTTCACTAGACACAATGAGGATCGAAACTGGAGAAGAGTTAATTTCAATAGGGTTCGTTGGCTGCTGATTGTGGGTGTTCCGTTTGATAACTGCAACACTGAAGATATTGCTGCAGTAGTTGCTCGATTCGCCAAGATTATCAGTTGGGAGAAAGAGGATGCTCTTAAGGGGAAAGTTCTTGTCAAAGCTAGAGTTACGGATTTGCACGAAATTGCAAAGAGCTTAAGATAGACTGAAGGAGAGATGTTTGAGGGAGAATCCTTGACTAGTTCGATTGAAGTTCTTATGGAAGAGATGCTGGGAGGGGGACTACCTGACGAGGATCCTATTCCACCTCCTGGTATTGATCCTCATCCTATTCCTCTCAATGCGAATGACTTTCCTGGGTTTCATCATGCTGCGATCAATAATGCACAAGAACATGAGGATGATTGGGATGATTGGGAGGAGTAGGGGCATTGGGCCTTTCCTCCTCCTATACAAATGCTGCAGCAGGTGCTTCAAGATGAGATTATGGTGGATGACAATGCGGCAGTCCCTAACAGCAGCATAACAACTACAGTATCTCTGTCAGAAGGTATCCTTTCTCACAATGTTGTGGGGGGGGGGTGTTAACAACAGTGATGAGGTTAATCAGGCTGCTGTTGGTGAAGCTGCTCCTATTTTGGGTGATGGGCTTCAGAACCTTCTACAGGCATATCCTCCTGACCTGGAGGAGCACCCTGAGATTGCCATCCCACCTCCACTTGTTATTCAAGAGCAAAATATTCAGCAGGTTGTGGAACCAATCCAGGTTTTAGCTCCCTTGGCCCCACCTATTGTTTCTGAGCACTTTGTGCCAGTTGTGGATGTTGTGGAGGCTATTCAGGCCGCAATGGGTTTGCATGACAATGATCAAGCTATTGCAATTCAGCAAGAAGTCCAGAAGTCAGTCCTCCATCCAGCTTCTTCTGAGATTCCTAAACAGGGTTCTGTCACCAACCAGAAAAACTTAGTTCAGAAAGATACCCTGTTTACTGCTCTAGAACAAGTTAATGAATCTGATGTGGCTTTGGGGTCTCACCAAGTCAATCCTATGCAGCCTGGTACTTCTAAAGGTAATGATCCAAAGGTCAACTCACCTATTTCCTTTGACTACTGCAATTTAGTACAATCACATGCTTTCTCAGTTATTGATGGAGAGCACTTAATTTCTGAAGAAGGTCTGGAATTATGGGTCAAACATTTTGCTCCATCCTCACAGGAGGTTCCTAATTCAATCATAGCAGAGATTCCTGTAAGTTGGTTCAATTTCATACTGAACCTGTTGCTCAATCCTGATAGATTTGACTGGACTTTAAACTTGTTAAAATCCTCTTTATGGCACATTTTGACTGATAATTGCAATGAAGAGGACACTATGACATTCATAATTCCTGCTGCTTGTTCTGTTAATCAGGCTCCTGTTTGCCAGCAAATCAAAAATGCTAGTCAGGATAAAGAAAATGATGGTGTCAATCCTACAGCTCATTCTTCCTCTGAGGCAAGCAGTCCCCTAAAGAGAATTTCTCCAAATAATATCATCCTTCTACCTGCTGGTGAAGCCATCTCTAGGAAGAGAAGAGGAAAGGGGACACTGGTGGAAACTCAGGTAAGAAGGAGTGGCAGAATTAGAGAGGAGAATAATGGGTACAAAAGAAATTCCTGTGCTAGTAAGGAGTGTTTACCATGCAATGCTGTCCCACCTATCATTCAGAATAAGATTGTCAAAAACCTCACTAGTGCTTTTTGCAAGGTTGCTGAGGAGGATCTGATACGGGGCTAACTCGGTGTAGGCCGATCTTTCACGATTGGAGTGGGATCCCTCGAAGAACACGATGAACACGGGGAAGAACGGGGAGAAATCACAAGGGTAAACACTCAAGAACAAGCCCAAATCACACATCCACTAGACAATCAAACACACAAGATCACAAGGTACACGAACAACAAAGGGAAAGATACAAGGTAAGGTTCATCTCCAAGAGGAGGTCTTCATGATATCCTAGATGGATCTTCCCACAAGGGGGTCTTGATGATATCCCGCAGGATCTTCTCACATGGAGGTCTTGAACTCCATGGGAGTGGTAGTCTCTCTCTCTCTCTCTCAAGAGTAGAGGTAGGAGCAAAGCTCACCTAAGAATGAGCTATCCTATTTGCTAACCCTAGAAAGGAGGTGGAGGTGGTCTATTTATAGTCTAAGCCACGAAGGGGTAAGTGGGAGAGGTATACAAGGCCAAAGGCCAGCAAGCTGCGCACAGGCAGGTACCGGTCGTCCGGTGGCTCAGGAGGGACCGGTCGTCCGCTAGTCGTCAGACGTCCACTGAAACTGTTCTATGAAGGGACACCAGTCGTCCGGTATCTTCGGACTTCCGTTAATATTACCGGTCGTCCACTGGGGGCCAGACGTTCGCTCGCTGGGAGGTGCTGTAGCTGGCGTTGGCTGGGCCTTCTGGCTGGTGCGGCTTCCAGGCGTCGGACGTCCGGTCCCGACCGGTCGTCCGGTGGCTGTAGCATGTAGCAGCTCCGTTTCTTCCGTCTTCTCTTCCATGCTTCCCTCGCGGATGGTGTAGTTGTTCCTTGGCACTTGCACTCCTCCTCGACATCCGTGAAGCTCCGACAATACCTATGCATGCACACGGGAGAAGTGTCAAGTAGTATACCATCCTCGAAGGGGTCAAGTGAGCACGTGTAAAGGAGAAGATTCACCTTTGTGTATGTGAAGTAGAGGTTGCACGTGTCACTTGCCAAACGGACTCTTGACATGGTGATGACCGTAGGATGCTCCGCATCATCCCCTCCCCCTTGGAAAAGATCCGACCTCGGATCGAAAACCAAATCACCATGGGAAAGAGATGGCATTGCCGTGTCGAAGCGGTCGATCACCAAACACTCATCATCTAGTAACTCGAAATGGGCACTCTCCAATGTCCCACCATCTTGTGATTCCTTCAAAATGAGCAAATACAACAAACACTTGGAAAAACAAATGTGGTTAGCATTAGTGCAAAACCAAGCATTCAAGAGGTGATTCACCAAACAAGTGTTGTCATCAAGCATAGCATATGGTTTGACAAAGGGTTGTGACATGGCATGTAAGCACATAAATTGAGCACAAGCAAAGATATCATGGGGTAAAGCATGTAAATGTGAGGTAGAGATGCAAATATGTGTGACAAGAGCATAAGCATCTACCTCAAGGTCATAGCAAGCATGCATAAACTGCTCGACAAATGGTCGATGGTAGGCATAAGAATCATTCACAACACCAAATAAGATGAGATGTCTAAACACATGGGTCAAGTGCAAGACAATCCAAGCATAATGCACATAGGGTGTAGTGAATATATTGTGGCACTCAACACAATAGAAAGAGCAATTGTTCATCATGTGTGAGGCAATCAAGTGAATCACATGACAAGTAAAGGGACATGGCATATGTGAAGAAATGATATTGGTGCAACCAACCATATGATAGTAGCAAGTAGTCCAAGAATTGGATGCAACACACAAGGTATATATATCATGAAGCATGGAAATGTGGCAATCATGGGTGAAAGCAATATCTCGAACATGCGTGCAAATGGTGCAAGCAACACATGAAGTATGATCCACAATATCCAAGCTCAAGAAGGATGTCACCTTGAAATTGTGTCCTTGTGCATTCTTAATAATGCCTAAGTGGTAGGAAATGTGGTGTAGAAGCGAGTCGTGGTAGAATGTAAGAGGCTCACTCTCAAGAGCTCGAATGGTCAACTCACGTGAAGTGGAAGTCGACACAAAGTCCAAGTATCCTACACATGCACAAAACAAAACAAAGAACGTATGCGCATGGTAGATAAACACATCATCCATCATGATGGTTCTCATTGTTTGCACATAACCATTAGAAGCACAAGTGCATGAATAATATGATGCAACAATGGCAATATTCATGGCACTAGGTATATGGTGCAAAGAAGTAAGACAAGCATGCTTCACAAGAATTATGTCAAAATCTCCAAACATATGTGAGAATGCTATGGGGGCAAACTCATGAGCAAGACTAATAGCATGGTTGCACTCAATACATGGCAAATCTAGCATGAGAGAGGCAACAAATATGTGACAAGAAGCAATAACAATCATGTGCAAAGCGTGTAGATGGTTGTCATCAACCGCATGAAATGAGCAAGTATGAGTCATTGGTGATGCAACATAAGCAAGCATAGTAATCAAGTCGTGCAAACTAGTGGAGCGAAGATGCAACACACTAGAATAAATCATGGCAATCATGTCATGTGAGCAAATAATAGGCATAGGGAGTGCACATGACATATCGCAAGCACGAACACAAAGCAAGATGGAAGTATCATTATAGGAATGGCGCACAAAAGGAACATGGCAAGAACAAGCAATATCTCCACCAAGCTTGCAAATACACATACAAGTACTACAATCAATCATCATGTGTAATGCAAATCATGGGTCACAAATGCATGTCAAAGGCATAGGAATGAGCATATCATGCAAAGTGAACATGGCAAGATGGGCATATGATATGTAATGAACAATAACCCATAGCCAAGTGAGGGCCATGTAGAATGAATGTGCGACGTCTATGCGCGAAGAGAGCGGTGGGAAAGATAATCAATGGGATCCCAAATCATCGTTGCTCTCTAGAGCTCGTTTTGTTAACTCGTGGGATTGCGAGGTTGACAAGTATTCATGGGTACCTACACAAAAGAGACACAAACCAAAGAAATTGTGCGCATGGTAAATGTACACATCATCCATCATGATCTGTATGTGCACGTGTGAGTTAGCACAAGATAAGCATCGCTCAAAGAAATTTGATGCATGGTATAAGAACATGTCATCCATCATAAAAGAATAGTTATTGTGTATGACATGATGGGGACACAAATTGAGAATGCAAGTATATGGCATATCAATAGCATGTTTATTTATGGGGAGCATATGGTGCACACAAGTATCGGGATCATGCAATGAATGGGATGGATCAAAATCTCCTAAAATGCATGAGGAAACTATGGGGGTCTCCTCATGAGCAATATTGGAAACATCACATGGAGAAAATGGACAACATCCAAAACAATGCATATCCGAAGCTAGGTGGTCATGGCATGGCATATGAGATAAATGATGCAAAGGGAGCATATAAATATCATCACAAGAAAAACAAATGCCAATAACCATGGGCTTGTCATCTATGCCATATGTGCAAATTGGGTTTATTTTAATGGCATATGCATAGTCACTATGAAGAGATTGCAAATAAGACATATGGTTGATCTCATGCATAGCATATGACAAGTCAAGCGGATTATCAAACATGATGTGACCTAAAGAATTGTCACAAGAAATCCTATGTAACATGGCATCACAACTACTAGACTCCACAATAGAATCATCATACTCATCATAAATGGGAAAAATCATCGCATGGGGAAATCATACTAGCATGAAGCATGGCAATAGGTGGATCAACATCATGCAAGCAATCAATGTCAAGAATGTCCACTAGTGGGACTAGAGCATCACCGTCACATTTGTTACCTTTGTCATTCCGCTCAAGGGGTGTAGGTGAGGTGGCAAAGACCAAATGTTGGTCATCTTCATCTTGATGGAACCATGTGGGGGTGCATCATATTCCACCATGGCCATCGTCTTGTCCAAAGGGAGGACGAAGTCGTCGAGGATCGGCGCGTCATCATAAATGGGACCTAGCACCAAATGAGAAGACACAATAGAGGTAGAGGTCAAGTTGTTAGAAATGCAAATGGCCTCACGAGACCTATCAACTATCTCACTCTCTCTATGTGGTGGTTCACTCACTCCCTCAAAGTAGGTGCACTCAAAGTCACATATGGTGGAGTCACTCATCTCACACAAGTGGTGGGGGTTGTGGCTCTCCTCACATGGAAAGTGGGGCAACTCATCATATATGGGGCTAGTGGTGAAGTCACTCTCACTCTCAATATGGTGGCAAAAGTCACTCAAGTCATCATACATCGCCGTGGTCGAAGGGAAGATCCCATGCTCAACCATCTCGTTGTCATCACCGTGGATGAAGGCCGAAGATGGCACATCATCACTCTCCTCCATGACCGAAGGGAAAATCCCATGCTCGATCATCTCGTCACCGTCGCTGTTGATGAAGGTCGAAGATGGCACATCATCACTCTCGCCTCCAAAGATGGAAGCATCATCCTTGCTCGCCACCTTGTCACTCGCCTCCAAAGCTTGGTCCTTGAAGGTCTCCGTAGTCGTACTCGTCGCCGCACCGTCTTGAAAAAGAGTCAAAGTAGACTCGGCACCATCAATGCCACAAAGAGGGATGGCGGTGAAGTCGAACTTGGGAGCATCGTTGTGGAGCTCGTCGGGCTTGGACATCATGGTGGTACTAGCCTCATGCTTGTCATAGAGCTTGGTCACCGCGAAGTGTGCTTGGGGTGGAGAAGCCTTGGCCTTCATGAGTTCTTGTTCCGCCTTGAGAGCACCAACGTAGTAGTCGTCGATGGACTTGTAGTTCTCGAGGAAGATGGTCTTGGAGATGTCGTTGTGCAATCCCATCATGAAGTGGAACTTCATTGACATGGGGTCGTCCACGCCGGCTCGTCGCAAGGCAATCTTCATCTCCTTGAAGTACTTGTCGATGGACTTGGATCCTTGGGTGGTGTTCTCCAATTGGCGTCGAAGTTGTTCCGTGTAGGTTGGAGGCACAAACTCTCGCCGCAAAGCTCTCTTCGTCTTGGGCCAACTCATGTCGTAGTACTCCGAAGGTGTGTGAAGCCACCATGTCATGGCGTAGTCGTGGAAGTTTCTTGTGGCACGCTTCACTTGATCTTCGGGAGGAACTTGATGTAGCTTGAGGTAGTCGTCCATCAAACGCTCCCACTCGAGGTACTCCTCGAGTTCGTGAGTCCCATAGAAAGGAATCGCGTGGTCGATGTCGAGGTCGTAGTAGCTCGTGGAAGTCGCGGACTTGAGCTTGGGGAGCTTCTCTTGATCGTAGTCTTGGGGTGCTTGTTGGTGAAGATGCCGTATGTCTGTAGGCGAAGATGCCTTGAAGTCGCTTGGCGAAGATGCCAAGGGAGATGGTGAAGTCGTTGAGCGGTTGTTGGTGTTGAGCTCTTGACCTTCACGTTCTTGTTGGTGATGGTGTCGATGCTGATGTGATCTTGCCGGAGACGGTAGCTCGGAAGCATGTGCTCTTGAGCGTCTTCTCGAAGATGAGGATGATCGCTTGTAGGACTTGATGAGGGCTTTGATCTCCTCCATTTGAGCTTGCATCTTGGCGTCGGAGTTGTTGTTCGTGGCATCGAACTCGTCATTGTTGTTGTAGACCGAAGGTGAAATGCGTTGCCTATCCATCACAAGACTCGAGTAGAGGTGAGTAGGAAATGAGATAAACAATACCAAGTTACCTTTTCCCAAAGTTGAGGATGTATCCCGTTTCACTCAATGTGAGATGAAAGAATAGTGGAATTGGTACCGGACTTGTTCACTCACACCTATCAAGTAAAGCTTATGGTAGAGCTCGGTGAGGATAGTGGCACAAAAAATTTGATGCAAAATGTTAGCAAGAGTCAATAATATTGAAAGAGATTCACAAATTCGCAAGCGAAACAAGTAGACCAACAGCAATATGTGGCACACGGAAACACACACACGGATAGATAAATGGGGTCGTGCAACCAAGGAATGAGCACAAAATGTGGAATCCACGGAAAACGCTCGTGTTGCACAACTCAAGAGAGACGTTAGCACGATTGCTCAATAGGCGGATACGACACTTGTGCACAACCTATAAGATGCAAAATGGATAAACTTTCTATCCCAAGTATGCTATGTCTGTATGGTTCCCGGTGTTTCTCACAAGATGATCCAAGATGATCAAATATGATACCATATGATATATTTTGATGCTATGTCTATTGCTTACAAGCTCTTTGCTCACTCTTTTTCTTTGCTTAAAAGCTTTATTCTCTCTTTTTTTTGTATGGCCACTTTTGCACAATGCACAAACCAAGATAGCAATTGTGTATATGCGGGAACAAACTTGTGACACAAGATATGATATCAATATGATATGGTATGTATGCAATGGATGGTGTAGATCACTAATGTGCACAAGTAACGTGGCCCGGCAATACTCAAATGGCTAGTCTCGATAGGCAAGTGACGCAAAATGGGCTAGAGGTTAACAATGCAATTGCAAGGGAATATACAATGGTGTCGTCGAGGTTACCGTCCTTTGCGATGATGAGTGGCGGTGTTCTTGGTGTAGATACCAAGATGATGGAGACTCGTCCCTAAGTAGCCGAAACACCTTAGGAAACGGAAAAACCGCAAACTCAAAATCTCAAAGGCAAATGTCAAATGGTAGTAGTGGAAAGCGGTGGAGGTTTGCACTTGGCAATGCGGAAGTGGTGGTGGTGGTTGATGAAGAAGCAATTGTCCCTAAATAGCCGAAACACCTTAGGAGACACGAATCACTACTCAAGCAACCACTAATGCTATATGGAACAAAATGGGTTAGGTTGCGGAAGTCGGTGGTGGCTATGCGGATGATATGGTGGAAGACCTGGGCAAACTTGCCAAATTTTCGAAAATTTGATGGAGTCAAATGGTGTTGGTGGTATTTTTGTGGGATGGGGGATGTCAATAGCTTCAAAGCGAGCTAAAGAACGTCAAAATCGGAGTTCGGATGAATTAGTTATGGACAAAACAAAAATCAACCGAAGTCTGAAACTACAGGTAGCGGACGTCCGAAAATGGACGGATGTCCGGTGGCCGGACGTCCGATGAGCTCGAAAATCCGCTAATTTCATTCTGGAATGGGATGCCGGACGTCTGGTAAGTAGCGGATGTCCGGTGGTTCCTGGGGCTCCGGACGTCCGATAAAGTGGCGGTCGTCCGGTGGGTCGGGGTCAACGCGGGATTTGAGCTCCGGGACGCGATTTTGGGCGGAAAATGGAGATTTCGGGGTCAAAATTCACGGGATTTCGTGAATGAAAGATGGGGAAACTTGGGGAAATGCTAGATCCACTTGAAACCAAGCAAATCCATGGATCAAAATCAACAAAACATCATCAAACCAACAAATCACAAAAAAAATTGGGGCTATTTTTGGTGGGGATTTTCGAATTTTAGGACGAAATCAAGCAAAAGAAGGCTAGAAAACAGTGGGCGGGACTCCAAATACGTGATAAACGTGGCTCTGATACCATATGATACGGGGCTAACCCAGTGTAGGCCGATCTTTCACGATTGGAGTGGGATCCCTCGAAGAACACGATGAACACGGGGAAGAACGGGGAGAAATCACAAGGGGAAACACTCAAGAACAAGACCAAATTACACATCCACTAGACAATCAAACACACAAGATCGCAAGGTACACGAACAACAAAGAGAAATATACAAGGTAAGGTTCATCTCCAAGAGGAGGTCTTGATGATATCCTAGATGGATCTTCCCATAAGGGGGTCTTGATGATATCCCGCAGGATCTTCTCACATGGAGGTCTTGAACTCCATGGGAGTGGTAGTCTCTCTCTCTCTCAAGAGTAGAGATAGGAGCAAAGCTCACCTAAGAATGAGCTATCCTATTTACTAACCCTAGAAAGCAGGTGGAGGTGGTCTATTTATAGTCTAAGCCACGAAGGGGTAAGTGGGAGAGGGATACAAGGCCAAAGGCCCGCAGCTGCGCACAGGCAGGTACCGGTCGTCCGGTGGGTACCGGTCGTTCGGTGGCTCAGGAGGGACCGGTCGTCCGCTAGTCGTCGGACGTCCGCTGAAACTATTCTGTGAAGGGACACCGGTCGTCCGCTGGGGGCCGGACGTCCGCTCGCTGGGAGGTGCTGTAGCTGGCGTTGGCTGGGCCTTCTGGCTGGTGCGGCTTCCAGGCGTTGGACGTCTGGTCCCGACCGGTCGTCCGGTGGCTGTAGCATGTAGCAGCTCCGTTTCTTCCGTCTTCTCTTCCATGCTTCCCTCGCAGATGGTGTAGTTGTTCCTTGGCGCTTGCACTCCTCCTCGACATCCGTGAAGCTCCGAAAATACCTATGCATGCACACGGGAGAAGTGTCAAGTAGTATACCATCCTCGAAGGGGTCAAGTGAGCACGTGTAAAGGAGAAGATTCACCTTTGTGTATGTGAAGTAGAGGTTGCACGTGTCACTTGCCAAACGGACTCTTGACATGGTGATGCCGTAGGATGCTCCGCATCAGGATCTCCAGGAGAAGTTGGCTAAGAGGCCAAAGAAAAAAGAGCTGGAGCATGAGGAGTTGGCCAAGGTTTCTGAGGCCAAGGGAGACAACTCCAAGGATAGTTCTCAATGATTAGATCATACTATGATAGAAGTGGGTCTAGGAAGGTGGCAACTTTTGCTATATGTATGTTGCATGTCTGGTTCTGTATGACTTTGGTTCTTAAGGGATGTAAAACTCTTATTTTGGTTAGCTGCTACTGCTGGATCTGCCTGGTGCTTGTCATGTGTGTGACATATGTTAAGTTCTTGTATTATGGATATGTGGTCTGGATATTACTGGTGCCCACTGTTATGTGTGAGGGCACATTTAAGTGGGGTGAGGTGCATTTGCAAGTTTAGGAGCTTCTTCACACTGGCTCTCTTAAGGTTTTTTTGTCTCAGGGGCTGGACCTTGAGAGGATCTCCAAACACATTAAGTTTACTTCACGAATAATCACAGATCATGGAATATACTAAACTGGAACATCAGAGGCATCAACTCTGACAATAAATGGTTGGCTATCAAATAGAAAGTGGAGGAAAGTGCTGCTGGAATTCTTTGCTTACAAGAAACAAAAAGAGAAAAATTTGACCTTGCCTACATTAATAAGTTTTGTCCTAGAAGATTTAATTAGTTTGAATTTCTCCCTTCAATTGGAGCCTCTGAAGGAATTCTCATAGCCTGGAATGAAGGCCTTTTTAAGGGAGAATTAATGTTTTTAACAGATTCTCTTTATCTGTTAAGTTTACCTGCAACAGCTCTGCCCAAACATGGATTCTCACAAACATTTATGGCCCCTGTGAACAAGCTAATAAAGTGGAATTTCTCAACTGGTTTAATAATATTGAAATGCCCCCTGATGAAGACTGGATTATTATGGGGGATTTTAATTTCATCAGACCTCCTTCTAATAGGAATAAAGTTGGTGGTGACATCAATCAGATGCTCCTTTTTAATGAAGCCATCAGCAATTTGGGTTTAGTGGAACTACCCCTGAAAGGCATGCAATACAGCTGGAGTAATATGCAAGAAAATCCTCTGCTAGAAAAGTTGGACTAGTTTTTTACTTCTGCTGCTTGGATGACTTCCTACCCTGACACAACTGCCCTGCCTCTAGCTAGGCCCATTTCTGACCATCTCCCTTGTTTGGTAAAAGTGGGGACTTCAATTCCTAAATTCAAAGTGTTTAGGTTTGAGAATTATTGGCTAAAGCATTCATCCTTCAAAGACATTGTTAAAAATGCATGGGATATCCCTGTTGGATTTTCTGAACCTGCTAAAAACATTAATGCTAAGCTGAAACACCTCAGAAGAAGCATCAAATTATGGATCAAAGATATGCCTTGTATGAGAAAACAAATTGCTGATATTAATGAGTGCATATACTTGCTGGATTTCTTTGAAGAATTCAGAATGCTCAGTACATTTGAATGGAACCGCAAAAGGATTTTGAAAGACCACTTAATGACCATTCTCACCAATCAAAAGATTTATTGGAAACAAAGAAGAAAGATTAAGGGAGTCAAGTTTGGAGATGAAAATACCAAGTTCTTCCACACTAAAGCTTCAATCAACTTTAGGCATAATAAAATTGCTATTCTTAGAAATGAGGACAATGTGGAAATCTCAGACCATGCAGGAAAAGCTGGGATTCTTTGGGAAGCTTTCAAAAGAAGATTAGGCCAATCAAAGGGGCACACTATGCATTTTGATCTGCACAGCCTTCTGGGGAAACAGAACAATCCTGAGATATTTCAAGATTTAGAAAAGCCTTTCTCTGATGAAGAAATCAATCAGATTGTCAAGGAGCTGCCACATGATAAGTCCCCTGGTCCAGATGGTTTCAACAATGAGTTCATTCAGTCTTGTTGGGATATTATAGGTACATATGTCAAGAACCTCATCCATGCTTTTCATGCTGGCAACATTTCTCTGGAAAGCATTAACACTCCCTACATCACATTGATTCCAAAGAAAGAGGTGCCTATGACTCCCAATGACTTCATGCCTATATCTTTACTTAATGGGGTGTTCAAAATTATTACAAAATTATTGGCAAATAGACTTCAGAAAATAATTCTGCAACTCATTCATATCAATCAGTATGGGTTCTTAAAAGACAGGGTGATTCAAGATTGTCTTGGCTGGTCCTATGAATATATACACCAATGCTTCAAATCAAGGAAGGAACTACTGGTTCTAAAATTGGATTTTGAAAAGGCATTTGACACAATTGAACATCAAGCCATAATTGACATCTTGAGAGCAAAAGGTTTTGGGGAAAGGTGGATATCTTGGATTCAAATGTTATTCAACTCTGCTTATTCTGTTGTCATGTTAAATGGAGTTCCTGGCAAGAAATTTTATTGTAGAAGGGGAGTCAGGCAGGGAGACCCTCTATCTCCTCTTCTGTTTGTGTTGGCTGCAGATTTACTGCAATCCATTCTTAATAAAGCAAGGGATCTTGGACTTATCACTGCTCCTATACAACTAAACTCATGCCCTGATTTCCCAATAGTTCAATATGCAGATGACACACTGTTGGTTATGAAAGCAGATGCCAGAGAACTCTTTTGTCTAAAAGCTCTCCTGAATACTTTTGCCACTGCCACAGGTCTCAAAGTAAATTATCAGAAATCTGTCATGGTTCCAATTAATATCACCGAGGATAGGGTTGAAATCTTTACTAATACTTTGAATTGCCAAAGAGGAGTTTTCCCCTTCACTTACCTGGGTCTTCCTTTAGGCTTATCCAAGCCCACTGTGGAGCAATGTATGCCAATGGTTTAAAGAATTGCCAAAAGGCTGGCTGGCTTGGCTACCTTTATGACAAGTGCTGGAAGATTGCTTCTGGTAAAATCTGTGCTGGCTTCTTTGCCAATCTTTTTCATGGCTTGCCTAGATGTGCCTGTAACTATCAAACAACAAGTGATAAAGTACTTGAGACACTGTTTATGGAGAGGTTCTGACATGGAGGATCACAGGCCAGCCTCTGTTGAATGGACAACTGTTTGTAGACCAAAGGTGCAAGGGGGCCTGGGAGTTATGGACATTTTTGCTCAAAACAAAGCTTTGTTAATGAAAAATCTACATAAATTCTACAACAAGCATAATATCCCTTGGGTTAACCTCATCTGGGAAGCACACTACCAGGATAATAAACTACCAGGGAATGATTTGGTTGGGTCTTTCTGGTGGAGATCTATTCTTCAATTATCTGATCAATATAAAGCCATGGCCAGATGTAACTTAGGTGATGGTAGAACTGCCTTTTTTGGTCTGATTTGTGGGGCAATGCTATCTTACAGCAAGAATATCCTCATCTTTACTCTTTTGTGCAAGATGCCACAATGACAGTGCAACAAGTGGTTAACACTGAGTACCTTGCAGATCTGTTCCACCTGCCTCTGTCCAACCAAGCATACCAGCAGTTTCTTCTGTTAGAAGAAGTTTGCCATGATCTAAGACAATCTGAATTTCTAGGTATGTCTGACACTTGAAGTTACATATGGGGAAACAATACCTTCTCTGCTTCAAAGGCATACAGAGTGATCATAGGAGTCAAACAAGTTCCACCTCACTTTGCCTGGATTTGGAAGTCTTCATGTCAACCTAAGCACAAAATGTTCTTCTGGATGCTACTACATGATAGGCTGAACACAAGAAACCTGCTGAGAAGGAAAACTATGGTCTTGGAAGAATACAACTGTGCTGTGCTGAATTGCCAACAAGAAGAAACTCTACATCATTTATTCTGGGGGTGCCAATTCTCTAGGACATGCTGGAATTTCATATGTCCACAAAGATCTCCAAACTTGTCTGTGCTAGAGGCCTTCCAAGATCTGAAGGATAAGTTGAAGGTTCCTTTCTTCACGGAAATCATCATTCTGGGTTCTTGGGCTATATGGATTACAAGAAACTATAAGATTTTTGAGAACATTCTGCCCTCCTTTTAGGGATGGAAGCACATTTACTTTGAGGAACTGAAGTTGCTGTCCCACAGGATCAAGATTAAATATGCTGCTGAATTCAACACCTGGCTGGATAGCTTGCTGGTTTCATGAGGAGTCTTTCTTTTAGTTTTAGATTTAATCTTAGCTTTTTTCTTCCTTTCAGGGGCTCACCTCAAGCCCTTGTTTGTGTCTTTTTCTTATTTCCTTAGTCTTAGCTAGCTAGCTTAGCTTGCTGTATAGTTTGATTTATTTCTCTTTGTACAATACCACTCTTTTTAAGTTTTAATAAAATTTGCAGTGGGGTTTTACCCTACTGTTCATAGTCAAAAAAAGGGGAACTGACCATGGGGTCGCCTTCTCCTGTGTGAACAATTCTGTGCGGACTCTCGGGTGACCGGAATCGGCCATAGACGTCGTGCCAGACTGCCAGAGGAGAACGACAATGCAGTGGAGTTGAATAAGGGGCGGCCGCGACGTTGAGGTGGGCGGCCGCACCAAGGAAGCAGAAGAGGCAAAGCCGCTCGTGTAGGCGAGGAAGGCCGAGCCATGGAGGCCGCATCGGCGTCGTCGATGCCGTCGCGCTGCTTGGGTTGGCTGTAGTGCAGCGTGCTGGAGCAGAACAGCATGGAGGCGGTGGATTTTATAAAGATGTGGCAGGGTCCCGTGGTGCTGTGGCGGTGCCTATCAACGGCAGAGGCGGCCGGTGTTGCCAGGCGAGGGAGTGATGGGACGAAGAGATCTTGATCTGGATGGAGTGAGGAGGAAAATCCATGTGGGTAGATTGAAGAAGGAAGACGTCCCACGAGGGATTTTGGGAAGGGAAGACGGCGGTTTCAGCGGCGGGTGATTTACTGCGTCTTGACTACGGTAGCGAGGCGACAAAGGGGGCAGATGAAGCATAGGGCACGAAAAGGAACCTCTAATTAAGGCTGATTTTGAGGGAAAACGGTTGAAAGGAAGGAGGGCCAAAAAATCAAGATGGGAGGGGGACGACATAACGTAGGTTGGACGAAGAAATTGACGTAAGAGGGGAGACGGAACCTTATAGTTCTTTTAGGTAGTAGAGATTCATGCTATTATATTATCCATCTTGGATGTTTTATATGCTATTTTATATGATTTTTGGGACTAACCTAATAACCTAGAGCCCAGTGCCAGTTTCTGTTTTTTTTCCTTGTTTTGAGTTTTACAGAAAAGGAATACCAAACGGAGTCCAATTGACGTGCCAATTTTTGACGATTTTTTATGGACCAGAAGAATCCCAGGGAGCATCGGAGATGGACAAGAAGAGTCCTGAGCCGTCCACGAGGGTGGAGGGCACGCCCTACCCCCCTAGGCGCGCCCCTATCTCGTGGACGACTCGGAGACCTCCCTGACGTACGCCAACATCTCCTATAAATGCTCAAACCTCCAGAAAATAACCTAGATCGGAAGTTCCGCCACCGCAAGCCTCTGTAGCCCCGAGAAATCAATCTAGGCCATCTCTGGCACCCTGCCAGAGGGGGCCATCATCACTGGTGGCCATGGGGAAGGATCTCGGAGGGGCCATCATTGCCATGAAGGCCAAGGACCAGAGGGGGAACCTCTCCCCATCCAGGGGGAGGCCATGGAGGAGGAAGCACAAGGGGGAGAACCTCTCCTCCTCTCTCTCAATGGCGCCGGAGTGCCATCGGGAGGGGAATCATCGCAGCGGTGATCGTCTTCATCAACATCACCATCATCATCACCATCCTCATATCTTTTACGCGGTCCACTCCCGCACCCCGCTATAATCCCTACTTGAACATGGTGCTTTATGCCGCATATTTGATCCAATGATGTGTTGCCATCCTATGATGTTTTGAGTAGATATACTTTGTCTTTGGGTTGATTGATGATCTAGATTGGTATGAGTTGTATGTTTTATTTTGGTGCTGTCCTATTGTGCCCTCCGTGTCGCACAAGCATGAGGGATTCCCGCTGTAGGGTGTTGCAATATGTTCATGATTCGCTTATAGTGGGTTGCTTGAGTGACAGAAGCATAAACCCAAGTAAGGGGGTTGTGGCTTATGGGATAAAGGGGACTTGATATGTTAAAGCTATGGTTGGGTTTTACCTTAATGATATTTAGTAGTTGCAGATGCTTCCTAGAGTTCCAATCATAAGTGCATATGATCCAAGAAGAGAAAGTATGTTAGCTTATGCCTCTCCCTCATATGAAGTTGCAATGACGACCACCGGTCTTGTTAACAATTGCCTAGGATAATTCTGCACACTAACACATCATTATTCCACACTCACTATTTATAATATTTAGTAATATATTCTAAATTTATGATAACAACACCTACTTTTATATTTTAGCTCTCTGATATCATGCGAAGTTATCCTCTTCATACCCAGAACGTAGTTTTATTTCTCGTTTGTAGTTGGAAGCAAACGTTCGGTGTACGTAGAGTTGTATCAGTGGCAGATAGGACTTGACAGAATATTGATCTTACCTTTAGCTCCTTGTGGGTTCGACACTCCATACTTATCACTTCCACCTTTGGTAATTGCTACGATGATTCCCTGCACTTGGGGATTATCAAGCTCTTTTCTGGCGCCGTTGCCGGGGAGCAATAGCGTGGGGTGTATAATCTCGTGTGTGCTTGTTTGCTTTCTTCACTAATTAGATTTTGTTTTTCCTTTTTGTTTCTGTTTAGTTGTGGGTGAAACATACAAAAAAATTAAAAGAATGAAAATACAAAAAAATTTACTTGCCTCTCATGCCTAAAAAGTTTTTCAATAAGAGAAGTGATTGGAACGTTATGCATTGAAGAAGTGAGGGTCGACCTTGAGCACTTGTGTTCATGCTCATGGAAACAATGTAAAAAATTTCATGGAAGCTTCTTTGAAAATAATTATCCCCTTGTATATATCCATTTTATTATAAAAATAAATGCCAAGCTTTGGTTTTAGGATGATAAGATTGCTTGTTTGTTATGTGCAGTACAAAAACAGAAACTTTGGCTATAGCGCGTGATTTTAATTTTTTTACTGGAAAGTCAAATGGGTGTGAAATTTTTTGCACATTACTTCTGTACAAATTGTTTAAATTTTCATATTTGTTTAGATTTTTTTGGAGTTATAGAAGTTTACTAAATTTCCATATTACTACAGACTGTCCTGTTTTTGACAGATGTTGTTTTCTATGTGTTGATCGCTTATTTTGATGAATCTATGGGTAGTATCGGGGGGTATGAACCATGGTGAAGTTGAAATACAGTATATAAAGTTCTAATATTAAATTGGAATGAGTTTGCAACAGTACCTAAAGGAGTGATTTTCTTTATTATACTAACGGATCTCACAAAGTTTTTGTTAAGTTTTTGTGTGGATGAAGTGTTCGAAGAACGAGGAGTTACCGATGTGAGGAGAATAAAGAGAGGCAAGAGTTCAAGCTTGGGGATGCCAAGGCACCCCAAGTAAATATTTCAAGGATACTCAAGCATCTAAGCTTGGGGATGCCCCGGTTGGCATCCCATCTTTCTTCTTCAACAATTATCGGTATACCTCGGTTTTTGTTTCGTTCGCATGATTTGTGTCCTTTGTGTTTTTCTTTTTCTTTAGGAACCATGCTAGTATGAGATAGCCCTTCAATGATCTTATAGAATGCTCTTTGTGCTTCACTTAAATCTTTTGAGTATGATTTTATAGAATGCTTCATGTGCTTCACTTATATATTTTGAGCTTGGATATTGGTTAGTCTATATTAATTATAGAATGCTCCATGAACTTCACTTATATCTTTTGGAGTACGAATAATAATATCATCTAAAGTGGGTTTGGAAGAGTTCAACTTTAGGAATTAGTGATCCCACTATTTTGGAGGGTGTTGAATCTTAGTGTGATATTTACGAAAGTGGATTTGGAAGAGTGTCAACTTTAGTTAGTAATGATCCCATTATTCCGGAAGAGGTTGCAATTGGTTATGAGAATAAAGTTGCTATCTATGATGATTATTATGATGACATGTATGCTATAAAGAATAATGTTAACCATGAAATTTGTCATCATGATTTTAAATCTCAATTGGATCATGCCTCACATGACAGTTATTTTGTTGAGTTTGCCCCCACTATTCTGAATGAGAAGAATTATGCTTATGTGGAGAGTAGTAAAATTTCTATTCTTGTAGATCATGAAAAGAATGCTTTATGTGATGGTTATATTGTTGAACTCATTCATGATGCTACTGAAAATTATTAAGAGGGAGGAATACATGCTTGTAGGAGTTGCAATAATATCAAGTTTCCTCTCTATTTGCTTGAAGTTTTGAAGTTATACTTGTTTTACCTTCCTATGCTAGTTGATTCTTGTTCCCATAAATTGTGTGCTCACAAAATCCCTAGGCATAGGAAGTGGGTTAGATTTAAATGTGCTAGTCATATTCTTCATGATGCTCTCTTTATGTTTCAATTCTTATCTTTTATGTGAGCATCATTGAAATCATGATGCCTAGCTAAAAGGCATTAAAGAAAAGCACTTGTTGGGAGACAACTCAATATTTACCCTTACTGTTTTTGTGTGTTTACATGATTAAGCTAATGTAGTAATCATGTTTTATAGCTTTTGTTTCAATAAAGTGCCAAGTAAGACCTTTGGGAAGACTTAGGTGAAAGCTAATGTGATCTTGCTGTAAAAAACAGAAACTTTGCGCTCATGAGGATTCATAAATCTGAATTTATATATATATGTTTCATATGCTTATAACACGGGGAGTAATGACTTCACACATAATAAGTATAGGTAGTAAACTTATTAGAAGTTAGAAAATGCAGAATTGGTCACTTGAACAATTCATGAATGAATATTGAAGGAAGAGAGATTTCACATATAAATATACTATCTTGGACATCTTTTGTAATTGTGAGCACTCATTAAAATATGACATGCTAAAAAGTTGATGTTGGACAAGGAAGACAACTTAATGGGTTATGTTTTCCTATATCTGAAACGTTATATTGTCTTGGATCATCCAACATGTTGGGCTTGCCTCTCCCTCTCATGCTAGCCAAATTCTTTGCCCCAAGTAGAGATACTACTTGTGCTTCCAAAGATCCCTTATACCAGTTTTGCCAGGAGAGTCCACCATACCTACCTATGGATTGAGTAAGATCCTTCAAGTAAGTTGTTGTCGATGCATGCAATAAAAATTGCTCCTTAAATATGTATGATCTATTAGTGCGAAGAAAATAAGCTTTATACGAACTTGTGATAGGGAAGAAATAAAAGCGACGGACTGCATAATAAAGGTCTTTACCACAAGCGATAATATAAAGTGACGTTCTTTTGCATTAAGATTTTGTGCATCCAACCATAAAAGTGCATGACAACCTCTGCTTCCCTCTGTGAAGGGCCTATCTTTTACTTTTATCTTTTACCCTTATACAAGAGTCTTGGTGATCATCACCTTTCCTTTTTACACTTTTCCTTTAGCAAGCACTTTGTGTTGGAGCGATCCGGATATATATATATCCACTTGGGTGTAGGTTTTCATAAAGTATTATTGTTGACATTACCCTTAAGGTAAAAGGTTGGGAGGCGAAACTATAAGCCCCTATCTTTCTCTATGTCCGATTGAAACATTGAACCCATAAATATCACATGAGTGTTAGCAATTGTGAATGATTAAATGATAGTTGAGTATGTGGAGTTTGCTGAATCCAAGCTCTTACATGGACCCTTCCTAAAAATAAGATGAATTGCAATTGGTTGATGACTAAGAGCATGGTTTGTTAGTTTTCAAGAAAGTTTATGATCTATACTTTAACATGTGAATAGCTTGTTACTTGATCATGAGAAGTTTTATGAGTTGAGTGATACGTCACCAACGTATCTATAATTTTTGATTGTTCCATGCTATTATATTATCTATTTTGGATGTTTAATGGGCTTTATTATACACTTTTATATTATTTTTGGGACTAACCTATTAATCGGAGGCCCAGTCCAAATTGTTGTCTTTTTGCCTATTTCAGTGTTTCCCAGAAAAGGAATATCAAACGGAGTCCAAACGGAATGAAACCTTCGGGAGAGTGATTTCTGGAACAAACTTGATCCAGGAGACTTGGAGTGGACGTCAAGAAAGAAGCAAGGAGGCCACGAGGCAGGGAGGCGCGCCTGCCCCTGGGCGCGCCCCCACCCTCGTGGGCCCCTCGCAGCTCTACCGACCTACTTCTTCCTCCTATATATACCCATATACCCCGAAAACATCCAAGAGCACAATAGATCGGGAGTTCCGCCGCCGCAAGCCTCTGTAGCCACCAAAAACCAATCGGGACCCTGTTCCGGCACCCTGCTGGAGGGGGGATCCCTCACCGGTGGCCATCTTCATCATCCCGGCGCTCTCCATGATGAGGAGGGAGTAGTTCACCCTCGGGGCTGAGGGTATGTACCAGTAGCTATGTGTTTGATCTCTCTCTCTCTCTCTCGTGTTCTTGAGGTGGTACGATCTTGACGTGTCGCGAGCTTTGCTATTATAGTTGGATCTTATGATGTTTCTCCCCCTCTACTCTCTTGTAATGGATTGAGTTTTCCCTTTGAAGTTATCTTATCGGATTGAGTCTTTAAGGATTTGAGAACACTTGATGTATGTCTTGCATGTGCTTATCTATGGTGACAATGGGATATCACGTGATCTACTTGATGTATGTTTTGGTGATCAACTTGCGGGTTCAGTGACCTTGTGAACTTATGCATAGGCGATGGCACACGTTTTCGTCTTGACTCTCCGGTAGAAACTTTGGGGCACTCTTTGAAGTTCTTTGTGTTGGTTGAATAGATGAATCTAAGATTGTGTGATGCATATCGTATAATAATACCCACAGATACTTGAGGTGACATTGGAGTATCTTGGTGACATTAGGGTTTTGGTTGATTTGTGTCTTAAGGTGTTATTCTAGTACGAACTCTAGGATAGATCGAACGGAAATAATAGCTTTGTGTTATTTTACTACGGACTCTGGAATAGATTGATCAGAAAGAATAACTTTGAGGTGGTTTCGTACCCTACGATAATCTCTTCGTTTGTTCTCCGCTATTAGTGACCTGGAGTGACTCTTTGTTGCATGTTGAGGGATAGTTATATGATCCAATTATGTTATTATTGTCGAGAGAACTTGCACTAGTGAAAGTATGAACCTTAGGCCTTGTTTCCTAGCATTGCAATACCGTTTGTGCTCACTTTTATCATTAGTTACCTTACTGTTTTTATATTTTCAGATTACAAAAACCTATATCTACCATCCATATTGCACTTGTATCACCATCTCTTCGCCGAACTAGTGCACCTATACAATTTATCATTGTATTGGATGTGTTGGGGACACAAGAGACTCTTTGTTATTTGGTTGCAGGGTTGTTTGAGAGACACCATCTTCATCCTATGCCTCCCACGGGTTGATAAACTTTAGGTCATCCACTTGAGGGAAATTTGCTACTGTCCTACAAACCTCTGCACTTGGAGGCCCAACAACGTCTACAAGAAGAAGGTTGCGTAGTAGACATCATTGAGCTACTGTTATGATATATAATGATGCTAGAAAAAGTGATTGAAACTATCATTGATCAAACTTAAGCACTTGCTAGCATTCACACTTCATAAATTATTTCTTTTATCATTTACCTACTCGAGGACGAGCAGGAATTAGGCTTGGGGATGCTGATACGTCTCCAACGTATCTATAGTTTATGAAGTATTCATGCTATTATATTATCCATCTTGGATGTTCTATATGCATTTATATGCTATTTTATATGATTTTTGGAACTAACCTATTAACCTAGAGCCCAGTGCCAGTTTCTGTTTTTTCCTTGTTTTTGAGTTCTATAGAAAAGGAATACCAGACGGAGTCCAATTGACATGCCAATTTTTGACTTTTTTATGGACCAGAAGAAGCCCAGGGAGCATCGGAGATGGACCAGAAGAGTCCCAAGCTGTCCACGAGGGTGGAGGGCGCCCCCTACCCCCTGGGTGCGCCCCCCTATCTCGTGGACGACTCAGAGACTCCCCCTGACGTGAAACCGATGCCAACCTCTCCTATAAATGCCCAAACCTCCAGAAAATAACCTAGATCGGAAGTTCCGCCGCCGCAAGCCTCTGTAGCCCCGAGAAATCAATCTAGGCCCTCTCTGGCACCCTGCCGGAGGGGGCCATCATCACCGAAGGCTATGGGGAAGGATCTCGGAGGGGACACCATCGCCATGGAGGCCAAGGACCAGAGGGGGAACCTCTCCCCATCCAGGGGGGAGGCCATGGAGGAGGAAGCACAAGGGGGAGAACCTCTCCTCCTCTCTCTCGATGGCGCTGGAGTGCCATCGGGAGGGGAATCATCGCCGCGGTGATTGTCTTCATCAACATCACCATCATCATCACCATCCTCATCTCTTTTACGCGGTCCACTCTCACGCACCCCGTTGTAATCCCTACTTGAACATGGTGCTTTATGCCACATATTATGATCCAATGATGTGTTGCCATCCTATGATGTTTTGAGTAGATATACTTTGTCTTTGGGTTGATTGATGATCTAGATTGGTATGAGTTGTATGTTTTATTTTGGTGCTGTCCTATTGTGCCCTCCGTGTCGCGCAAGCGTGAGGGATTCCCGCTGTAGGGTGTTGCAATACGTTCATGATTCGCTTATAGTGGGTTGCTTGAGTGACAGAAGCATAAACCCGAGTAAGGGGGTTGTGGCGTATGGGATAAAGGGGACTTGATATGTTAAAGTTATGGTTGGGTTTTACCTTAATGATCTTTAGTAGTTGCGGATGCTTGCTAGAGTTCCAATCATAAGTGCATATGATCCAAGCAGATAAAGTATGTTAGCTTATGCCTCTCCCTCATATGAAATTGCAATGACGACCACCGGTCTTGTTAACAATTGCCTAGGATAATTCCGTGGACCGACCCATCATTATTCCACACGCACTATTAACAATATTTAGTAATATATTCTAAATTTGTGATAACAACACCTACTTTTATATTTTAGCTCTCCGATATCATGAAAAGTTATCCTCTTCATACCCACAACGTAGTTTTATTTCTCGTTTCTAGTTGGAAGCAAACGTTCGGTGTACGTAGAGTCGTATCAGTGACAGATAGGACTTGAGAGAATATTGATCTTACCTTTAGCTCCTTGTGGGTTCGACACTCCATACTTATCACTTCCACCTTTGGGAATTGCTACGATGATTCCCTGCACTTGGGGATTATCATGATGTCTACTACACAACCTTAGTAGAAAAGAGCTTGATGTCTACTACACAACCTTCTTCTTGTAGACGTTGTTAGGCCTCCAAGTGTAGAGGTTTGTAGGACAGTAGCAAATTTCCCTCAAGTGGATGACCTAAGGTTTATCAATCCGTGGGAGGTGTAGGATGAAGATGGTCTCTCTCAAACAACCCTGCAATCAATTAACAAAGAGTCTCTTGTGTCCCCAACACACCCAATACAATGGTGAATTGTATAGGTGCACTAGTTCAGCGAAGAGATGGTGATACAAGTGCAATATGGATGGTAGATATAGGTTTTTGTAATCTGAAATTATGAAAACATCAAGGTAACTAATGATAGAAGTGAGCGAAAACGGTATTGCAATGCTTCGAAACAAGGCCTAGGGTTCATACTTTCACTAGTGCAAGTTCTCTCAACAATAATAACATAATTGGATCTTATAACTATCCCTCAACATGCAACAAAGAGTCACTCCAAAGTCACTAATAGCAAAGAACAAACGAAGAGATTTTTGTAGGGTACGAAACCACCTCAAAGTTATCCTTTCTGATCGATCTATTCAAGAGTCCGTAGTAAAATAACATGAAGCTATTCTTTCCGTTCAATCTATCCTAGAGTTTGTACTAGAATAACACCTTAAGATACAAATCAACCAAAACCCTAATGTCACCTAGATACTCCAGTGTCACCTCAAGTATCCGTGGGTATGATTATACGATATGCATCACACAATCTCAGATTCATCTATTCAAACCAACACAAAGTACTTCAAAGAGTGCCCCAAAGTTTCTACCGGAGAGTCAAGACGAAAACATGTGCCAACCCCTATGCATAAGTTCACAAGGTCACTGAACCCGCAAGTTGATCACCAAAACATACATCAAGTAGATCACGTGAATATCCCATTGTCACCACAGATAAGCACATGCAAGACATACATCAAGTGTTCTCAAATCCTTAATGACTCAATCCGATAAGATAACTTCAAAGGGAAAACTCAATCCATTACAAGAGAGTAGAGGGGGAGAAACATCATAAGATCCAACTATAATAGCAAAGCTCACGGTACATCAAGATCGTGCCAAATCAAGAACACGAGAGAGAGAGAGATCAAACACATAGCTACTGGTACATACCCTCGGCCCCGAGGGTGAACTACTCCCTCCTCGTCATGGAGAGTGCTGGGATGATGGCGATGGCCAACGATGATGGATCCCCCCTCCGGCAGGGTACCGGGACAGGGTCCCGATTGGTTTTTGGTGGCTACAGAGGCTTGCTGCGGCGGAACTCCTGATCTAGGTTTCTTTCTGGGGGTTTCTGTATTTATAGGAATTTGGCGTCGGTCTCATGTCAGGGGGGTCTCCGAGTTGTCCACGAGATAGGGGGCATACCCAAGGGGGTAGGGCATGCCCTCCACCCTCGTGGATGGCTCGGGACTCTTTTGGCCCAACTCTTTTACTTCGGGGGCTTCTTTTGGTCCATAAAAAATCATCAAAAATTGGCACGTCAATTGGACTCCATTTGGTATTCCTTTTCTGTAAAACTCAAAAACAAGGAAAAAACAGAAACTGGCACTGGGCTCTAGGTTAATATGTTAGTCCCAAAAAATCATATAAAATGGCATATAAATGCATATAAAACATCCAAGATGGATACTATAATAGCATGAATACTTTATAAATTATAGATACGTTGGAGACATATCAGCATCCCCAAGCTTAATTCCTGCTCGTCCCCGAGTAGGTAAATGATAAAAGAAATAATTTATGAAGTGTGAATGCTAGAAGGTGCACAAGTTTGATCAATGATAATTTCAATCACCTTTTCTAGCATCATTATATGTCATAACAGTAGCTCATCTCATAAAACTTCTCATGATCAAGTAACAAGCTATTCACATGTTAAAGCATATACCATAAACTTTCTTGAATACTAACAAACTATGTTCTCAGTCATCAAACAATTTCAATTCTTCTTATTTTCAGGAAGGGTCTATGTAAGAGCTTTGATTTAGCAAATCCCACATACTCAACTATCATATAGTCTTTCATGATTGCTACCACTCAAAGCATATTTTATGAACAAATAGCATCCATCAAACACAGATAAAGATAGGGGCTTAATGTTTCGCCTCCCAACTTACTTATCATATAGATAATTTTCAACAATAATAATTCATGATCAAATATATTTGAATGGCCATATATGCTTAGATCTTTCCCCATCACATGATGCTTGCCAACTAAAGAGTAGGTTGGAATGAGAAGGAATACTACTGACTCTTGCATAAAAGTAAAATATAGGCCCTTCGCAGAGGGAAGCAGGGATTTCCATAGGTTCCAGAGCTCGAAGCTTTTAAAACAGATATGAAAATAATTTTGAGAGGTATGCTTTCATTTTCAACATACAACCAAGAGTTCCCAATATCTTCCATACTAGATACATTATAGGCGGTTCCCAAACAGAAAGGTAAAGTTTTTACTCCCCCACCACCAACAAGCACATTCCACGGCTGGTCCAAAACAACGGGTACCGTCCAACTATCAACAATCCTGGGGGAGTTTTGTTTGCAATTATATTTGATTTGATTTGAGCATGGAACTGGGCATCCCGGTTACCAGCCCTTTTCTCGTGAATGATGAGTGGAGTCCACTCATCGTGAGAATAACCCACCTAGCATGGAAGATACTGACAGCCCCTAGTCGCTACATGAGCGATTCAGGCATACAAAACAGATTATTATTGGAAGGTTTAGAGTTTGGCACATGCAAATTTACTTGGAACGGTAGGTAAATACCGCATATAGGTAGATATGGTGGACACTCATGGCAGAAACTTGGTTCAAGGATTTTGGATGCACAAGCAGTATTCCCGCTTAGTACAGAAATTTTGGCTAGCAAAGGATTCTAAATAGCAAGCACCAAATGTTGGAGGATCTATAACAATATAACTTATATACAAATATACCCAAACATAACTCATTAAGTTGTCTTCCTTGTCCAACTTCAACTAATTTGATCAAGTTTGAAAATAATTAACGGGATCACAATCATAGAAGATGTCCAAGATAGTATATGTGAAATCTGTCTTCCTTCAATATTCTTTCATGAATTGTTCAAGTGACCAATACAATGTTTGCTAACCCTTTAATAAATTTACCACCTCTACTTCTTATATGTGAAGTCATTACTCCCTATGGGATAAGCATATGAAACATATATAATTTCAGATTTATGATATTCAATTCGTTCAACCATTTAATCATAGGATATAAGTGAAGCATGAGATATCAATAATTTCTATAAAATAATACCACCACCGTGCTCTAAAAAGATATAAGTGAAGCACTAGAGCAACTGACAAACTACTCCAAAAGATATAAGTGAAGATCAATGAGTAGTTAAATAATTATGTAGCTATGTGAAGACTATCTCTCATTTAAGAATTTCAGATCTAATATATTTTATTCAAGCAGCAAGCAAAACAAAATAAAACAAAATGACACACCAAGCAAAACACATATCATGTGGTGAATAAAAATATAGCTCCAAGTAAAGTTACCGATGAACGAAGACGAAAGAGGGGATGCCTTCCGGGGCATACCCAAGCTTAGGCTTTTGGTTGTCCTTGAATTTTACCTTGGGGTACCTTGGGAATCCCCAAGATTAGGCTCTTGCCACTCCTTATTCCATAGTCCATCGAATCTTTACCCAAAACTTGAAAAGTTCACAACACAAAACTTAACATAAAACTCGTAAGCTCCGTTAGTATAAGAAAACAAATCATCACTTAGGTACTGTTGTGAACTCATTCTAAATTCATATTGGTGTAATATCTACTGTATTCCAACTTCTCTATGGTTCATACCCTCCGATACTACTCATAGATTCATCAAAATAAGCAAACAACACATAGAAAACAGAATCTGTCAAAAAACAGAACAGTCTGTAGTAATCTATAACTCTCGAATACTTCTGTAACTCCAAAAATTCTGAAATAAATTGGTGGACGTGAGTAATTTGTCTATTAATCTTGTGCAAGAAGAATCAACTTAAAATCACTCTTCTGTAAAAAAATGACATCTAATCTCGTGAGCGCAAAGTTTCAGTTTTTTACAGCAAGATCGCATTAACTTTCACCCAAGTCTTCCCAAAGGTCCTACTTGGCACAAACACTAACTAAAACACAAAACCACATCTAACCAGAGGCTATATGAATTATTTATTACTAAAAAGTATCAAAAAGCAAAGAAAAAAAATAAAATTGGGTTGCCTCCCTACAAGCGCTATCGTTTAACGCCCCTAGCTAGGCAGGATGATTTCAATTATGCTCACATAAAAGATAAGAATTGAAACATAATGGGAGCATCATGATGAATATTACTAGCACATTTAAGTCTAACCCACTTCCTATGCATAGGGATTTTGTGAGCAAACAATTTATGGGAACAAGAATCAACTAACATAGGAAAGCAAAACAAGCATAACTTCAAGATTTTCAACACATAGAGAGGAAACTTAATATTATTGCAATTCCTACAAGCATATATTCCTCCCTCAAATTTTTTCAGTAGCATCATGAATGAATTCAACAATATAACCATCACATAAAGCATTATTTTCATGATCTACAAGCATAGAAAATTTACTACTGTCCACATATGCAAAATTCTTCTCATTCGGAATAGTGGGAGTATCATAAGAAACTCGAATACTATAAATTGTTTCCACACTAAAAGAGTAATGTTCAGAAAAAGGGTAATCATAATCATGACAAGTTTTATAAATATAGTCATCACTACTTTTTATAGCAGAAGTGTCATCACAATAATCATCATAAGTAGCAACTTTGTTCTCATCATAATCAATTGAAACCTCTTGCAAGATAGTGGAATCATCACTAAATAAAGTCATGACCTCTCCAAATCCACTTTCATAATTGTCACAATAAGATTCAACACCCTCCAAAATAGTGGGATCATTACTTCCTAAAGTTGACACTCTTACAAAACCACTTTTATCAATATAATCATCATAAATAGGAGGCATCATCATAATAAATTTGCATATCAAAACTTGGGAGGTTAAAAATATCATCTTCATAAAACATAGCATCCCCAAGCTTGGGACAAACATTAATTGTAGCAAATAAGTTCTCAAACATGCCATTCTCATCAAACATAGCATCCCCAAGCTTGGGCCATTTCATATCATAAGCATAATCACTCTCATCATTAATAGTATGGATAGCACCAATAGTATAGCAATTATCATCACCACAATGAGTAATAGGAGCAACATCATTTGGGAGGGATACCTTTTTACCTTTGCTTCTCCGTCTTTTCTTTTTCTTCTTCACATTATGTGTGGGATTAATCCTCTTTTTGGAGCTCCTTATTAATGAGATTGGTTGAATAGAAGGCTCCTCCTCGTTACCTGATTCATCATAAGAAATAATAGGAGGATATTGGGAAGTCTCTTCCCTTTCATTAGTATTCTCTTCATCTTCTATTTGTTTTCTTGTCTTTATGTAATTGGCAATATAAGGATTTTCAATGCAATTCACCGCACAATACATATAAATTTCCTCTAGATCAAAATCAAGAACTTTATCAAGGGCAAATTCTGGAATATCCTTAGTTATACGTTTCATTTCTTCATAACCCAGAAGCAAACTAAGTTCATTATGATGCGCAAGGGAAATCAAGTCATCACAATTTTTGGACACGATTTGATAATGAAACAATTTGCATTGGATATTTAAATGGCCACGTTCATTGCAAAGTTCACAAGGATGGCTAAGAAAATTTAAATTTTCAGCACAAACATCTAGCCTTTCTTGCAACCATTTAGTTTCTAAATACGTATGCCTCTTGCAAAATCTATCTTCCCTATTTGGTGTGTACTTGCAAACTCTATGCACTCCACAAAAGTTGACATGCTTATAAGAGACATTTTCATCATGACTAGTGCAATGATCATTAGTACTATGGATATTCAAAGAGTTCATACTAACAACATTGCAATAATGCTCATCATTCAAAGATTTAGTGCCAAACATTTTATAGATTTCTTCTTCTAGCACTTGAGCACAATTTTCCTTTCCATCATTTTCACGAAAGATATTAAAAAGATGAAGCACATGAGGCACCCAAAATTCCATTTTTTTAATTTTCTTTTATAGACTAAACTAGTGATAAAACAAGAAACAAAAAGATTCGATTGCAAGATCTAAAGATATACCTTCAAGCACTCACCTCCCCGGCAACGGCGCTTGAAAAGAGCTTAGTTGATGGGGTGTTAGTGCGGCTTACCTCGCCTCCCCGACAACGGCGCCAGAAAAGAGCTTGATGTCTACTACACAACCTTCTTCTTGTAGACGTTGTTGGACCTCCAAGTGTAGAGGTTTGTAGGACAGTTGCAAATTTCCCTCAAGTGGATGACTTAAGGTTTATCAATCTGTGGGAGGCGTAGGATGAAGATGGTCTCTCTCAAACAACCCTGCAACCAAATAACAAAGAGTCTCTTGTGTCCGCAACACACCCAATACAATGGTGAATTGTATAGGTGCACTAGTTCGGCGAAGAGATGGTGATACAAGTGCAATATGGATGGTAGATATAGGTTTCTGTAATCGGAAATTATAAAAACAGCAAGGTAACTAATGATAAAAGTGAGCGAAACGGTATTGCAATGCTTCGAAACAAGGCCTAGGGTTCATACTTTCACTAGTGCAAGTTCTCTCAACAATAATAACATAATTGGATCATATCACTATCCCTCAACATGCAACAAAGAGTCACTCCAAAGTCACTAATAGCGGAGAACAAACGAAGAGATTATTGTAGGGTACGAATCCACCTCAAAGTTATCCTTTCTGATCGATCTATTCAAGAGTCCATAGTAAAATAACACGAAGCTATTCTTTCCATTCAATCTATCCTAGAGTTTGCACTAGAATAACACCTTAAGATACAAATCAACCAAAAACTTAATGTCACCTAGATACTTGATACGTCCATTTTGCATCATGCTTTTATATCAATATTTATTGCATTATGGGTTGTTATTACACGTTATGTCACAATACTTATGGCTATTCTCTCTTATTTTATAAGGTTTACCATGAAGAGGAAGAATGCCGACAGCTGGGATTCTGGCTGGAAAAGGAGCAAATATTGGAAACCTATTATGCACAGCTCCAAAAATCCTGAAACTCCATGGAAGTTATTTTTGAAATTAATAAGAATTATTGAGCAAAGAAAATACCAAAGGGGGCCCACACCCTGGCCAGGAGGGTGGGGGGCGTGCCCCTCTACTGGGCGCGCCCCCTGTCTCCTGGGCCCCCTGGTGGCCCTCCGGTGCCCATCTTCTGCTATATGAAGGCTTTGACCCTGAAAAAAAATCATAAGCAAGCTTACGGGACGAAACTCCGCCGCCACAAGGCGGAACCTTGGCGGAACTAATCTAGGGCTCCGGCGGAGCTGTCCTGCCGGGGAAACTTCTCTCCGGGAGGGGGAAATCATCACCATCATCATCACCAATGATCCTCTTATCGGGAGGGGGTCAATCTCCATCAACATCTTCACCAGCACCATCTCCTCTCAAAACCCTAGTTCATCTCTTGTATCCAATCTTGTATCAAAACCACAAATTGGTACCTATGGGTTGCTAGTAGTGTTGCTTACTCCTTGTAGTTGATGCTAATTGGTTTACTTGGTGGAAGATCATATGTTTAGATCCTTAATGCATATTAATACTCCTCTGATTATGAACATGAATATGCTTTGTGAGTAGTTACGTTTGTTCCTGAGGAAATGGGTGAAGTCTTTCTATTAGTAGTCATGTGAATTTGGTATTCGTTCGATATTTTGATGAGATGTATGTTGTCTCTCCTCTTGTGGTGTTATGTGAACATCGACTACACGACACTTCACCATTACTTGGGCCTAGAGGAAGGCATTGGGAAGTAATAAGTAGATGATGGGTTGCTAGAGTGACAGAAGCTTAAACCCTAGTTCATGCGTTGCTACGTAAGGGGCTGATTTGGATCCACTAGTTTCATGCTATGGTTAGGTTTACCTTAATACTTCTTTTGTAGTTGCGGATGCTTGCAATAGGGGTTAATCATAAGTGGGATGCTTGTCCAAGAAAGGGCAGTACCCAAGCACCGATCCACCCACATATCAAATTATCAAAGTACTAAACACGAATCATATGAGCGCGATGAAAACTAGCTTGACGATAATTCCCATGTGTCCTCGGGAGCGCTTTTCTCATTATAAGAAATTGTCCAGGCTTGTCCTTTGCTACAAAAAGGATTGGGCAACCTTGCTGCACTTTATTTACTTTCATTGCTTGTTACCCATTACAAATTATCTTATCATAAAACTATCTGTTACCTACAATTTCAGTGCTTGCAGAGAATACCTTACTGAAAACCGCTTGTCATTTCCTTCTGCTCCTCGTTGGGTTCGACACTTACTTATCGAAAGGACTATGATAGATCCCCTATAATTGTGGGTCATCAAGACTCTTTTCTGGCGCCGTTGTCGGGGAGTGAGGCGAGTGGAACTTGGTAAGGAAACATTTGTATAGTGTGCTAAAATTTTCTGTCACTTGTTACTATGGAAACTAATCCTTTGAGGGGCTTGTTCGGGGTATCTTCGCCCTGACCAGTAGAGCAAAGAGTCGCTCCTCAACCTACTGAACCTATTGAAAATGTTTACTTTGAGATTCCTTCGGGTATGATAGAGAAATGCTAGCTAATCCCTTTGCAGGAGATGGAACATTGCATCCCGATTTACACCTTATCTTTGTGGATGAAGTTTGTGGATTATTTAAGCTTGCAGGTATTCCCGATGATGTTGTTAAGAGGAAGGTCTTCCCTTTATCTTTGAAGGGAGATGCATTGACATGGTATAGGCTATGTGATGATACGTGATCTTCGAACTATAAACGATTGAAGTTGGAATTTCACCAGAAGTTCTATCCTATGCATCTTGTTCATCGTGATCGTAATTACATATATAATTTCTGGCCTCGCGAAGGAGAAAGCATCGCTCAAGCTTGGGGGAGGCTTAAGTCAATGTTATATTCATGCGCCAATCATGAGCTCTCAAGAGAAATGATTATTCAAAAATTTTATGCTCGGCTTTCTCTCAATGATCGCACCATGCTCGATACTTCCTGTGCTGGTTCTTATATGCTGAAGACTACTGAATTCAAGTGGGATTTATTGGAAAGAATTAAATGCAACTCTAAAGATTGGGGTTCCGACGATGGTAAGGAGTCAGGTATAACACCTAAGTTTGATTGTGTTAAATCTTTTATGGATACCGATGCTTTTCATGGATTTAGCGCTAAATATGGACTTGACTCTGAGATAGTAGCTGCTTTTTGTGAATCTTTTGCTACTCACGTTGATCTCCCTAAGGAGAAGTGGTTTAAATATAACCCTCCCACTGAAGTAAAGGTAGTTGCACCTATTACAGTTGAAGAAAAGACTATCACTTATAATGATCCTATTGTTCCTACTACTTATGTTGTGAAACCACCTTTTCCTGTTAGGATAAAGGATCATGCTAAAGCTTCAACTGTAGTTCGTAAGAGTAATACTAGAACATACACACCCCCTGAGCAAATTAAAGTTGAACCTAGTATTGCTATAGTTAAAGATCTCTTGGATGATAATTTAGATGGACATGTTATTTATTTCTGTGGTGAAACTGCTAATATTGCTAGACCCGATGCTAAGATACATAGGCCTATTGTAGGCATGCCTGTTATTTCTGTTAAAATAGGGGATCATTGTTATCATGGCTTATGTGATATGGGTGCTAGTGCTAGTGCAATACCTATTTCCTTATATAAAGAAATTATGCATGATATCGCACCGCTGAGTTGGAAGGTATTGATGTTACTATTAAGCTTGCCAATAGAGATACTATTTCACCAGTTGGGATTGTTAGAGATGTTGAAGTCTTGTGTGGGAAAGTTAAATATCCTACTGATTTTCTTGTTCTTGGTTCCCCACAAGATGACTTTTGTCCCATTATATTTGCTAGACCCTTCTTGAATACTGTTAATGCTAGGATTGATTGTGTAAAGGATATTGTTATAATTGGCTTAGGGGATATGAAACATGAGTTTAATTTTGCTAAATTTCGTAGACAACCCCGTGATAGAGGATTGCCTAGTAAGGATGAAATTATTGGTCTTGCTTCTATTGCCGTGCCTCCTACTGATCCGTTAGAACAATATTTGCTAGACCATGAAAATGATATGTTTATGACTGAAAGAAGGGAAATAGATGAAGTATTTCTTCAACAGGGTCCTATTCCGAAACACAACTTACTTGTTGAAATCCTAGGGGATCCCCCTGCACCCAAGGGTGATCCCGTGTTTGAGCTCAAACCATTACCTAATAATCTTAAATATGCTTATCTTGATGAAAAGAAGATATATCCTGTTATTATTAGTGCTAACCTTTCAGAGCAAGAAGAGGAAAGATTATTGAAAACTCTGAAGAAGCATCATGCCGCTATTGGACATACTCTGGATGATCTTAAGGGCATTAGTCCCACTCTATGCCAACACAAAATAAAAGTGGATAAAGATGCCAAACCAGTTAGAGATCCTCAATGACGGTTAAATCCTAAGATGAAAGAAGTGGTAAGAAAGGAGATACTAAAGCTCCTTGAGGCAGGTATAATTTATCCCGTTGCTGATAGTGATTGGGTAAGTCCTGTCCATTGCGTTCCTATAAAGGGAGGTATTACTGTCGTTCCTAATGGTAAAGATGAATTGGTCCCGCAAAGAATTATCACAGCTTATAGGATGGTAATTGATTTCTGTAAATTAAATAAAGCTACTAAGAAAGATCATTACCCTTTACCTTTTATTGATCAAATGCTAGAAAGACTATCCAAACATACACATTTTTGCTTTCTAGATGGTTATTCTGGTTTCTCTCAAATACCCGTGTCAGCGGAGGATCAATCAAAAACTACTTTTACTTGCCCTTTCGGTACTTTTGCTTATAGACGTATGCCTTTTGGTTTATGTAATGCACCTGCTACCTTTCAGAGATGCATGAAGCTATATTCTCTGACTTTTGTGAAAAGATTTGTGAGGTATTCATGGATGACTTCTCCGTTTATGGATCTTCTTTTGATGATTGCTTGAGCAACCTAGATCGAGTTTTGCAGAGATGTGAAGACACTAGTCTCGTCTTGAATTGGGAGAAGTGCCACTTTATGGTTAATGTGAAGGAAATATGCCCTAGAGGCAATAATAAAGTTATTATTTCATGATAAATGTTTATTATTCATGCTAGAATTGTATTAACCGAAAACATGATACATGTGTGAATACATAGACAAACATATAGTCACTAGTATGCCTCTACTTGACTAGCTCATTAATCAAAGATGGTTATGTTTCCTAACCATAGACATGTGTTGTCATTTGATTAATGAGGTCACATCATTAGGAGAATGATGTGATTGACATGACCCATTCCGTTAGCTTAGCACTTGATCGTTTAGTATGTTGCTATTGCTTTCTTCATGACTTATACATGTTCCTGTAACTATGAGATTATGCAACTCCCGTTTGCTGGAGGAACACTTTGGGTGCTACCAAACGTCACAACGTAACTGGGTGATTATAAAGGAGTACTACAGGTGTCTCCAAAGGTACATGTTGGGTTGGCGTACTTCGAGATTAGGTTTTGTCACTCCGACTGTCGGAGAGGTATCTCTGGGCCCTCTCGGTAATGCACATCACTATAAGCCTTGCAAGCAATGTGACTAATGAGTTAGTTGCGAGATGATGTATTACGGAACGAGTAAAGAGACTTTCCGGTAACGAGATTGAACTAGGTATTGGATACCGACGTTCAAATCTCGGTCAAGTAACATACCGATGACAAAGGGAACAACGTATGTTGTTATGCGGTTTGACCGATAAAGATCTTCGTAGAATATGTGGGAGCCAATATGAGCATCCAGGTTCCGCTATTGGTTATTGACCGTAAATGTGTTTCAGTCATGTCTACATTGTTCTCGAACACGTAGGGTCCGCACGCTTAAGGTTTCGATGACAGTTATATTATGAGTTTATGAGTTTTGATGTACCGAAGGAGTTCGGAGTCCCAGATGAGATCAGGGACATGATGGGGAGTCTCGAAATGGTCAAGACGTAAAGATCGATATATTGGACGACTATATTCGGAGTTCGGAAAGGTTCCGAGTGATTCGGGTATTTTTTGGAGTACCGGAGAGTTACGGGAATTCGCCGGGGAGTATATGGGCCTTATTGGGCCATACGGGAATAGAGGAGAGAGGCCAAAAGGAAGGAGGCCTGCGCCCCCCCGCTGGTCCGAATTGGACAAGGGGAGCAGCCCACTTTTCCTTCTCCCTCTCCTCCTCTCTCCTTCTCCAACAAGGAAAGGAGGAGTCCTACTAATCCTCTTTTCTTCTCCAACAAGGAAAGGAGGAGTCCTACTCCCGGTGGGAGTAGGACTCCCCCCTTGGCGCGCCTCCTCCATAGGCCGGCCTCCTTCCCCCTTGCTCCTATATATATGGGGGCAGGGGGGCACCCCAAAGACACAACAACAATAATTGATCCTTGAGATCTATTAGCCGTGTGCGGTGCCCCCCTCCACCATAGTCTTCCTCGATAATATTGTAGCGGTGCTTAGGCGAAGCCCTGCGACGGTAGAACATCAAGATCGTCACCATGCCGTCGTGCTGACGGAACTCTCCCTTGACACTCGGCTGGATCGGAGTTCGAGGGACGTCATCGAGCTGAACGTGTGCTAGAACTCGGAGGTGCCGTAGTTTCGGTGCTTGATCGGTCGGGCCGTGAAGACATACGACTACATCAACCGTGTTGTTCTAACGCTTCCGCTTTCGGTCTACAAGGGTATGTAGATTACACTCTCCCCTCTCGTTGCTATGCATCACCATGATCTTGCGTGTGCGTAGGAAATTTTTGAAATTACTACGTTCCCCAACAGTGGCATCCGAGCCTGGTTTTATGCGTAGATGTCATATGCACGAGTAGAACACAAGTGAGTTGTGGGCGATACAATTCATACTGCTTACCAGCATGTCATACTTTGGTTCACCGGTATTGTTGGATGAAGCGGCCCGGACCGACATTACGCGAGACTGGTTTTACCGCCGTGCTTCGCACACAGGTGACTAGCGGGTGTCTGTTTTTCCAACTTTAGTTGAATCGAGTGTGGCTACGCCCGGTCCTTGCGAAGGTTAAAACAGCACTAACTTGACGAACTATCGTTGTGGTTTTGATGCGTAGGTAAGAACGGTTCTTGCTCAGCCCGTAGCAGCCACGTAAAACTTGCAACAATAAAGTAGAGGACGTCTAACTTGTTTTTGCAGGGCATGTTGTGATGTGATATGGTCAAGACGTGATGAGATATAAGTTGTTGTATGAGTTGATCATGTTTTGTTGAAGTTATCGGCAACTGACAGAAGCCCTATGGTTGTCTCTTTGTTGCATAAGATTCTAGTGCCAAATAATTGCTTTACTTTATCGCTATGCGATAGCAATAGTTGCAAGAGCAATAGTTGGCGAGACGACCATGTGACAACACATTGATATAGATCAAGATGATGAAGATCATGGTGTCGTGCTGGTAACGATAGAGATCATGACAGTACTTTGGAGATGGAGATCACAAGCACAAGATGATGATGGCCATATCATATCACTTATATTGATTGCATGTGATGTTTATCTTTTATACATCTTATTTTGCTTAGTTTGACGGTAGCATTTTAAGATGATCTCTCACTAAATTATCAAGAAGTGTTCTCCCTAAGTATGCACCATTGCGAAAGTTCTTCATGCTGAGACGCCACGTGATGATCGGGTGTGATAGGCTCTACGTTCAAATACAACGGGTGCAAAACAGTTGCACACACGGAATACTCAGGTTAAACTTGACGAGCCTAGCATATAACAGATATGGCCTCGGAACACGGAGACCGAAAGGTCGAGCGTGAATCATATAGTAGATATGATCAACATATTGATGTTCACCGTGAAACTACTCCATCTCACGTGACGATCGGACATGGTGTAGTTGATATGGATCACGTAATCACTTAGAGGATTAGAGGGATGTCTATCTAAGTGGGAGTTCTTAAGTAATATGATTAATTGAACTTAAATTTATCATGAACTTAGTCCTGGTAGTATTTTGCAAATTATGTTGTAGATCAATAGCTTGCATTGTTGCTTTCATATGTTTATTTTGATATGTTCCTAGAGAAAATTGTATTGAAAGATGTTAGTAGCAATGATGCGGATTGGATCCATGACCTGAGGTTTATCCTCATTGCTGCACAGAAGAATTATGTCCTTAATGCACCGCTAGGTGACAGACCTATTGCAGGAGCAGATGCAGATGTTATGAACGTTTGGCTAGCTTAATATGATGACTACTTGATAGTTTAGTGCACCATGCTTAACGGCTTAGAATCGGGACTTCAAAGACGTTTTGAATGTCATGGACCATATGAGATGTTCCAGGAGTTGAAGTTAATATTTCAAGCAAATACCCGAGTTGAGAGGTATGAAGTCTCCAACAAGTTCTATGGCTAAAAGAGTGAGCACGTGCTCAGATTGTCTGGGTACTACAATCGCTTGAATCAAGTGGGAGTTAATCTTCCAGATAAGATAGTGATTGACAGAATTCTCTAGTCACCATCACCAAGTTAGTAGAACTTTGTGATGAACTATAGTATGCAAGGGATGACGAAAACGATTCCCGAGCTCTTCGTGTTGTTGAAATCGACGAAGGTAGAAATCAAGAAAGAGCATCAAGTGTTGATGGTTGACAAGATCACTAGTTTCAAGAAAAGGGCAAACGGAAAGAAAGGGAAACTTCAAGTAGAATGACAAGCAAGTTGTCACTCCCGCGAAGAAGCCCAAAGCTGGACCAAAGCCTGAAACTGAGTGATTATACTGCAAAGGAAATGGTCACTAGAAGCGGAAATGCCTTGAATATTTGGTCGATAAGAAGGATGGCAAAGTGAACGAGGGTATATTTGATATACAGGTTATTGATGTGTACCTTACTAGTGTTTATAGTAGCCCCTGAGTATTTGATGCTTGTTCGGTTGCTAAAAATTAGTAACTCGAAACAGGAGTTACAAAATAAACAGAGACTAGTCGAGGGTAAAGTGACGATGAGTGTTGGAAGTAGTTCCAAGATTGATATGATCATCATCGCACACTCTCTATACTTTCGGGATTAGTGTTAAACCTAAATAAATGTTATTTGGCGTTTGCGTTGAGCATAAATATGTTTTGATCATGTTTATTGCAATACAGTTATTCATTTAAAACAGAGAATAATAGTTATTCTGTTTACATGAATAAAACCTTCGATGGTCATACACCCAATGAAAATAGTTTATTGGATCTCGATCGTAGTGATACACATATTCATAATATTGATGCCAAAAAGATGCAAAGTTTATAATCATAGTGCAACTTATTTGTGGCACTGCCGTTTGGGTCATATCGGTGTAAAGGGCATGAAGAAACTCCATAAAGATGGATTTTTGGAATCACTTGGTTATGAATCATTTGATGCTTGCGAACCGTGCCATTTGGGCAAGATGACTAAAACTCCGTTCTCTAGAACAATGGAACGAGCTTGTGACTTATTGGAAATAATACATACTGATGTATGCGGTCCAATGAGTATTGATGCTCATGGCGAGTATCGTTATTTTCTGACCTTCACAAGATAATTTGAGCAGATATGAGTATATCTACTTAATGAAACGCAAGTCTGAAACATTTGAAAAGTTCAAAGTATTTCAGAGTGAAGTGGAGAATCATCGTAACAAGAAAATAAAGTTTCTACGATCTGATCGCGGAGTAGAATATTTGAGTTACGAGTTTGGTCTTCAATTAAAACAATGTGGAATAGTTTCACAAACTCATGCCACTTGGAACACCACAGCTTATTGGTGTGTCCGAACGTCATAACAGTACTTTATTGGATATAGTGCAATCTATGATGTCTCTTACCGATTTACCACTATCATTTTGGGGTTATGCATTAGAGACAGTTGCATTCACTTTAAATAGGGCACCATCAAAATCTGTTGAGACGACGCCTTATGAACTGTGGTTTGGCAAGAAACCAAAGTTGTCGTTTCTTAAAGTTTGGGGCTGCGATGCTTATGTGAAAAAGTTTCAACCTGATAAGCTCGAACCTAAATCGGAGAAGTGCGTCTTCATAGAATACCCAAAAGAAACTGTTGGGTACACCTTCTATCACAGATCCGAAGGCAAGTTATTCGTTGCTAAGATGGATCCTTTCTAGAGAAGGAGTTTCTCTCGAAAGAAGTGAATGGGAGGAAAGTAGAACTTGATGAGGTAACTGTACCTGCTCCCTTATTGGAAAGTAGTTCATCACAGAAATCAGTTCCTGTGATTCCTACACCAATTAGTGAGGAAGCTAATGATGATGATCATGAAGCTTCAGATCAAGTTACTACAGAACCTCGTAGGTCTTCCAGAATAAGATCCGCACCAGAGTGGTACGGTAATCGTGTTCTAGAAGTCATGTTACTAGATCATGATGAACCTACGAACTATGAGGAAGCGATGATGAGCCCAGATTCCGCGAAATGGCTTGAGGCCATGAAATCTGAGATAGGATCCATGTATGAGAACAAAGTATGGACTTTGATTGACTTGCTCGATGATCAGCAAGCCATGTTAAATAAATGGATCTTCAAGAGGAAGACGGACACTGATAGTAGTGTTACTATCTACAAAGCTCGACTTGTCACAAAAAGGTTTTCAACAAGTTCAAGGTGTTGACTACAATGAGATTTTCTCAACTGTAGCGATGCTTAAGTCTGTCTGAATCATGTTAGCAATTGTCACATGTTATGAAATCTGGCAAATGGATGTCAAAAACTACATTCTTTAATGGATTTATTAAAGAAGAGTTGTATATGATGCAACCAGAAGGTTTTGTTAATCCTAAAGGTACTAACAAAATGTGCAAGCTCCAACGATCCATCAATGGACTGGTGCAAGCATCTCGGAGTTGGAATATACGCTTTGATGAGTTGATCAAAGCATATGGTTTTATACAGACTTTTGGAAAGACATGTATTTACAAGAAAGTGAGTGGGAGCTCTGTAGCATTTCTGATATTATATGTGCAAGACATATTGTTGATTGGAAATGATATAGAATTTCTGGATAGCATAAAAGGATACTTGAATAAAAGGTTTTTCAAAGCAAGACCTCGATGAAGCTGCTTACACATTGAGCATCAAGATCTATATAGATAGATCAAGATGCTTGATAAGATTTTTCAATGAGTACATACCTTGATAAATTTTTGAAATAGTTCAAAATGGAACAGTCAAAGGAGTTCTTGCCTGTGTTACAAGGTGTGAAGTTGAGTAAGACTCAAGACCTGACCATTGCAAAAAATAGAAAGAGAATGAAAAGTCATTCCCTATGCCTCAGTCATAGGTTCTATAAAGTATGCTATGCTGTGAACCAGACCTATTGTATACCTTGCTCTGTGTTTGGCAAAGGAATACAATTTTGATCTAATAAGTAGATCACTGGACATGGGTCAAGAATATCCTTAGTGAGGACCAAGGAGATGTTTCTCGATTATGGAGGTGATAAAAGAGCCCGTCATTTAAGTTACAACGATGCAAGCTTTTACACCAATCCAGATGACTCTAAGTCTCAATCTGGATACATATTGAAAGTGGGAGCAATTAGCTAGAGTAGCTCCGTGCAGAGCATTGTGGACATAGAATATTTGCGAAATACTTACGACTCTGAATATGACAGACCCGTTGACTAAGCTTCTCTCACGAGCAAAACATGATCATACCTTAGTACTCTTTTGGTTGTTAATCACATAGCGATGTGAACTAGATTATTGACTCTAGTAAACCCATTGGGTGTTGATCACATGATGATGTGAACTATGGGTATTAATCACTTGCAGATGTGAATATTGGTGTTAAATCACATAGCGATGTGAACTAGATTATTGACTCTAGTGCAAGTGGGAGACTGAAGGAAATATGCCCTAGAGGCAATAATAAAGTTATTATTTCATGATAAATGTTTATTATTCATGCTAGAATTGTATTAACCGGAAACATGATACATGTGTGAATACATAGACAAACATATAGTCACTAGTATGCCTCTACTTGACTAGCTCATTAATCAAAGATGGTTTTGTTTCCTAACCATAGACATGTGTTGTCATTTGATTAATGAGGTCACTTCATTAGGAGAATGATGTGATTGACATGACCCATTCCGTTAGCTTAGCACTTGATTGTTTAGTATGTTGCTATTGCTTTCTTCATGACTTATACATGTTCCTGTAACTATGAGATTATGCAACTCCCGTTTGCCGGAGGAACACTTTGGGTGCTACCAAACGTCACAACATAATTGGGTGATTATAAAGGAGTACTATAGGTGTCTTCAAAGGTACATGTTGGGTTGGCGTACTTCGAGATTAGGTTTTGTCACTCCGATTGTTGGAGAGGTATCTCTGGGCCCTCTCGATAATGCACATCACTATAAGCCTTGCAAGCAATGTGACTAATGAGTTAGTTGCGAGATGATGTATTACGGAACGAGTAAAGAGACTTTCCGGTAACGAGATTGAACTAGGTATTGGATACCGACGATCAAATCTCGGGCAAGTAACATACCGATGACAAAGGGAACAACGTATGTTGTTATGCGGTTTGACCGATAAAGATCTTCGTAGAATATGTGGGAGCCAATATGAGCATCCAGGTTCCGCTATTGGTTATTGACCGTAAATGTGTTTCGGTCATGTCTACATTGTTCTCGAACCCATAGGCTCCGCACGCTTAAGGTTTCGATGACAGTTATATTATGATTTTATGAGTTTTGATGTACCGAAGGAGTTTGGAGTCCCAGATGAGATCGGGGACATGATGAGGAGTCTCGAAATGGTCGAGACGTAAAGATCAATATATTGGACGACTATATTCGGAGTTCAGAAAGGTTCCGAGTGATTCGGGTATTTTTCGGAGTACCGGAGAGTTACGGGAATTCGCCGGGGAGTATATGGGCCTTATTGGGCCATACGGGAATAGAGGAGAGAGGCCAAAAGGAAGGAGGCCTGCGCCCCCCCGCTGTTCCGAATTGGACAAGGGGAGCATCCCACTTTTCCTTCTCCCTCTCCTCCTCTTTCCTTCTCCAACAAGGAAAGGAGGAGTCCTACTAATCCTCTTTTCTTCTCCAACAAGGAAAGGAGGAGTCCTACTCCCGGTGGGAGTAGGACTCCCCCCTTGGCGCGCCTCCTCCATAGGCCGGCCGCCTCCCCCCTTGCTCCTATATATATGGGGGCAGGGGGGCACCCCAAAGACACAACAACAACAATTGATCCTTGAGATCTATTAGCCGTGTGCGGTGCCCCCCCTCCACCATAGTCCTCCTCGATAATATTGTAGCGGTGCTTAGGCGAAGCCCTGCGACGGTAGAACATCAAGATCGTCACCCCGCCGTCGTGCTGACGGAACTCTCCCTCGACACTCGGCTGGATCGGAGTTCGAGGGACGTCATCGAGCTAAACGTGTGCTAGAACTCGGAGGTGCCGTAGTTTCGGTGCTTGATTGGTTGGGCCGTGAAGACGTACGACTACATCAACCGCATTGTTCTAACGCTTCCGCTTTCGGTCTACAAGGGTATGTAGATTACACTCTCCCCTCTCGTTGCTATGCATCACCATGATCTTGCGTGTGCGTAGGAAATTTTTGAAATTACTACGTTCCCCAACATAATGAAGGCATTTTCTTGGGGCATAAAATTTTTGAGAGAGGTATTGAAGTTGATAAAGCTAAAGTTGATGCTATTGAAAAGATGCCATGTTCCAAGGACATTAAAGGTATAAGAAGTTTACTCAGTCATGACGGTTTTTATAGGAGGTTCATTAAGGACTTCTCTAAAATTTCTAGGCCTCTGACTAATTTATTGCAAAAGATATTCCTTTTGTCTTTGATGATGATTGTGTAGAAGCATTTGAAATACTTAAGAAAGCTTTGATCACTGCACCTATTGTCCAGCCACTTGATTGGAATTTACCCTTTGAAATTATGTGTGATGCTAGTGATTATGCTGTAGGTGCTGTTTTAGGGCAAAGAGTTGATGAGAAATTGAATGTCATCCAGTATGCTAGTAAAACTCTTGACACTGCCCAGAGAAATTATGCTACTACTCAAAAAGATATCTTTGCAGTTGTATTTTCTTGTGATAAGTTCAGACCTTATATTGTTGATCCTAAAGTTACTATTCACACTGATCATGCTGCTATTAAATATCTTATGGAAAAGAAAGATGATAAGCCTAGACTTATTAGATGGGTTCTCTTGATCCAAGAATTTGATTTGCATATTATTGATAGAAAGGGAGCTGAGAACCTCGTTGCAGACAACTTGTCTAGGTTAGAGAATGTTCTTCATGACCCACTACCTATTGATGATAGCTTTCCTGATGAACAATTAGCGGTCATTAATGCTTCTCGTACTGCTCCATGGTATGCTGATTATGCTAATTACATTGTTGCTAAATTTATACCACCTAGTTTCACATACCAGCAAAAGAAAAAGTTCTTTTATGATTTAAGACATTACTTCTGGGATGGCCCACACCTTTACAAAGAAGGAGTAGATGGTGTTATTAGACGTTGTGTACCTGAGCATGAACAGGAACAGATCCTACGCAAGTGTCACTCCGAACCATATGGGGGACACCACGCTGGAGATAGAACTGCACATAAGGTATTGCAATCCGGTTTTTATTGGCCTACTCTCTTCAAAGATGCTCGTAAGTTTGTCTTGTCTTGTGAGGAATGTCAAAGAATAGGTAATATTAGTAGACGTCAAGAAATGCCTATGAATTATTATCTTGTTATTGAACCATTTGATGTTTGGGGCTTTGATTATATGGGACCTTTTCCTGCCTCTAATGGTTACACACATATCTTAGTTGCTGTTGATTACGTTACTAAGTGGGTAGAAGCTATTCCAATTAGTAGTTTTGATCATAACACCTCTATTAAGATGCTTAAAGAAGTTATTTTTCTGAGGTTTGGAGTCCCTAGATATCTCATGACTGATGGTGGTTCACATTTTATTCATGGTACCTTTCGTAAAATGCTTGCTAAGTATGATGTTAATCATAGAATTGCATCTCCTTATCACCCACAGTCTAGCGGTTAAGTAGAGTTGAGAAATAGAGATCTCAAATTAATTTTACAAAAGACTGTTAATAGATCTAGAAAGAATTGGTCCAAACAACTTGATGATGCATTATGGGCCTATAGAACTGGATATAAAAATCCTATGGGTATGTCTCCGTATAAGATGGTTTATGGAAAAGCATGTCACTTACCTCTCGAACTTGAACATAAAGCATATTGGGCTATTAAAGAGCTCAACTATGACTTCAAACTTGCCGGTGAGAAGAGGTTATTTGATATTAGCTCACTTGATGAATGGAGAACCCAAGCCTATGAGAATGCCAAGCTTGTCAAAGAAAAAGTTAAAGATGGCATGACAAAAGGATACAAAAGCGTGAGTTTAACGTAGGTGATTATGTGTTGCTATTCAACTCTCGTTTAAGATTTTTTGTAGGAAAACTTCTCTCCAAGTGGGAAGGTCCTTACGTTATCGAGGAGGTCTATCATTCCGATGCCATAAAAATCAACAACTTCGAAGGCACAAGTCCGAGGGTGGTGAACGGTCAAAGAATCAAACATTATATCTCAGGTAATCCTATCAACGTTGAGACTAATATTATTGAGACCATAACCCCGAAGGAATACATAAGGGACACTTTTCAGAACGTTTCAGACTCCGAAAAGGAATAGGTATGTGGTACGGTAAGTAATCCGACTCCAAAACAATTCTAATGGCATTTTTTCTCCGTTATGGAATATTTAAGAATTTTGGGAAGCAAGAAGTAATCCGGGAAGGACATGAGGCCTCCACGAGGGTGGAGTCCGCGCCCCCTGTCTCGTGGGCACCTCGTGTGCCTCCCGGACTCCGTTTTCTTGCATGTTACTTCTTTTGGTTGGTAAAAATTCATTATATAATCCCCCGAAGGTTTTAACCACCGTATCACGCAAAAATCCTCTGTTTTCGTTTCGAGCTGTTTTTCTGACAGATCTAGAGCATCATGACATTGCCCTCCTTCAATAATGAAGACAAGGATACTTGGCTATTGAAGATAGAGCTGAAAAGAGAAGAACCGGAGGAGATCAACAAGGATGAAGGGACCAAGAAGGCCATGGAGGATCAAGCTCCGGCGGTGGAAGAAGAAGACATCCCTCAACCTCTACTTGACCTCTTTACTCCAACTGAGATTGAAGCTTTCAAGATGATTGAGTTAGCTCGCATACAAAACAAGTATCTCACACAAGAAACTATTTTTTTGAAGGATCATATCGTCGGACTCAAGGGCATTATCCGCAAGTTGGAGGAGCTTTTACGCTTGATGTGCGATTATCCACCATTATCATCACCACCTTCATCACCTCCGAGGACATCATCACTTGGGTATGGGCACTCTCCTTGGCAACCGCCAAGCTTGGGGGAGGTGCCCTGGTATCGTATCACCATCACACTCCTATCTTTACCTTTTTTCTTAGTTCGATCCTTTTAGTAATATCTTGATCTAGTAGAATAAAGTTTTGGTATGAAGTAGTTTTGAGTTTTGCTTTGTGATCTCTTTATGTAATCGAGTCCGTGAGCTATCTATAATAAAGATTACTGTTGAGTCAAGGGTTTTGCTATCTTGCTATGATCTTGAGGAAATAGAAAGAACGAAAAGAAATAAAAGAGTTAATATTGACCTTATGGATAGTAATGACTTCACATATAAAGAGTATGACGCATAAAAGTTGTTGAGAGTTGACAAACATAGTTTTGGTCATCGTTGCAATTAATAGGAAGTAATAAAGAAAGAGAGGTTTTCACATATAAATATACTATCTTGGACATCTTTTATGATTGTGAGCACTCATTAAGTATGACATGCTAAAGAGTTGATGTTGGACAAGGAAGACAATGTAATGGGTTATGTTTTCTCACGTCTCAGTTAAAGTGTATTGTCATGGATCTTCCCAACATGTTTAGCTTGCCTTTCCCCCTCATACTAGCCAAAAATTCCTTGCACCAAGTAGAGATACTACTTGTGCTTCCAAATATTCTTAAACCCAGTTTTTGCCATGAGAGTCCACCATACCTACCTATGGATTGAGTAAGATCCTTCAAGTAAGTTGTCATGTTGCAAGCAATAAAAATTGCTCTCAAAATATGTATGACTTATTAGTGCAGAGAAAATAAGCTTTATACGATCGTGTGATATGGAAGTAATAAAAGCGATAGACTGCATAATAAAGGTTCATATCACAGGTGGCAATATAAAGTGACGTTCTTTTGCATTAAGATTTTGTGCATCCAACCCTAAAAGGACTTGACAACCTCTGCTTCCCTCTGCGAAGGGCCTATCTTTTACTTTATGTCTTTTACTTTTTGCAAGAGTCAAGGTGATCTTCGCCTTTCCCTTTTTCATTTTATCCTTTGGCAAGCACCTCGTGTTGGAAAGATCCTGATATATATATCCAATTGGATGTAAGTTAGCATGAACAATTATTGTTGACATCACCCAAAGGTGAATACGTTGGGAGGCAACATTATAAGCCCCTATCTTTCTCAGTGTCCGATTAAAACTCCATAACCATAAGTATTGCATGAGTGTTAGCAATTGTAGAAGACTATATGATAGTTGAGTATGTGGACTTGCTGAAAAGCTCTATTCTTGACTCTTTCCGATGTTATGATAAATTGCAATTGCTTCAATGACTAAGATTATAGTTTGTTGGTTCACAATAAAGTTTATGATCCATACTTGACATTGTGAATAGATTGTTACTTAAGCATAAGAAATCATATGATAAAATCCTTATATGTTGCTGTTATAAGAATGATCATGATGCCCTCATGTCCGTATTTTATTTTTATCAACACCTCTATCTCTAAACATGTGGACATATTTTTCGATTTCGGCTTTCGCTTGAGGACAAGCGAGGTCTAAGCTTGGGGGAGTTGATACGCCCATTTTGCATCATGCTTTTATATCAATATTTATTGCATTATGGGCTATTATTACACGTTATGTCACAACACTTATGGCTATTCACTCTTATTTTACAAGGTTTACCATGAAGAGGGAGAATGCCGACAGCTGGGATTCTGGCTGGCAAAGGAAGAAATATTGGAAACCTATTCTGCACAGCTCCAAAAATCCTGAAACTCCACAGAAGTCATTTTTGGAATTAATAAGAATTATTGAGCGAAGAAAATACCAGAAGGGGCCCACACCCTGGCCAGGAGGGTGGGGGGCGCCCCCCTACTAGGTGCCCCCTGTCTCCTGGGCCCCCTGGTGGCCCTCCGGTGCCCATCTTATGCTATATGAAGGCTTTGACCCTGGAAAAAATCATAAGCAAGCTTACGGGACAAAACTCCGCAGCCACGAGGCGGAACCTTGGAGGAACCAATCTAGGGTTCTAGCGGAGCTGTCCTGCCGGGGAAACTTCCCTCCGGGAGGGGGAAATCATCACCATCGTCATCACCAACGATCCTCTCATCGGGAGGGGGTCAATCTCCATCAACATCTTCACCAACACCATCTCCTCTCAAAACCCTAGTTCATCTCTTGTATCCAATCTTGTATCAAAACCACAAATTGGTACCTGTGGGTTGCTAGTAGTGTTGATTACTCCTTGTAGTTGATGCTAATTGGTTTACTTGGTGGAAGATCATATGTTCAGATCCTTAATGCATATTAATACTCCTCTGATTATGAACATGAATATGCTTTGTGAGTAGTTACGTTTGTTCCTGAGGACATGGGTGAAGTCTTGCTATTAGTAGTCATGTGAATTTGGTATTCATTCGATATTTTGATGAGATGTATGTTGTCTCTCCTCTAGTGGTGTTATGTGAACGTCGACTACATGACACTTCACCATTATTTGGGCCTAGAGGAAGGCATTGGTAAGTAATAAGTAGATGATGGGTTGCTAGAGTGACGGAAGCTTAAACCCTAGTTTATGCGTTGCTTCGTAAGGGGCTAATTTGGATCCACTAGTTTCATGCTATGGTTAGGTTTACCTTAATACTTCTTTTGTTGTTGCAGATGCTTGCAATAGGGATTAATCATAAGTGGGATGCTTGTCCAGGAAAGGGCAGTACCCAAGCACCGGTCCACCCACATATCAAATTATCAAAGTACGGAACGCGAACCATATGAGCGTGATGAAAACTAGCTTGACGATAATTCCCATGTGTCCTCGGGAGCGCTTTTCTCATTATAAGAAATTGTCCAGGCTTGTCCTTTGCTACAAAAAGGATTGGGCCACCTTGCTGCACTTTATTTACTTTCATTGCTTGTTACCCGTTACAAATTACCTTATCACAAAACTATATGTTACCTACAATTTTAGTGCTTGCAGAGAATACCTTACTGAAAACCGCTTGTCATTTCCTTCAGCTCCTCGTTGGGTTAGACACTCTTACTTATCGAAAGGACTACGATAGATCCCCTATACTTGTGGGTCATCAATACTCCAGTGTCACCTCAAGTATCCGTGGGTATGATTATACGATATGCATCACACAATCTCAGATTCATCTATTCAAATCAACACAAAGTACTTCAAAGAGGGCCCCAAAGTTTCTACCGGTGAGTCAAGACGAAAACGTGTGCCAACCCCTATGCATAAGTTCACAAGGTCACTGAACCCGCAAGTTGATCACCAAAACATACATCAAGTAGATCACGTGAATATCCCATTGTCACCATAGATAAGCACATGCGAGACATACATCAAGTGTTCTCAAATCCTTAAAGACTCAATCCGATAAGATAACTTCAAAGGGAAAACTCAATCCATTACAAGAGAGTAGAGGGGGAGAAACATCATAAGATCCAACTATAATAGCAAAGCTTGCGGTGCATCAAGATCGTGCCAAATCAAGAACAAGAGAGAGAGAGAGAGAGAGAGAGAGAGAGAGAGAGATCAAACACATAGCTACTGGTACATATACCCTTGGCCCCGAGGGTGAACTACTCTCTCCTTGTAATGGAGAGTGCCGGAATGATGGCGATGGCCACCCGTGATGGATCCCCCCTCCGGCAGGGTGCTGGGACAGGGTCCCGATTGGTTTTTGGTGGCTACACAGGCTTGCGGCGGTGGAACTGCTGATCTAGGTTTCTTTCTAGGGGTTTCTGTATTTATAGGAATTTTTTGGGAGTCTCCGAGTCATCCACGAGATAGGGGGCGCACCCAGGGGGGTAGGGCGCGCCCTCCACCCTCGTGGATGGCTCGAGACTCTTCTGGCCCAACTCTTTTACTTCGGGGTTTCTTTTGGTCCATAAAAAATCATCAAAAATTGGCACGTCAATTGGACTCCGTTTGGTATTCCTTTTCTGTAAAACTCAAAAACAAGGAAAAAATAGAAACTGGCACTGGGCTCTAGGTTAATAGGTTAGGCCCAAAAAATCATATAAAATAGCATATAAATGCATATAAAACATCCAAGATGGATAATATTATAGCATGAATACTTCGTAAATTATAGATACGTTGGAGACGTTGATTCCCTAACACTCTTTGGCTCCGGGTGTTTTGGGCTTTGTCCTCGCAAGGATTACTCTCTCAAAGGCTTCGGAGGTGGGTTGCTCTCAAATGACAAAAGCCGTGCACTAACTCTAAGCAGCCACCAATTTATGGTGTAGGGGGTGGCTATTTATAGCCAGGAGGCAACCCGACCTGATTTGTCCAAAATGACCCTGGGTCACTAAGGAACTGACATGTGCCCACAGTCAGATTTCAAACACACGCGGCAGCTTAGCTTCGGTTACAAGCAAGGCTGACTCATCCAGCTCTAGATAAGATGCTCTCATTGTCTTCGTTCGAAGACATAGGATTTGGTTGAGCATCACATCAGTCACTCTGACTTAGTTCACTTGGACCCCACTTAACAGTACGGTGGTTCCTATGACTCAACAAAGAAGAAAAGGAAACTACAAAACAACTATGTATTCGCACTCCATAGTCTTTATGCGATGTCTCCTCTTGTCATAGTCTTCAATGTGAATATCTTCACAGACTACCATTGTCTTCAATGTCTTCACACATTTTTAGGGGTCATCTCTGGTAGGTAAATTGAATCAATATGGGACTACTACCTGTGTTATCCTACAATTCTCACAAACGCATTAGTCCCTCAACCAAGTTTGTCATCAATACTCCAAACCAACTAGGGGTGGCACTAGATGCACTTACAATCTCCCCCTTTTTGGTGATTGATGACAAACTGGTTGAAGTTTTCAACGGGGATAAAAGTATGTGAAAGTTTAGTGTTGTGAGTATTGTCTTCATACATATGACGAGGCTCCCCCTAAGGAGGTGCATATAAACAATTTTCTTTTGAATGCAAATGCACATGGCAGGTTTTGCTTTGTGGAGGCCATCTTCAAAGTGTGAAGACAATACATTATGCATATAGAAAGATAATGAAGATAATGATATGCACAATGGAAAATGGACGTCTGCAGAATGACTTGATGCGGAATTTATCATCGCAACACAGAGTAGCAGAAAAAGTAGCAGACGACCATCGAGTTTAAGTGTTACAACTCAAAGAACCAAATGTATCAAAAGACGAGAGTTGTAAAAACTTGGCAAAATAATGTAGTCACCCATAAGGACCCGCTTGAAGACTATCAACTCATATGCTTCTCCCCCTTTTGTCAGTAATGACCAAAAAGGTTTGAAGACATAGAGCATCTACTCATTCCCAGAAGGAGCAGATGGTAGAGCAGGGTCGACATTGGAGTTTGGTGGTGCAGAAGGGCCTGGTGCAGAGTCGAGATGCAATGTAGCCATGGTTGGTGAAGTGGTGTCGTCTTCTTCATCGACGACATTCGCAACAACAATTGCAGCTGAAGATGAATACTCAGAATCTTCAAGTGAGGGAGTGCGACGCCAGCTTGCATCTGGTGGAGGTCTAGAATCAAACTTGAAGCTTTCGGTGAAGCCATCTGCTCGAAGATCGTCTTCAGAACACAGCAGAGTGAGGCTCTTCCAGGACCGCCGCACATTCTCATGGGCAACAAATGAGTTCTTGGTGGCCAGATTGCAAATGCGATTGACATCCACCAAGAGACTATGCATCTGACGCTTCAGCCAGTCGTGGTGCTTGTCCTGCTTCTGATGTAAGGCCACTAGCAGCTCTTGGTCATTAAGTACACGAGAACGCTTCCGAGGCCTTTGAGCAATTGTATTGGCAGTGGCTTCGGTATTTGCTCGATGAGGCATACGCACATTGCTAGCCAGAGGATAAGAAAGAATAGCAGCATTTGGAACATGAAATCCTTCTATGGGCTGCATGAAGCTTTGATGATCAGGGTTGTGAAGATATATCGGCTCCTTGGCAGGCTCGGGGTAGATGGCTTCAACTGATAGGTCAACCTCAGGCAGAAAGACAAGATGGTTGCGTGCTGAAGGCTGATAGTTGACAGTAGAATGAAGTTTGATTAGGCGCATTACCCATGGAGCATAAAACTTTAGGCCAAACAGATCAATCCCAGATGCAGCAAGTTGTCTGATGAAGAAATCCTGGGAGTTGAATCTGATGCCATTGACAATATAGAGTACCAAAGTCTTCATAGTGCCTTCAAGTTTGGCTTCAGAAGAATGTCCCTTTATTGACCATAGAGTACGCCTCAGTATATGATAGACTGCGCGGGGCAAGTACTCGAGGTCCTGGACAAAGAATTCCTTGGGATATCCTGCATCTTGAGGCAATGGATTCATCATGCTGAGCATCTGACTCATATTGGGTTCAGGCCTCTGAAAAATGCTCTGCAGTCCTTCTGTGTGACGCTGACAACCAGGCTCATACAATTCACCTGGAGTGGGCAAGTAGGTAAGCTCGGTGATGTCTTGAGCTTTAGCTTCATGGTGCACATCACCTGTCATCCACTCGAGGATCCATGTCTTCGGATCTCGGTTGTAGCCACGAATGTGGAGAGTAGCATAGAACTGCAGTAGAAGCCCTTCATTCTAGTGCTCTTTGGCTGTGACAAATTCCAGAAGGCCAGCATCCCGAAAGCAGTCCAGAGCTTCTTCAAGACAGGGGAGCCCAGCAATAGCTTCACAATCAAGATGCATGTGAGGAAGGATTCTCTCTTGATTGTAGAGGACGCAAGAGTAATAGCTGTGCTGTTGATGGCTCCAGAAGCAATCTAAAGAGATCCTTGGCTTCGAGTATGGATTCTTGTCACTGTCAAATAAGGTATTGTGTGCTCTGAAGCTGTTGACACTGAAAGATCCTGGTGATGTAGCAGCACCTGGAAGTCTTGGCAGCCTGGGCTTTGGCTTCTGAACCTGTGGTCGCTGCTCCACATGATAATCATATTGCGGTCCGGGACCAGTGGGAGGAACTAGGATTGGACAGCGAACTGTGACCAACTCCCCATCACGATTGTAAGCCGTTTCCATAGTGTGAGGCCTTGGGGAAGGAACATCGCCGTCAGTGGGGACCGGCGTCACAGAAGCTTCAGGATTCACATTGGCTTCAGGCACAACATTAGCTTCAGGCTCCACATGATCTTCAGCCAAGACAGGGTCATTGGCTTCAGCACTGTTTGTGGTAGCCTCATTGTTCTCAACCTCCATATGGTCAACGACCGGAGGGTCTTGCACAATCACATTCTCCTCGAGAATGACTTGATCTAGGGCAGGGTGTGTGGCAACTCTCTCTTCTCTTCTTTCTTCTTCTTCTTCATCGGCTGATGCAGCCGGAATGTCTTCAGCAGCTTTGGCTTCAGACTCTAGAACCGTCACAGAAGGATTCTCTTCAGGGAACACTTGACGTGCCACTGAACTGGATTGTTGTGAATCTTCTTCTGGGACGGTTGACATGGAGACCGATAGCCTGAGACCTTTGCGAAGCCGTTGGAACACGGGCGACGCCTTTGGCGATGGAGTGGTCTCCATGTAGTTGTCATCATTCACCATTGGGTTGGTGACTTGCATTGGTGGAGTGCGGGGTGTTTCATCATGAACATGTGTCTCTTCTTGCGGGTGCTCAACCCATGAATCATCTTGAGAAATTGGTGTCAATGGACGACCAATGCTGATGTATTCACTGCTCGTTGGAGCAGGCGATGATACCAAGTGGTGCTCGAGTTGAGGAAGGACTTCATCATCAAAAACATTGTCTTCATGACCAATGTCTTCAGCTGCGTTGGAGTCAACAGCTAGAACTTGTTATTCTTCATGAGCCTCTGTGGAAGCAGGCTGGTGGAGCACAACACGTCGTTCTTGATTTGTGGCAGCAGGAGGAGCAACTGAGATGGGTTCAACAATGAGTGGCTGAGAGGCCGCAACACGCTCTTTCCTTGAAGACTTAGTTTCCTTAGTCTTCAACTTCTTTTTGGAAGGGGCATCATCAGATGCGTCCTTGTGCTTGTGCTTCTTGGCTTTGGCTTCAGCTGCCCTTGTTTGCTTCAGCTCTGAAGCTGCTGAAGGGACCTTAGGCTTCGAGCCTGTCATACTAGCAGGGAAGACAATGCGAGGTTCTTCCTGCCTTGGTGCAGTTTGGGTCTTAGCAGGCTTCTTCTTTTTGGCAGCCATAATGGGATCGATGCCAGGGTGCCCAAGAGCTTTTCGCTTCTTAGCTTCATTGTGGGCTTGATCGCATTTCACAGCGAGATACTTCATGCGCTCGTGTGAGCCTTTAGCTTCAGTGCGCTTCTTGTGGAACTCCTCCTTGAGGTCATGCAACATCTTCTTGAAGATTTGAACATCTGCCACGCTGAGCTTGGCCATGTTCTTCTTGAAGTGAGCCTTCTCATAATCAATCTTGTTTTTCAGCTCAACAATCTTTTGAGTTAAGGCCAATTCACCACCAATGGCGCCATGGAAGGTGACACTGATGTCCACAGGGAGCTGAAGATCATCAATATTGATGTCCTGGTTATCGAACCACTCATCGATGAAGTTATTCAGAATATCAACATCAAAGAGGGCAGATCATTGAAGATTTTTGCGTCTTTCTTGCTCTTCATAAGCATTTCCAGAGCATCATCACCAATATCTTCATCACTGGACAGATCAATGGCTTCATCTTTGTTGCGCAGGACAGCAAACGGTGTCAGGGGTTGCCCAGTGGCCTTCTTGGGCAATGGCTTCTTGGTCCTGTTGGACATGTGAGATAAGTCTTCAGACTGCACATTGGATTCAGGCAGTGCAGTCTTTAGAGTCTTCCTTGTTGAAGCTTTTGGTGAATAAGATGGCTTTGAAGCTTTTGCCTTCTTCTTCCTTTTCTCCTTTGGAGGTGAGGGAGCATCATCAGAATCAGCTTCTCCTGTAGATTGCTCCACAGCTGCCCTCTAGGCAGCAATGTGAGACATAAGCCCATCAAAATTGGTGAAGGGGCCAATTCTATTCTCATTAGCTTCACATGTCCCATCAGATCTTGGAGCGGAGGGGCCAGGGTTGAAGTTGAGGCCAAACTCGTTGTGGTTCTTGGCAGCTGAATCTTTACCAAACTGATAGTTGCGCTTGAACAGATTGTCGTCATGACACCATAATAGAGAAGATGGGTTGGCGGCTTCAGGCTGTGGTCCTTTGACCATGCAGGGATAGAATTTCCGCTCAATGGCTTCAGCCTTGCTCTTTGGCACCAAGCCACGGTAGAGGCAGTCACCCCATGGCTGCTTGATGGCATTCTTTTCAGCATATTCAGGCGTGACAAACCTGTACTTGAACCAATCCTCAGTGCAATATCTTCGGATACACTGAATCCGGTTCTTGCGCTGATTGTAGTTTTCTTCAGGATCTGACTTGTACTGCTCATACAGATCAAGAGGCAGATCGAGTGCAGTGTTGCCATGATGTTGCCTGCCACCCTTGCGTGCAGACTTCTCTGAAGCCATGATATTCAGACTGATTGGCTTCAGCACAGTGAATGGCTTCCGTCTGCTGGTCATACAAGAACTGGCTTCAGGTGATTCAATATGACACTGCAAGTATTCTGCAAATGAATGCAGACTATGAGAACGAAGGGATTCTCCCACGGACATGTACGTGTGACAACATTAGAGATGCGAGGGAAGGGGAAGAGGTAATATGCATTCTCAGAAGATTTTGAAGATAAATCAGTTTAGAAGACATTGACCTCATGGTGCGAAGACATTCACTTATTTGGTGAGAGTTGGTTGCAGATTTGTACGAATCCATGAATAAGTACAAGTGAGGAATCTAACTAGTTATGAAGCATAAGTGAATATACTTGGCATGGTATGAGATGCAGATGAGAACAAATCCAGATTTGGAAGTGAAGAAACCACTTTTGGTTGAAGTGGATGGATTTGACGGATCAAAAAGGCAGTAAAAAGTAAGATTTAATTACCGCTGACAAACTTCTAGACGGGTTGGAAGAGAAGCCGAGCAGTTCAATCTCCCGCGCCCTAACTTGGCGGCGGAAGACACCTATGACAACGATGAAGAGGACGAGGTCCGCGGCCGGCGTGAGGACGGCGTCGAAGAGGTCGCGACAGCTAAGCGCTTTGTCTCCGGCATCGACGCGAGCTAGCGGAGGCGCTAGGGTTTGTGCGAGGTGGCGAGGTAGAAGAACAGATACTGACCACACGGGTGAGTATTTATAAGAAGGAGGAGGGCGGCTCAGCGCAATTATGCAGGTGCCCCAGGCGGTTCACATTTGAGAGACACGTGGCATGCATGCAACTCATTGAAAGTTGTTCCATGTTCCCACGCACGCTTGGATTGTCGGGTGGTCGTTCCGGCTTCTCCGGTTTTCAAGCAATAAGGATACAGAATTAAAACAGATTTAAATGTTTGCCAGATTGTCCTCTGCTGACAAGGACTCAAAGAAGACAATCGACAGGTTTCAATAGAATGCATATGATTTGGATAGATAGAATTGAGAAGCACATAATAGGTTAGGGTCCGATCACATTCACTTAGATCAATAAAGATTCAAGTATGAAGACATAGCTATAAGTGAATGCTGTAGAGGACAGAACACAAATATATATATAAGAACCAACTCAACATTGTGAAGATAAATCATGAAGACGAACCAAATGCGAAGACTATGCAACCATAACGCTAAGAGAAACACTTCAATAAGAATTTGGTGGTGGCGTTACCCACCGTATAGGAAGTATTAGACCTAGACACGGCGCACAATTATTGTGGCGCTTCGAAGTCAAATTTGACATTAATGTATTCACACTCAGATGGTAAGCCTTCATTGATTGAAGATATATGTTACTTCGTGTGTTGCACATCTAAGTCGTCAACATGCATAAGTGGTAGGATGTGTGTCCAATTACAGGACATTTGAGGATTCTAAGATATTTAGCTCACATCACAACTTGCAAAACCTTTTCTCATACAAGGGCTTAGTGAAGATATCTGCCAATTGCTCTTCAGTGTTGACGTGAATGATATCAATATCTTCCTTCTTGACATGATCTCTGAGAAAGTGATGACGGATCTGAATGAGCTTTGTCTTCGAGGGCTGAACTGGATTCTTGGAAAGCTTGATGGCGCTTTCGTTGTCGCAGAAGAGTGGTACATTCTTCGTGTTGATGCCATAGTTCTTGAGAGTTTGCTTCATCCATAGAAGCTGAGCACAACACGATCCAGCAGCAATGTATTCAGATTCAGCTGTGGAGAGTGATACACAGTTCTGCTTCTCTGAAGACCAACAGACAAGCGATCGATTGAGAAAGTGACATGTTCCTGAAGTGGACTTGCGATCAACCTTGTCACCAGCATAATTAGCATCAGAATACCCAATCAGATCAAATGTTGAGCCCTTTGGATACCATAATCCTATCATTGGGGTGTAAGCCAAATATCGAAGTATTCGCTTCACCGCTAGGTGATGCGACTCCTTTGGTGCCGCTTGGAATTGGGCACACATGCAAACGCTAAGCATTATATCTGGCCTAGATGCACATAAGTAAAGTAAGGAACCAATCATGGAGCAGTATACCTTTTGATCGAACTCTTTACCATTGTCATCAGGACCCAGATGACTTTTGGTTGGCATTGGCGTCGTGTATCCTTTGCAGTCTTGCATTCCAAACTTCTTCAGGCAATCTTTGAGGTATTTCTCTTGTGATATGAAGATGCCATTCCTCTGCTGACAGATTTGAATACCAAGGAAAAACTTCAGCTCACCCATCATGGACATCTGATATTGCTCTTGCATCATGTGCCCAAACTCATCACTGTATCTTTTGTCAGTGCAGCCGAAGATAATATCATCCACATAGATTTGACACACAAATAGTTCACCGTCATATGTCTTCATGAAGAGTGTCGGATCTAGAGAACCAGGTTTGAAGCCTTTGCTCTTCAGGAAGTCTTTGAGTGTGTCATACCAAGCGTGAGGAGCTTGTTTGAGGCCATACGGTGCCTTGTTGAGCTTGTATACCATATCAGGATGTTTTGGATCTTAAAAGCCGGTGGTTGTGCAACATACACTTCTTCTTCAATCTTGCCATTGAGAAAGGCACTCTTCACATCCATTTGGTACAGAAGAATGTTGTGATGGTTGGCATAGGATAGCAGTATGCGAATGGCTTCAAGCCTTGCCACGGGAGCAAATGTTTCATCGAAGTCAATTCCTTCTACTTGAGTGTAGCCATGAGCAACTAGACGAGCCTTGTTTTTCACAACTTGACCATGCTCATCTTGTTTGTTGCGATAGATCCATTTGGTGCCAATGATATTGTGCTTGCGAGGATCAGGACGCTTGACCAGTTCCCATACATTGTTTAGTTCGAACTGATGAAGCTCTTCTTGCATAGCTTGAATCCATTCAGGTTCCATAAAGGCTTAAGCAACTTTCTTGGGTTCAGATATAGAGACAAATGCAAAGTGCCCACATAAGTTTGCTAGTTGTGTTGCTCTTGAACGAGTGAGTGGACCAGGTGCATTGATGCTATCAATTATCTTCTCAATCTGTACTTCATTTGCAACACGGGGATGAACTGGACGAAGATTTTGCCCTTGCAGATCATTGCCTTTAGCTTCAGCATTGACTTCAGGCTGAGCATTGTCTTCAGGTTGACTTGGTGCAATGATGAGTTTGTCTTCAGCTTGAGCTTCTGAAGGTATGATTTCTCCAGTACCCATGAGCTTGATAGATTCACTAGGAGGACTTCATCTAGCACATTTGGCAGGTGCTCTCTTTGCGAGCTGTTAGTCTCATCGAACCGCATCTACAGTTTCAACCACTTTATAGTGAAAGAGGTTGAAGACTCTGTAGGAGTGCAAATCCTTTCCGTATCCAAGCATAAAACCTTCATGTGCTTTCGGTGCAAATTTTGAAGTGTGATGTGGATCCTTGATCTAGCACCTAGCACCAAATACCTTGAAGTAATTGACGTTTGGCTTCTTACAAGTTAGCAGCTCAAATGATGTCTTCTTTAGAAGCTTGTGAAGATAAACACAGTTGACGACATGGCATGCAGTATCATTGGCTTCAGGCCAGAACTTCCTTGGAGTCTTGTACTCATCAAGCATCGTCCAAGCCATCTCAATGAGGGTTCTGTTCTTGTGCTCCATGATGCCATTCTGCTGAGGTGTGTAAGGAGCTGAAAACTCATGAGTGATGCCCAGTGTATCAAGATAAGTGTCAAGGCCGGTGTTCTTGAATTCTGCGTCGTTGTCACTTCTAATGTGCTTGATCTTGATGCCATAGTTCGTCATGGCACGATTGACGAATCATCTGAAGACATCCCGCACTTCAATCTTGTAGAGGATTATATGCAACCATGTATATCTTGAGTAATCATCAACAATGACAAAGCCATAGAGACAAGCAGTGGTAGTAAGAGTAGAGTAGTGAGTAGGGCCGAATAAGTCCATGTGAAGCAGCTCGAAGGGTTGTGATGTCATCATGATTGTCTTCGAGGGATGCTTGGCCCTAGTCATATTCCCAGCTTCACAAGCACCACACAGATGATCCTTCTTGAACTTGACGCCCTCGATGCCCAAGACATGCTTCTTCTTTGCGAGAGTGTACAAGTTCCTCATACCAGCATGTCCTAGCCTCCGATGCCAGAGCCAGCACTCTGAAGCTTTTGCTAGAAGACATACGGCTAACTATGGTCCTGCTGAGAAATCTACCATATATAGATCATCTTTTCGATACCCTTCAAAGACTAGAGACTTGTCAGATTCCATAAGGACAAGGCAACAATATTTTCCAAATATCACAATCATGTTCAAATCATATAGCATTGAGAGAGACATTAAGTTGAAACCAAGGGATTCAACAAGCATCACTTTATCCATGTGCCGATCCTTTGAGATTGCAACTCTACCAAGACCCAATACCTTGCTTTTACCAGTGTCAGCAAATGTGATGTGACTTTTATCAGACGGGCGTAGGGTTGAATCCATCAGAAGACTTTGATCACTAGTCATGTGGTTGGTGCAGCCACTATCCATAATCCATTCTGAAGCCTTTGGTGTCATATCCTACAGTACAGTTTGGGGGATAGGCTTCACCAAGAGAGTTGTGAAGCAGAAACATTTGACGAACAAGCGGAACATGAAAGTTCAGATCTTGATTAGGATACATAGGATGATTGTCAAGGAATCTCGGGACGAAATACATAGTAATACCATTTGGACATTTTATCTTGCGCCCCACAAGACGTTTAAGGTCCCCAACATAAGCATCAGACGCCTTTGATTTCCGGCTGGAGACCTTTCCCTGCAAAAGAGAGTTAAGTTTCCTTAACCACCCACATCTTCAGGGGTGGCTTAGAAGCAATGAGGCTAAGTGCAGCATCTGAGAACTTCAGCTTTGGAGCCCTAGCAAATAGCCTTGCAGGAGGTGAATAATACTCATAAGAATAAGCAGAAAAGTTCTTAGACTTATGAACATAGCGGTTTGACGAAACACGCTCATATTCAAAAGTCTGAGTATGGTTTCCCTGCAAAACATTGGCGTTAGGGTGACTCAGGTGAGTCCTCTGTCTGTATGAAGCCTTTGGATCATATGAAGCCTTTGTCTTCTTCTTCGTGGGTGGTGTCATGATGACATTCATGTGAAGACTTTCAAGACAACTTTTGGGTACCCAGATCTTCTTAAGAGGTGGTCCATTCCTGCAGTTAGTACCAATATACCTGGCAAACACTTCACCATTCTGATTCCTGAATAGTTTATAGTTTGCATCAAAGGATTCATCAATGATAATTGGGTTAGCACTAGTGAAGCCAGATAAGGTAGATGGGTCCACTAAAGGTCCCTTATGTAATGCCCTGAGACCGATGCGCCAGGTGTCCTCCAGTTATTTGCCGTCGTTGCCATGTCATTTTCTTGCATGTTGCCCTTTTCCATGTCATCATCTGCATTTCATCTGCATGTTTTTCAAAACTTGCATCCATTCGGGTTCCCCCGATTCTCTCCGTTGCCCGTTTTGAGCCCAACCACACTCGCACGCGCCCGTGGCACCTCCCACTTCTTGCTTTGTGAGCCACCAAAAAACATTCTCGGAATGGACCGAGATTTGCTGAGTGGCCCTGGTATATCACCGGTAGACCGCCTATCAAATTTCGTTCCATTTGGAGGTCGTTTGATGCCCCAACGGTTAACCGTGTAGCCGCAATATCCCCTCTCTCTTTGCAGCCCAACACCCCTCCAAACAGCCCGCTAGCCCATCAAACTTCCCTCCATGCTCTCCGCCATTGGATCACGATCGTGTGGGCTAAAACCGCACCTCATTTGGACACTCCTAGCTCCCTCTACCTATAAATGAGTCCCTCCCCCCGAAATTCGCGGTGCAAACCCTAGTCTTCTGCCTCCTCGCGCCGCCGGACGCGTCCACCCCGCCGCCGGACATGTCCGCCCGTGCCCGCAGCCAATCATGGCTTGCCACGTTGACCCTGCCGCTCTCTCCATTACGCGGGCCCGCGAGCCCGTCTGGGCACTCCCGGCCCGAGCCGCCGATGCGCCGCAGCCCACAGGCGCCTGCGAGCGCTCGAGCCAGGGGCTCGTCCCGCGCCGCCGCACC
>NC_041391.1:344505218-344562830 GCF_002162155.2 Triticum dicoccoides
CTCGTCAGCCCCACCGCCCGCGCCTCCAGCAACCTTGCCGCCGGCCACCGGAGGGCTGCGCTGCCCCTGCTCGTCCCGCCGGCGACCAGTGCCCGTGGCCCCGCCTCTCCAGCACCGCCCCGTGCCTCCCCTTCACCGCGACCCACCTCACTCTCCACTTTAGCCTCACCGTCAGACCTCGCCGGAGCGAGCTCCTCCCGTGCGCCGCCCGAGCTCCATCAACATCAACCGCGCCGGTGCTTGGGTCTTCCCCGTCCCCGCCACCACGGATGCCGCCGCCACCGCCCAGATCCGGCCGGGATCCGCCGGATCCACTCATTTCCCGACGTCCTGGCCTTCCTCGCCGTGTTCTTCGGCCTCCACCCTCGCCGGAGTCCACGTCGCTGGCCTCCCGGCCTCTGCACACGAGCACGCGAGGGAGACGCCCAGCGCCGACCATGTGGGCCTCAACCTCCCCAAGGCCCAGCAGCACCAGAGCCAGCCAGCTCCAGATCTGGCCCGTTTGGCCCAAAGTGAGCCTCTGTTTTTTCCCGAAATTTGGCCAAGTCCTTGAAAAATATCATCTCATGTGTGCATCTTCATCATGGCATAGCTTTGAGCATGTTCCTCCAAATTGAGTGTATGATATGTCAAAATGTTCATCTCAGAGTGCTCTACATGATAGTTGCATTTGCATTCATGTTAATGGTCATATTGATGCCTTAATCTTTGTTGCAAAACTGCCAAGTGATATAAACTGCTGAAATCTGCTGATTGTTAACATCTTGTATGCATCTTGTGAGTGCTATAACTTTGTACCTGTTGATCCTATGATGATGATCTTGATATGCACATGTTCTGCTCTTCATGATATACAGGTTGGTATGCTTTGCATTCATGTTAGAGCGCATCATGATATCTTAATCTCTGTTGCAAAAGTGCATGTTGCTGTTAACTACTGAAAACAGCGGTAACTTGCTGATTTGTCATTTTTGTTGCATTTTGTGTGTGCATCCTATGGGCATGATGTCTACATGTTTTAAGAGTATATTTATACTATCTTTATAGGGGTGCAATCCATGTATTTTTATATGCCCTGTGGTGAGTGCATCAAGTTTGTGAAGTGGGCTACTTGCTGTTAACTTTCTGTGAAGTCTGTTTCTGTCATATCATAATGCTATCTTTGCTTGATGCTACCAATTAATCTATGAATATTATGGAGATGCTTATTTGACATGTCTTGTTTTCCATGTTATGCTCTATCATTCCGTGCCTTTTAATTCCCTATATATGTCCCTTTGCATATGTTTTCATTGCCATGAACATGCTTATATAATGTTCCAGATTTCTGTTAACTTCATGATGCTATGTTGTGAGCTTGATAGTAATTATTATATGCCTCTTCTGGAGATTCTCCAATTACATGTTTTGAATTATGCTATTATTAATTTGTTCACATGCCATGTTTGCTAATTTTGGATGTCATATGCCTCTGTTTCATGCTTGCAAACATGCTATCGTAATGTTGCTGTTTTACACTTGCTGAAATTGTTTCAACATTCAATCTTGTCTTGTTGGTTCCCACTAATCCATGAGCTATATGTATATGATGCCATGATGTTATTTTATCTTTGTTATGTTTACTTTGATGCCATGCCCTTGGTTTCCATGTATAGTTGCTGTAGCATCTTTGTTTCATGCCCCCAACATGCCATCATATTAACTCTGCTCATGTATATGCTCCTGGGTTATAAAGTTGCATTTTGCATTGATCATATTAGTTTAACCTTGATTCCTATGAACTTGAACCTTACTGATATTTGAATTATGTTATCTGTACGTGAAGTGAATGTCAAGCTTATACTCATATGATTCCTGTAGCATGTTGTTTTGATGTTTGCAAAGTGCCTACTTGTTGTTTTGGGCAGATTGTTGTTATATCTTGTTTGGAGTGTATGTGTTACACCGTTGCTTCGTTTTGAGCATGCTCTATATGAAACTTGCTTGATTTAGCATGTAGTTTCATATTATTATGTTGGATCCTTGTTTTGGATGTGTTTGCTTGATGTTTGAATGCATTTTGCATCAATGCCATGTTTAACTTGTTTTGTTCATATCTTCTAGGCCGTAGCTCCAAATTAAATGAACTTTATATGTAACTTGACTAGAATTTTGTGTAGATCATCTTGGTGCATCTTAACTTGCTGTTTAACTACTTGAACATAAGGTTTATTCAGATCTGGACCAATTTCAAAATTTGCATATGAGGACTTACCAGATTTGTTATATGTTGTTTCCGGCCTCATTTAAACTTGCTTTGATGTGTTGTTCCTGTATGCATCATCTCTTGCTATGAGTAGCATCATATAGCCTTTGTCATGCATCATGTCATGTTTATGTGTTGTGTGTTTACCATGTTGTTTGCTTCTTTCCGGTTGTGCTTCTTCTCGATAGTTCCTGTTTCGTTGCGATCGTGAGGATTTGTTCGTCTACGCTTGGTTTGTCTTCATCCGTTCGTCTCCTTCATGGACTCGTTCTTCTTCCTAGCAGGATTTCATGCAAGATGACAGTTACCCTGGATCTCACTACTATCATTGCTATGCTAGTTGCTCCGCTCTACCGCTATGCTGCGCTACCCATCACTTGTTTACCAGGCCTCCCTAAATTGCCATGTCAGCCTCTAACCTTTTCACCCTTCCTAGCAAACCGTTGCTTGGCTATGTTACCGCTTTGCTCGGCCCCTCTTATAGCGTTGTTAGTTGTAGGTGAAGTTGAAGATTGCTCCATGTTGGAACATGTTTATGTTGGGATATCACAATATCTCTTATTTTAATTAATGCATCTATATACTTGGTAAAGGGTGGAAGGCTCGGCCTTATGCCTGGTGTTTTGTTCCACTCTTTCCACCTTAGTTTCCGTCATACCGGTGTTATGTTCCTTGATTTTGCATTCCTTACGCGGCTGGGTTTATGGGAATCCCTTGACAGTTTGCTTTGAATAAAACTCCTCCAGCAAGGCCCAACTTTGGTTTTACATTTGCCTAACAACCTATAACCTTTCCCTTGGGAGTAATTAACCCGAGGGTCATATGTAAGTGCATGTAGTGCCACGCCTAGTTGGTTTTGGAGTATTGACGACAAATTTGGTTGAGGGACTAATGCGTTTGTGAGAATTGCAAGATAACGCAGGTAGTGTCCCTCATTGTTTCGGTTTACCTACCGGAGATGACCCCTAAAAATGTATGAAGACATTGACGACAATGGTGGTATGTGAAGATATTCATATTGAAGACTATGACATGAGAAGACATTGAGTGAAGACTATGGAGCGCGAAGACTGTGTCATTTCATTGTTTCCCTTTTCTTCTTTGTTGAGTCATAGGAACCACCGTACTGTTAAGTGGGGTCCAAGTGAACAAAGTCAGAATGACTGAAGTGATGCTCAACCCAAATCCTATGTCTTCGAGCAAAGACAATGAGAGCAAATCTTATCTAGAGCTGGATGAGTCAGCTTTGCTTGTAGCCCAACTAAAGTTGCCGTGTGTGTTTGAAATCTGACCGTTGGAACACATGTCAGTTCCTTAGTGAACCAGGGTCATTTCGGACATATCAGGTCGGGTTGCCTAGTGGCTATAAATAGCCCACCCCCTACACCATAAATTGGTGGCTGCTCAGAGTTAGTGCACGGCTTTTGTCGTTTGAGAGCAACCCACCTCGAAGCCTTTGAGAGAGAGAGAAATCCTTGCGAGGACAAAGCCCAAACACCCAGAGCCAAAGAGTGTTAGGCATCACTGAAGTCTTTCTGTCTGTGTGACCTGAAGACTTATTACACTTGAGGACTATGAATCCTCTAGCCGGTTAGGCGTCGCGTTCTGAGCATCCAAGAGTCATTGTGGATTGCCGGTGAACAAAGTCTGTGAAGGTTCGGAAGTCTACCTTGAAGACTTACCAGAGTGATTGGGCGAGGACTGTGTGTCCTTAGCTCAAGGGGAATAAGGTGAAGACGCGGTCTTCTGAGTTGAATCTCAGCCTCCCTAACCAGACGTACAGTTGTCACAGCAACTGGAACTCGTCCAACAAATCCAGTGTCTTCAACAAGTGATTGGTTCTATCCTCTCCCTCCCTTTACTTAGAGTTTGTCTTCGTGAAGTCATTGCCTATCTGTCGTACCTGTTTGACTTCATTGCTTGACTACTATCGTTGGTTGGCTTCATACTATCTTCCATCCTGATCCTTACTACTAAGCTGCTATTAGTCTTTGTACTTTCACATCAATGCATACTTGACTATGGTTTGCTTGTTGTAGTTTATCTTCCGCTGCATATCAATTAGGTCATTTCTATTGTTTGTCTTCGAATCTTCCACGTTTTGAAGACTTTCAGAAAAATCGCCTATTCACCCCCCTTTAGTCGATAACTAGCACTTTCAATTGGTACCAGAGCAAGGTACTCCCTTGTTCTGTGTGATTCGGTTTAACCACCTGGAGTTTCAGCTATGTCGACTGCAGGATTGAGGAACATATCTTGCCCCACCTTTGACGGTCATGAGTATCCTCGGTGGAAGGCCATGATGAAGAAGCAACTCATGGCTATGGATAGCGAACTGTGGACCGTCACTGAGATTGGTCTTACCGATCTATGCAAGATGGCGGAGGCCAATGACATTTGCAAGTACATTCTACTGAACCTCACGGCGAAGGATGTCATCTGCTCCTGTTTGTCCTGAAATCAGTTCAGGAACGTCATGCACCTCAATCACGTGAAGCTAATCTGGGACCGGCTTTCTGAGGTCTATGAAGGTCATCGTACTCGTCATGATCCTTGGTTTGAGGATTACAAGGAGTCTCTTAAAGAGATTACCTTTGCACCTGAATCGCCATCATCTTCTCCATGCCTCATGGCAAGGGGTGCTAAGGTAACTGAATGCTACCTCTCTGAAACTAGTGATGATGAATCAGGTGATGAATTTGGCCCCAGCTATGTCAAACTTGCTTCCCTTGCCACTAAACAACAAAGAGCCTTGGAAAAGGTTCAAAACATGCTTAGTAAGAGCGATGATATGTTGGGTGAAGAAATGGATCAGTCAAAAGCATTGGCTGAGAGTCTTCAGAGACTTCATTCCAAGTTTGACGCCCTTCAAGATCAACGTAATGCTCTCTTGTCTGATCACGAGAAGCTTTCTTCTGAAAGTCTTCAAAGAAAGCAAGATCTTGAAAAGATAAGAGTGGATTATGAAGATCTTCAGAAGGAGCGCGATTCATTACTTGCTCAACAAATCAACGTTACAAAGGATGGATTTGAACCACCATGTCTAAAATGCATTGAACGTGATAACGCTACCTCTGTTGCTGAATGTTCCACTGCTGCTACTGTTGCATTGTCTTCAACTACTGATGTGGTAACTAACCCCTCTGCGGAGGATACCACTACTATTGCTGATGAAAATGCTAGGTTAAAGATATTGCTTGAAACAGGGATGTATAAAAGTCTGAAAGGACATCAGACACTTTGCGATGTCCTCAAAAAGCAGATTCGGAACCGAAACCCTAGGAAAGAGGGTGTTGGGTTCGAGAGGAAAATGAATGTTGATGGTTCCTACTAGAAGCCTGAGCAGTATCCCAAAACCACATGGGTTGCTGCAAAGGGACCTTCAGTGGATCCATCCACCTTATCTGGCTTTACCTGTGCTAATCCTATTATCATTGATGAATCCCTTGATGCAAACTATAAGCTGTTCAAGAATCAGAATGGTGAAGTGTTTGCCAGGTATATTGGTACTAACTGCAGGAATGGACCACCTATGAAGAAGATCTGGGTTCCCAAAAGCTGTATTGAGAATCTTCCTGTGAATGTCATCATGACACCACCAAAGGCTTCATACAGATACAGGACTCACCTGAGTCACCCTAACACTAATGTTAACCGTACTCCAACTTATGAATATGAGCGTGTGTCTTCAAACCGCTATGTTCATAGAACTAAGAACTTTTCTGCTTATTCATATGAGTATCATGCTTCTCCTGCAAAGCTATTTGCTAGGGCTCCAAATCCAAAATTCTCAGATGCTGCACTTAGACTCATTGCTTCTAAGCCACCCCTGAAGATGTGGGTGGTGAAGAAGAATTAACTTTCTTTTGCAGAGTAAGGTCTCCAGCCTGTAATAAAAGGCGTCTGATGCTATTGCCGGGGACCTAAAACACATTAAGGGACGCATGATAAAATGGTCTTACTATGTATTTCACATCTGAATTGCTTACCAGTCATACTATGAGTCCTAACCTTGATCTAAGCTGTGATAATCCTCGTGTGCGTCAAATGCTTATGCTTCACAACACTCTTTGTGAAGCCTATCCTCCTAACTGCACTCTAGGGTATGACAGCTCATGCTTCAGAATGGATTATGGACAGCGGATGCACTAATCATATGACTAGTGATCGAAGTCTTCTCATGGACTCAACCTTACGTCCATCAGACAAGAGTCACATCACATTTGCTGACACTGGTAAAAGCAAGGTATTGGGTCTAGGTAGAGTTGCAATCTCAAAGGATCAACACATGGATAAAGTGATGCTTGTTGAATCCCTTGGTTTCAACTTAATGTCTGTCTCGATGCTTTGTGACTTGAACATGATTGTGCTATTCGGAAAATATCGTTGCCTTGTACTAATTGAATCTGACAAGTCTCTAGTCTTTGAAGGGTATCAGAAAGATGATCTATACATGGTAGATTTCTCAGCAGGTCCACAACTTGCCGTATGTCTTCTTGCAAAAGCTTCTGAATGCTGGCTCTGGCATCGGAGGCTGGGGCATGCTGGCATGAGGAACTTACACACACTCACCAAGAAGAGGCATGTCATAGGCATCGAGGGTGTCAAGTTCAAGAAGGATCATTTGTGTGGTGCCTGCGAAGCTGGAAAGATGACTAGGGCAAAGCACCCCTCGATGACAATCATGACGACATCTCAACCCTTTGAGCTGCTACACATGGACTTATTTGGCCCTACTCACTACTCTACCCTCACAACAACTGCTTGTCTCTATGGCTTCGTCATTGTTGATGACTACTCAAGATATACATGGGTGCACATAATTCTCTACAAGACTGAAGTGCAAGATGTCTTCAGACGCTTCGCCAATCGAGCCATGAACAATTATGGCATCAAGATCAAGCATATCAGAAGTGACAACGGCACTGAGTTCAAGAACACCAGACTTGATCTTTATCTGGATACAATGGGAATCACTCATGAGTTCTCTGCTCCATACACACCTCAGCAAAATGGCATCATAGAGCGCAAGAACAGAACCCTCATTGAGATGGCTCGAACAATGCTCGACGAGTACAAGACACCAAGAAAGTTCTGGCCTGAAGCTATTGATACAGCATGTCACGTCATCAACCGTGTTTACATCCATAAGCTTCTGAACAAAACGTCCTATGAGCTCCTTACTGGCAAGAAGCCAAATGTCAGCTACTTCAGAGTATTTGGAGCTAGGTGCTAGATCAAGGATCCCCATCACAAGTCAAAATTTTCACCTAAAGCTCACGAAGGCTTCATGCTTAGTTACGGAAAGGACTCGCACTCTTACAGAGTCTTCAACCTCTATCTCTACAAAATCGTCGAAACTATGGACGTGTGATTTGATGAAACCAATGGTTCACAAAGAGAGCTCCTGCCAAGTACACTAGACGGAGCTCCACCCAGCGAATCTATCAAGCTGATGGGAACTGGTGAAATCATGCCTTCTGAAGCACAGCCTGAAGAGGAACTTATCATTTCTGCACCTAACCAACCTGAAGACAATGCTCAGACCGAAGACAATCCTCCCAATGATGACAATGACCAGCAAGAGCAAGGTCTTCGTCCAGTTCATCCTCGAGTTGCAAATGAAGTACAAATTGAGAAGATAATTGATAGCATCAATGCACCTGGTCCACTTACTCTCTCAAGAGTAACACAGTTAGCAAATTTCTGTGGGCACTTTTCCTTTGTGTCAATATCAGAACCCAAGAATGTTGCTGAAGCCTTTATGGAACCTGAATGGATACAAGCTATGTAAGAAGAACTTCAATAGTTCAAGCTGAACAATGTTTGGGAACTTGTCAAACGTCCTGACCCTCGCAAGCATAACATTATTGGCACAATATGGATATATCGAAACAAGCAAGATGAGCATGGTCAAGTCGTCAGAAAGAAAGCACGTCTTGTGGCTCAAGGATATACTCAAGTTGAAGGAATTGACTTTGATGAAACATTTGCTCCTGTGGCTAGGCTTGAAGCTATTCGCATACTGCTAGCCTATGCTAACCACCACAACATCTTGCTATATCAAATGGATGTGAAGAGTGCATTTCTCAATGGTAAGATTGAAAAAGAAGTATATGTCGCTCAACCACCTGGCTTTGAAGATCCAAAACATCCTGATATGGTGTACAAGCTAAACAAAGCACTGTATGGCCTCAAACAAGCTCCTCATGCTTGGTATGATACGATCAAAGACTTCCTGAAGAGCAAAGGCTTCAAACCTAGATCCCTCGATCCCACACTCTTCACGAAGACATATGATGGTGAACTGTTTGTGTGCCAAATATATGTGGAAGACATTATCTTCGGCTGCACCAACCAGAAGTATAGTGATGAGTTTGGATACATGATGCAAGAGCAATATCAGATGTCCATGATGGGTGAGCTGAAGTTCTTCCTTGGTCTTCAAATTCGTCAGCAAAGGAATGGCATCTTCATATCTCAAGAAAAATACCTCAAAGATTGTTTGAAGAAGTTTGGAATGGAATTGCAAAGGTTACACGACGCCAATGCCAGCCAAACACCATGTGGGTCCCGACGACAATGGTAAAGAGTTCGATCAAAAGGTATACCACTCCATGATTGGTTCCTTACTTTACCTATGTGCATCTAGGGTAGATATTATGCTTAGTGTTGGCATGTGTGCTCGATTCCAAGCGGCACCAAAGGAATCACATCACTTAGCTGTGAAGCGAATTCTTCGATATTTGGCTTACACCCCAACACTCAGATTATGGTATCCAAAGGGCTCAAAATTTGATTTGGTTGGATTCTCGGATGCTGATTATGCTGGTGACAAGGTGGATCGCAAGTCCACATCAGGCACATGTCACTTTCTGGGACGATCACTTGTCTGTTGGTCTTCAAAGAAGCAGAACTATGTATCACTCTCAACTGCTGAATCTGAATACATTGCTGCTGGATCTTGCTGCGCTCAGCTTCTATGGATGAAGCAAACTCTCAAGGACTATGGCATCAATCTGAAACAAGTACCTCTCTTCTGTGACAACGAAAGCGCCATCAAGATTGCCAACAATCCAGTCCAACACTCGAAGACAAAGCACATTGAAATTCGTCATCACTTTCTCAGAGATCATGTCATGAAGAAAGATATTGACATCATTCACATCAACACTGAAGAGCAACTGGCAGATATCTTCACAAAGCCCTTGGATGAGAAAAGGTTTTGCAAGTTATGGTGTGAGCTAAATATCTTGGAATCCTCAAATGTGCTGTGATCAGGCACACATCCTAACACTTATGCATGTTGATGACTTAGATGTGCAACACACGAAGTAAAGTATATCTTCAATCAATGAAGACTTACATTCTGAGTGTGAATACATTAACGTGGAATTTGACTTCGGAGCGCCACGATAATTGTGCGCCGTGTCTGGGTCTAATACTTCCTATACGGTGGGTAATGCCACCACCAAATTTCTCGGTTTGAAGTGTTTCACTCATGGCGTTATTTTTGCAATGTCTTCGCATGTGGTTTATCTTCAATTTCAACTTATCTTCATGATTTTCTTCACTATGTTGATTTGGTTGCTTTCTGATATATATACTAGTGTTCTGTCCTCTACAACATTCACTTATAGCTATGTCTTCCTAGTTGAATCGTTTGAACTAAGTGAATGTGATCGGACCCTAATCTCTCTATGCTTTCTATCTCAAACTCTATCTGTCCAAGTCATACGCATTCTATTGAAACTGTCAAATGTCTTCTCTGCGTCCTTGTCAGCTGAAGACACAGAGACAAACATTAAGTCTGTTTTAAATGATTCATCCTTATTGTTTGAAATCCGGAAAAGCGGAACGACCATCCGACAAACCTGGCGGGTGTGGGAACGTGGGACAACTCTGAGTATGTTTCATGCTTGCCACATGCCCTTCAGATGTGAACCGCCAGGGGCACCTGCATAATTGTGATGTGCCACACACTTCCTTATAAATATATGTCCCCTGCGGTAAAGAAAACCTTCTTCCACCTCTCCACCTCGTCAAAACCCTAGCGCCACCGCTAGCTCTCGACGACGCCAGCGACGAAGCGCTTAGCTGCCGCGACTTCTCCGACACCGTCCTCACGCCGGTCGGACATCGTCCTCTCCGCCACCGCCGTAGGTGTCCTCCGTTGCCAAGTTAGGGCACGGTGGATTGAACTGCTCGGTCTCCTGTTCATCCCATCTAGCAGTTCTTCGTGTGGTAAATACAACTCTATTTTTACCATCTTTTTGATCCTCAAAGATTCATCCTATTTACCAAAATTGGTTTCTGCCTATACAATGTTAGATCTATTCTGTCTGCATCTCATACTGCCTAGTATATTCACTTAAGCTTCATATCTAGTTAGATTCCTCACTTGTACTTATTCACGGATTCATACAAATCTGGAACCAACTCTCAACATATAAGTGAATGTCTTCGCATCATGAGGTCAATGTCTTCAAACTGATTTAGCTTCAAAATCTTCTGAGAATGCATATGACCTCTTCCCCTTCCCTCGCATCTCTAATGCTGTCACAGGTACATGTCCGTGGGAGAATCCCTTGGTTCTCATAGTCTGCATTTGTTTGCAGAATTCTTACAACATCACATTAACTCTCCCGAAGCCAGTTCCTTTTTGTCCAGCAAGCGAAAGCCTTTGAAGCCTTTGAACGTGTTGAAGCCATTCAGTTTGAAGTTCATGGCTGCAGAGAAATCAGTAAGGAAGGGTGGCAGACAGCGTCGTGGGGGAACATCAAGAGATTTGCCTGATGACCTCGTAGAGCTTTACAAGACAGATCCTGAAGAGGATTATAATCAGCGCAAGACACGAATCCAATGGATTCGACGATATTGAGCTGAACAATGGTTCAAATACAAGTTTGTGACCCGGGATTACACTGAGAAGAATGCTATCAAAAGTCCTTGGGGTGATATTCTCTATCGAGGCCTTCCACCCAAGAACAGAGCTGAAGCTATTGCACAGGGTTTCTATCCTTGTATGGTCCATGGACCTCAGCCTGAAAATGCCGACCGATCGTCATTGCTCTGGTGTCGTGATGAAAATCTCTTCAAGCGCAACTTCCAGCACGCAAAGGCATCGGCCAAGGAAAACAAGAAGTCATTGGGATTAGACTTCAACCCTGGTCCCTCTGCTCCCCGTGCCGACGGCTCACGTGATGCAGAACCCAATGTCATCGGTCCTTTCTACAACCTTGATGGCCTCATCACTCACATCTCGGTCCAAGGTGCCAAAGTGGACCATTCTGATGATGATGCTGACACTGATGAAGCCCCAGCTCCTACTCCAAAGCCGAAGAAGCCAAAGAAGACTAAGGCTTCAAGATCAGCTGCTCCTCCAAAAGCTTCACGTGCGAAGCCACTGGCCACTGCACCTCCTGAAGACAGTATGCAGTCTGAAGATCTATCACGTATCTCCAAGAAGACGGCGAAGAAAAAGAAAATCGTCAAGAATACTGATCAGACATTGACTCCTGCTGCCATTCTGCGAGAAGAGCACATTGATCTGTCCAGCGATGAAGATCTTGCAGATGATGCTCTTGAGCAACTGATCAAGATCAAGGAAGAAGTAGAGATCTTCAATGATTTGCCTCTCTTTGATGTGGCAATCATCCATAACTTCATTTATGAGTGGTTTGACACCCCAAATCTCAGCTTTGAAGATCTGCAACTTCCCATTGGCCTCAGCGTCTCCTTCAATGGCGCCATTGCTTCTGAGCTAGCTCTTGCTCAGCGCATCGTTGAACCGAAGCACAAGATCGACTATGAGAAAGCCTAGTTCAAGAAGCATGTGGCAAAGCTCAGCGTGCAAGATGTCAAAAACTTCAAGATCATGCTGCACGAGCTCAAAGAAGCCTATCACAAGAAGCGCGAAGAAGCTCAAGGCTCTCATGAGCGTATGAAGAGTCTGACTGACAAGTGTGTGCTAGCCTACAATGAGGCTGAGAAGCGCAAGGCTCTTGGTCGTCCTGGCATTGACCCCAGAATGGCTGCAAAGAAGAAGAAGCTATCAATTGACCAATCTGCACCTTCAAGGCAGGAAGAACCTCGCATAGTCTTCCCAAGCAGCATGACTGGCTCGAAGCCAAAGGTCGGGTCAACCGCTTCAGAACTGAAGAAGACAAGGACTGCCGAGGCTGAAGCCAGAAAAAGGAAAAATACTGAAGCCTCTGACGTTGCTCCCTCCAAGAAGAAGTGCAAAACCAAGAAGAATCGGGCTGCTCCCACAGAGCCCTTAGTTGTTGAACCTATCTCAATGGTTCGCCCTGCATCTGAACACCAAGAACGATGGATGATAGTTCATGAGCCTACTTCCACAGAGGCTCATGAAGCTGAAGACATTCCAGCAGTTGATCCCACCGCTGCTGAAGACATTGGTCACAATGACAATGTTGAAGATGATGAAGTTCTTCCTCAGATCGAACACAACTTGGTATCATCGCCTGTTCTCACGAACAGCGAACTCATCAGCATTGGTCGTCCTCTGACGCCAATTGCTCAGGATGCATCATGGGCTGATCACCCACAACAACAAGACTCCCCAAGTACTCCCCAACAACAACAAGTGACACCACCTGTGCAAGAAGAAGAGGCTGACTTTGAGGCCCAGCCAACTCCATCTCCAAAGGCGTTGCCAGCATTACGCAGGCTTCGCAAAGGACCAAGGCCTCAAGTCCCTCTTTCGAGCGTTCCAGAAGGAGATGTGCACCACCAACCTGTTGCACGTCAAGTGTCTCCAGAAGCCACTCCGACCATGAATGTATCCATGTCTAAAACCAAAGCTGCTGAAGACAATCCGGCTGCATCAGCCGATGACAAACAAGAAGAAGATCGTGTCCCTACTCCCCCCATTACTAAAGAAGCTGTTCCTAAAGTGAACGTGTCAGTGTCCGACCCTCCAGCTCATCAAGTGGAGGTTGAAAATCTTGAGGCTGCCACCACCAACACAAATGAAGCCAACGACGTAGTCATGGCTGACGCAAATGTGGAGCCTGCACCAACCAATGTGCCAGAAGCCAATGATGCAACTGCTCCTGAAGCATCTGTTGTGCAGCCTGACGCCTCTGTTGTTGCCACTGCTCCTGTTCCGCCACCAAGGCCCCATACATTGAGCAAGCATACAACTATGGTCAGCTAATCACTGTCAAATGGCCCGTTCTGGTCCCTCCGCCTAATGCCTCTGGTCCTCAGTTTGATTATCATGTTGAGCATAGGCCTCTGGTCCAGAAACCAAAGCCAAGACTGCCAAGGTTCCCAGGTACTGCCACCTCTACAGGGCCCTTCAATGCAAATGGCTTCAAAAGCCACAACACCTTCTTTGACAGAGCAAAGAACCCCTACTCAAGGCCAAGAATATCATCTGATCGTTTCTAGAGCTATCAGCAGCGAAGCTATTACTCCTGCGTTCTGTATGATCAAGGGTGCATTTTCCCTCATATGCGCCTCGACACTGAAGCCATTGCTGGACTGCCATGCTTAGAAGAAGCACTTGACTGCTTTCATGATGCAGGTCTACTCAGCTTTGTGACAGACAAAGAACATTGGAATGAAGAACTTTTGCTTCAATTCTATGCTACCCTCCACATTCGCGGCTACTACAGGGGTACAAAGACATGGGTTCTCGAGTGGATGACAGGAAATGTTCATCATGAAGCCAAAGCTCTTGACGTCATTGAGCTTACTGGCCTACCCACTCCAGGAGAGCTATTCGAACCTGATTGTCAACTCCACCACAATGCACTGGAGAGCATCTTTCATAAGCCAGAGCCCAACATGAGCCAGATGTTGAGCATGATGAAGCCTCTGCCACCTGACGCTGAATACCCAAAGGAGTTCTTTGTTGATGACCTTGAGTATCTGCCTCGCACAATATATCACATCATCAGGCGAACTCTATGGCCTATCAAAGGGCATTCATCAGCTGCAAAACTTGAAGGAGCAATGAAGACATTGGTCTTTTACATCCTCAATGCCATCAGCTTCAATACACAAGAATTCTTCATCCAGCAACTGGCTGCGTCTGGATCTGACCTTTTTGGCCTGAAATTCTATGCTCCATGGGTCATGCGCCTCATCAAGCTACACTATGCTATCAACTATCAGCCCTCTGCTCGCAATCATCTGATCTTTCTACCAGAGGTTGATATGTCAGTTGAAGCCATATACCCTGAGCCTGACAAGAAGCCTCTTTGTCTTCAAAATGGTGATCACCAAAGCTTCACTCAACCCATGGAAGGAGTCCAAGCAGTAACTCGTGTCTATCCAATGGCTCGGAACACTCGTCTGCCTCACCATGCGCAAACTGAAGCTACTGAGAGCACAATTGCCCAAAGGCCTAAGAAGCGCTCTCGTGTCCTAAATGACCGAGAACTTCTTGTGGCACTGCATCAGAAACAAGACAAGTATCACTTTTAGCTCAAGCGTCAGATGCAAAGCCTCTTGGTGGACGTCAATCGCATTCGAAATCTTGCCACCAAGAATGCTTTTGTCACTCACGAAACCTGTCGGCGATCATGGAAGAGTTTGACACTGCTTAGTGCTGAAGCAGATCTTCAATGGCTTCACTGAAAGATTCAAGTTTGACTCCACTCCTCCACGGAATGTTGTCCTACGTCGAACTCCATCCCTTGAAGACTGTGACTATTCTTCCTCCGCGGCAACTGTGAATGCCAAAGTGATCGATGATGAAGATGATGCTACTTCACCGCCCCCTACTTCTGCACGCATCGACACTGCACCAAGTTTGTCTGCACCGCCAAACAGCAATGACAACCCTGCTGCTTCACCTACTCCTCATGGGAACGAGTAGATGCTCTATGTCTTCAAACCTTTTTGGTCCTTACTAACAAAAGGGGGAGAAGCGTATGAGTTTGATAGTCTTCAAGCGGGTTCATATAGGCGGTTGCTTTATATTTTGCCTAGTGTTTAAAACTCTCGCTTTTGATACATTTGGTTCTTTGAGTTGTAACACTTAAACTTGATGGTCGTCTGCTACTTATTTGCTTTTCTGTGATGCGATGATAAATTCCGCATGTGCGATGATAACTTCCGCACTTAGATCATTCTGCAGACGTCCATTTTTCATTATGCATGTCATTCTCTTAGTTATATCATTTCATGCATGATGAATTATCTTCATAAGTTGAAGAGGATCTCCACAAGTACAACCTGCCATGTGCATTTGCATTCCAAAAGCAAATTACTTATATGCACATCTTCTGGGGGAGCCTTTGCCACTTACGAAGACAATACCCTATCATTTACAATTTCACATACTTTATCCCCGTTGAAAACTTCAACCAGTTTGTCATCAATCACCAAAAAGGGGGAGATTGTAAGTGCATGTAGTGCCACCCCTAGTTGGTTTTGGAGTATTGACGACAAATTAGGTTGAGGAACTAATGCATTTGTGAGAATTGCAGGATAACGCAGGTAGTGTCCCTCATTGTTTCGGTTTACCTACCGGAGATGACCCCTAAAAATGTATGAAGACATTGACGACAATGGTGGTATGTGAAGATATTCATATTGAAGACTATGACATGAGAATACATTGAGTGAAGACTATGGAGCGCGAAGACTGTGTCGTTTTGTTGTTTCCTTTTTCTTCTTTGTTGAGTCACAGGAACCATCGTACTGTTAAGTGGGGTCCAAGTGAACAAAGTCAGAATGACTTAAGTGATGCTCAACCCAAATATTATGTCTTCGAGCGAAGACAATGAGAGCAAATCTTATCCAGAGCTGGATGAGTCAGCTTTGCTTGTAGCCCAAGTAAAGTTGTCGTGTGTGTTTGAAATCTGACCATTGGAACACGTGTCAGTTCCTTAGTGACCCAGGGTCATTTCGGACATATCAGGTCGGGTTGCCTAGTGGCTATAAATAGCCCACCCCCTACACCATAAATTGGTGGCTGCTCAGAGTTAGTGCACGACTTTTGTCGTTTGAGAGCAACCCACCTCGAAGCCTTTGAGAGAGAGAAATCCTTGCAAGGACAGAGCCCAAACACCCAAAGCCAAAGAGTGTTAGGCATCACTGAAGTCTTTCTGTCTGTGTGACCTGAAGACTTATTACACTTGAGGACTGTGAATCCTCCAGCCGGTTAGGCGTCGCGTTCTGAGCATCCAAGAGTCATAGTGGATTGCCGGTGAACGAAGTCTGTGAAGGTTCGGAAGTCTACCTTGAATACTTACCAGAGTGATTGGGCGAGGACTGTGTGTCCTTAGCTCAAGAGGAATAAGGTGAAGACGCGGTCTTCTGAGTTGAATCTCAGCCTCCCTAACCAGACGTACAGTTGTCACAGCAACTGGAACTGGTCCAACAAATCCTGTGTCTTCAACAAGTGACTGGTTCTATCCTCTCCCTCCCTTTACTTAGAGTTTGTCTTCGTGAAGTCATTGCCTATCTGTCGTACCTGTGTGACTTCATTGCTTGACTACTTTCGTTGGTTGGCTTCATACTATCTTCCATCCTGATCCTTACTACTAAGCTGCTATTAGTCTTTGTACTTTCACATCAATGCATACTTGACTATGGTTTGCTTGTTGTAGTTTATCTTCCACTGCATATCAATTAGGTCATTTCTATTGTTTGTCTTCGAATCTTCCACGTTTTGAAGACTTTCAGAAAAATCGCCTATTCACCCCCCTTTAGTCGATAACTAGCACTTTCACATATTTATTTTAAACCCCCCAGGCCAGTGCTTCTCTAAGTGTTGGTCCGAACCGAGCAGCCTGCGGGGTCACCTCGGGAAAACTTGAGGGCTGGTTTTACTCGTAGCTTGACTCATCCAGTGTGTCCTGAGAACGAGATATGTGCAGCTCCTATCAGGATTTGTCAGCACATTCGGGCGGTCTTGCTGGTCTTGTTTTACCATTGTTGAAATGTCTTGTAACCGGGATTCCGAGACTGATCGGGTCTTCCCAGGAGAAGGAATATCCTTTGTTGGTCGTGAGAGCTTATAATGGGCTAAGTTGGGACACCCTTGCAGGGTTTAAACTTTTGAGAGCCGTGCCCGTGGTTATGTGGCAGATGGGAATTTGTTAATGTCCGGTTGTAGAGAACTTGACACTTGACTTAATTAAAATGCATCAACCGCGTGTGTAGCTGTGATGGTCTCTTCTCGGCGTAGTCCGGGAAGTGAACACGGTTTGCATTATGTTTGGACGTAAGTAGTTTCAGGATCACTTCTTGATCATTACTAGCTTGCGACCGTTTGCGTAGCTTCTCATCTTATTCTTGTATTCATAAGTTAGCCACCATATCATGCTTAGTCACTGCTGCAACCTCACCACTTATCCTTTCCTTACCCATTAAGCTTTGCTAGTCTTGATACCCATGGTGATGGGATTGCTGAGTCCTCGTGGCTCACAGATTACTACAACAACAGTTGCAGGTACAGGTAATGTGATGATCATGCCATGAGAGCGATGCTTGCTTGTCTTGAATTCTTCTTCTGCTTCTTCTTCGATCAGGGGATAGGTTCCAGGTTGGTAGCCTGGGCTAGCAGGGTGGATGTCGTTTAGTTTCTGTTTGTGTTTCATCCGTAGTCGGATGTTGCTCTTGTGTATGATGTTGTCGTATTCATGTGGCATTGTATGTCTCTTGTATGTATTCCCAACTATTATGTAATGGTACGATGTAATGATATCCACCTTGCAAAAGCATCTCCAATATGCGCTTCTATCCTTGGTGGGACCTTCGAGTTCCTTTAGGATAGGGTCGTATATTGGGCGTGACACCTTAGCAACAACCCATGTGGTTTTGGGGTACTGCTCAGGCATCCAGTAAGAACCATCAACATTCATTTTCCTCTCAAACCCAACACCCTCTTTCCTAGGGTTTCGGTTCAGAATCTGCTTTTTGAGGACATCACATAGTGTCTGATGCCCCTTGAGACTTTTGTACATTCCTGTCTCAAGCAATGGCTTCAACCTGGCATTCTCATCAGCAATAGTAGTGGTATCCTCAGCAGAGGGGTTAGTTACCACATTAGCAGTTGAAGATATCGCAACAGTAGCAGTAGTTGAACATTCAGCAACAGAGACAACATTATCACGCTTAAGACATTTTAGACATGGTGGTTCAGATCCTTCCTGAATGGAAATGATCTGTTGAGCGCGGAGTGACTCATTTTCCTTTTGAAGATCTTCATGAGCCGATCTCAATTTCTCAAGCTCTTGCTTCCTTTGAAGATAATCATAGGAGAGATTTTCATGAGAAGTTGAGAGCGTTTCATGAGGACTTTCAAGTTCCTCGTACTTAACTTGAATATTTTTAATGTCTTCAATTAAGGACTGATTTAGGGTCATTTCCGCGTCCAACAAGTCATCACTTTTTTTCTAACAACTTTTGAATATGTTCCATAGCATTCTGTTGTTCAGTTGCAATTTTAGCAAGTGTTTTGTAGCTAGGTTTAGATTCACATTCAGAGTCATCTTCACTTGATGTTTGAAAGTAAGCATCGCGTGAGTTTACCTTGGCACCATGTGCCATGAAGCAGTAGGTGGGAGCAGAGGTGTCGAGGCCATTGTCTTTAGTGTTGAAGATGGACTTGGCGACATACGCAAAAGCTAGAGCCAGGCTTGCTACTCCAGAATCATATTCCTCTTCAGACTCCACCTCTGCCTCCTCTGATGCAGACTCCTCCTCTGAATCCATCTCCTTGCCAACAAATGCACGAGCCTTGCTTGATGAGCTCTTCTTGTATGATGAAGACTTTGATGAATACTTGGAAGAAGACTTTGAGAATCACTATGGACACTCAGAGATGTAGTGACCAGGTTTCTTGCACTTGTGGCAGGTTCTCTTCTTGTGATCACAAGAGGAAGCTTCATCATTTCTTGAGCTGGATCTTGAAGATTTTCTGAAGTCTTTCTTCTTGGCGAACTTCTGGAACTTCTTCACAAGCATAGCAAGCTCCTTTCCAATACTTGAGGATCCCCAGAACTGCAGGCAGATTCTTCTTCAGATGAGGAGACAACCTTTGCCTTCAAAGCGCGAGTGCGGCCATATTTGGGACCATAGATATCTCTTTTCTCAGATAGCTGGAATTCATGTGTGTTGAGCCTCTCAAGTATGTTAGATGGATCAAGAGTCTTGAAGTCAGGGCGCTCTTGAATCATCGGGGCCAGGGTGTCAAATGAGCTGTCAAGAGATCTCAGAAGTGTCTTGACGATTTCATGCTTGGTGATCTCAGTGGCGCCGAGTGCATGAAGCTCATTTGTGATATTAGTGAGGCGATCAAATGTGAGCTGGACATTCTCATTGTCATTTCTCTTGAAGCAGTTGAAGAGATTGCAAAGAACACTGATCCTTGAGTCTCTCTGTGTTGAGACGCCTTCGTTGACCTTGGAGAGCCAGTCCCAGACTAGCTTCATAGTTTCCACAGCACTCACACAACCATACTGCCCTTTGGTCAGATGACCATAGATGATGTTCTTGGCAGTTGAGTCCAGTTGGATGAACTTCTTGACAGCAGGAGTAACACCTTCACCGGCCTTGGGAACGCCATTCTTGACGATATACCAGAGATTGACGTCAATGGCTTCAAGATGCATATGTGTCTTATTCTTCCAGTAGGGGTAATCAGTGCCATCGAAGACAGGGCACGCAGCGGAGACCTTGATTATCCCTACAGTCGACATAGCTAAACTCTAGGTGGTTAAACCGAATAACACAAAACAAGGGAGCACCTTGCTCTGATACCAATTGAAAGTGCTAGTATTCGACTAGGGGGGGGGGTGAATAGGCGATTTTTATGAAAGTCTTCAAAACAGGGGTGCTTTGAAGACAAACAATCGAAATGAACCTATTGATATGCAGCGGAAGTTATACTACACTAGACAAGCCATAGTCAAGTAAGCAATATAGTGAAAGCACGAAGACTATTAGTAGCTAGGTAGTATGGATCGGGATGGAAGATAGTATGAAGCCAAATAGTAAATAGTCTTCACTTAATGAAGTCAATCAGATCAGGCAAATGGGCAAAGACTTCACAAAGACAAACTGTAAGTAAGGAGAGAGAGGAAGGATAGAACCAGTTGCTCGGAGAGGACAAGGGATTTGTTGCACCAGTTCCAGTTGCTGTGACAACTGTACGTTTGGTTAGGGAGGCTGAGATTCAACTCAGAAGACCGCGTCTTCACCTTATTCCCCTTGAGATAAGAACACTTAGTCCTCGCTCAATCACTCTGGTAAGTCTTCAAGGGAGACTTCCAAACCTTCACAAACTTAGTTCACCGGCAATCCACAATGACTCTTGGATGCTCAGAACGCGACGCCTAACCGAGTGGAGAATTCACAGTCCTCAAGTGTAATAAGTCTTCAGATCACGCAGACAGAAAGACTTCAGTGATGCCTAACACTCTTTGGCTCTGGGTGTTTTGGGCTTTGTCATTGCAAGGATTACTCTCTCAAAGGGTTCGGAGGTGGGTTGCTCTCAAATGACAAAAGCCGTGCACTAACTCTGAGCAGCCACCAATTTATGGTGTAGGGGGTGGGCTATTTATAGCCAGGAGGCAACCCGACCTAATTTGTCCAAAATGACCCTAGGTCACTAAGGAACTGACACGTGTCCAACGATCAGATTTCAAACACACGTGGCAACTTAGCTTGGGCTACAAGCAAAGCTGACTCATCCAGCTCTGGATAAGATTTGCTCTCATTGTCTCAGCTGAATACATAGGATTTGGTTGAGCATCACATCAGTCACTCTGACTTAGTTCACTTGGACCCCACTTAACAGTACGGTGGTTCCTATGACTCAACAAAGAAGAAAAGGAAACTACGAAACAACTATGTCTTCGCACTCCATAGTCTTCATGCGATGTCTTCTCTTGTCATAGTCTTCAATGTGAATATCTTCACAGACCACCATTGTATTTAATGTCTTCACACATTTTTAGGGGTAATCTCTGGTAGGTAAACTGAATCAATATGGGACTACTACCTGTGTTATCCTGCAATTCTCACAAACACATTAGTCCCTCAACCAAGTTTGTCGTCAATACTCCAAAACTAACTAGGGGTGGCACTAGATGAACTTACACATAGCATACATGATAGAACCTATGACTGATGCATAGGGAATGGCTTTTATTTTCTCTCAATCTTCTGTCATGGTCGGGCTTTGAGTCTGACTCAATTTCACACCTTGCAACATAGGCAAGAACCCTTTCTTTGACTGGTCCATTTTGAACTTCTTCAGAACTTTGTCAAGGTATGTGCTTTGTGAAAGTCCTATTAAAGGTCTCAATCTCTCTCTATAGATCTTGATGCCCAATATATAAGCAGCTTCACCGAGGTCTTTCACTGAAAAGTTCTTATTCAAATATCCTTTTATGTTATCCAGAAATTATATATCATTTCCAATCAACAATATCATCCACATATAATATTAGAAATGCTACAGAGCTCCCACTCACTTTCTTGTAAATACAGGCTTCACCATAAGTCTGTATAAAACCTGCTTTGATCACATCATAAAAGCGTATATTCCAACTCCGAGATGCTTGCACCAGTCCATAGATGGATCGCTGGAGCTTGCACACTTTGTTAGCACCTTTAGGATCGACAAAACCTTCTGATTGCATCATATACAACTGTTCTTTAAGAAATCCATTAAGGAATTCAGTTTTGACGTCCATTTGCCAGATTTCATAATCATAAAATGTGGCAATTGCTAACATGATTCAGACAGACTTAAGCATCGCCCCGGTGAGAAAGTCTCATCATAGTCAGCCCCTTGAACTTGTCGAAAACCTTTTGTGACAAGTCGAGCTTTGTAGATAGTGACATTACCATCCGCGTCCGTCTTCTTATGGAAGATCCATTTATTCTCAATGGCTTGCCGGTCATCGGGCAAGTCCACCAAATTCCATACTTTGTTTTCATACATGGATCCTATCTCAAATTTCATGGCCTCAAGCCATTTTTTGGAATCTGGGCTCATCATAGCTTCTTCATAGTTTGTAGGTTCATCGTGGTCTAATACCATGACTTCCAGGACAGGATTACTGTACCACTCTAGTGTGGAGCGTGTTCTGGTCTACCTACGAGGTCCATTAGTAAATTGATTTGAAATTTCATGATCATCATCATTAACTTCCTCTCTAGTTGGTGTAGGCATCATGGGAATGGTTTTCTCTGATGTGCTACTTTCCAACTCGAGAGAAGGTACAATTACCTCATTAAGTTCTACTTTCCTCCCACTCGCTTCTTTCGAGAGGAACTCCTTCTCTAGAAGGACCCATTCTTGGCAACAAAGATCTTGCCTTCGGATCTGTGGTAGAATGTGTACCCAATAGTTTCCTTAGGGTATCCTATGAAGACACACTTCTTCGATTTGGGTTAGAGCTTATCAGGCTGAAGCTTTTTGACAAAAGTGTCACATCCCCAAACTTTAAGAAATGATAGCTTAGGTTTCTTGCCAAACCATAGTTCATACAATGTCATCTCAACGGATTTGGACGGTGCAATATGTAACGTGAATGCGACTGTCTCTAATGCATAACCCCAACGATAGTGGTAAATCGGTAAGAGAATCATAGAATGCACCATATCTAATAAAGTACGGTTACGATGTTCAGACACAACATTACGTTGTGGTGTTCGAGGTGGCATGAGTTGACAAACAATTCCACATTGTTTTAAATGAAGGCCAAACTCGTAACTCCAATATTCGCTAATACGTCTCCAACGCATCTATAATTTTTGATTGTTCCATGCTATTATATTATCTGTTTTGGATGTTTTATCTGCTATTTTATATGATTTTTGGGACTATCCTATTAACCTAGAGCCCAGTGCCAGTTTCTGTTTTTCCTTGTTTTTAAGTATCGCGAAAAAGGAATACCAAACGGAGTCCAATTGATCTGAAAATTTACGGAGATTATTTTTGGACCAGAAGAAGCCCACGGAGCATCGGAGATGGACCAGAAGAGTCCCGAGGCCACCACGAGGGTGGAGGGCGCGCCCTACCCCCCTGGGCGTGCCCCTACCTTGTGGCTGCCTCGTGGACCCCCTTGACTTGTTCCCGATGCCAACACCTCTTATATATCCCCAAACTTCCATAACAGAACTAAGATCGGGAGTTTCGCTGTCGCAAGCCTCTGTAGCCACGAAAAAACCAATCGGGACCCTGTTTTGGCACCCTACCGGAGAGGGAATCTATCACCGGTGGCCATCTTCATCATCCCGGCGCTCTCCATGACAAGGAGGGAGTAGTTCACCCTCAGAGCTGAGGGTATGTACCAGTAGCTATGTGTTTGATCTCTCTCTCTCTCTCTCTCTCTCGTGTTCTTAATTTGGCACGTTCTTGATGTAGCGCGAGCTTTGCTACTATAGTTGGATCTTATGATGTTTCTCCCCCTCTACCTTCTTGTAATGGATTGAGTTTTCCCTTTGAAGTTATCTTATCGGATTAAGTCTTTAGGGATTTGAGAACACTTGATGTATCTCTTGCATGTGCTTATCTGTGGCGACAATGGGATATTCACGTGATCCACTTGATGTATGTTTTGGTGATCAACTTGCGGGTTCTGTGACCTTGTGAACTTATGCATAGGGGTTGGCACACATTTTCGTCTTAAATCTTTGGTAGAAACTTTGGGGCACTCTTTGAAGTTCTTTGTGTTGGTTTGAATAGATGAATCTGAGATTGTGTGATGCATATCGTATAATCAAACCCGCGGATACTTATTGTGACATTGGAGTATCTAGGTGACATTAGGGTTTTGGTTGATGTGTGTCTTAAGGTGTTATTTTACTATGAACTCTAGGGCTGTTTGTGACACTTATAGGAATAGCGCAATGGATTGATAGGAAAGAATAACTTTGAGGTGGTTTTGTACCCTACGATAATCTCTTCATTTTTTCTCCGCTATTAGTGACTTTGGAGTGACTCTTTGTTGCATGTTGAGGGATTGTTATATGATCTAATTATGTTATCATTGTTGAGAGAACTTGCGCTAGTGAAAGTATGAACCCTAGGCCTTGTTTCGAAGCATTGCAATACCGTTTTCGCTCACTTTTGTTACTTGCTACCTTGCTATTTTTTAAACTTCAGATTACAAAAACCTATATCTACCATCCGTATTGCACTTGTATCACTATCTCTTCACCGAACTAGTGCACCTATATAATTTACAATTGTATTGGGTGTGTTGGGGACACAAGAGACTCTTTGTTATTTGGTTGCAGAGTTATTTGAGAGAGACCATCTTCATCCTACGCCTCCCACGGATTGATAAACCTTAGGTCATCCACTTGAGGGAAATTTGCTACGGTCCTACAAAAATCTGCACTTGGAGGCCCAACAACGTCTACAATAAGAAGGTTGCGTAGTAGACATCAAGCTCTTTTTTGGCGCCATCCTCAGGGAGGCTAGGTAAGCGGCACTCACATCCCGTGAACGAAGCTCTTTTCTGGCGCCGTTGCCGGGGAGGTTAGTGCTGGAAGGTATATCTTCAGATCTTGCAATTGAATCTTTTAGTTTCCTGTTTTATCACTAGTTTAGTTTATAAAAGAAAACTAAAAATGGAATTTAGGTTGCCTCATATGCTTCATCTTTTTAATGTCTTTCGTGAAAATAAGGATTCCGATAACTGTGCCAAAGTGTTAGAAGAAGAATGCATTAAAATGTTTGGCACTAAATCTTTGTATCATGAGCATGATTGCAATGTTGTTAGTATGAATTCTTTGAATATCCATGATGCTAATGATATGCAAATCCACAAGCTTGGGGATGCTATGTTTGATGAATATGATCTTTTTGTCCCTTGAGTTTTGATGAGGAAATTTATTATGATGCAAGCATGCCTCCTATTTATGATGATTATACCGATGAAAATGGGCTCGGAAGAGTGTCCACTTTAGGAAGTAATGATCCCACTATTTTGGAGGGTGTTGAATCTTATTGTGATAATCATGAAAGTGGATTTGGAGAGGTCATGACTTTATTTAGTGATGACTCCACTATTTCAGAAGAGGTTCCAATTGATTATGAGAACGGAGTTGATATCTATGATGATTATTGTGATGACATGTATGCTATAAATAATAATTATAACCATGAAACTTGTCATCTTGATTTTAATTTTCAATTGGACTATGCCTCAAATGATAGTTATTTTGTTGAGTTTTCTCCCACTACTATTCATGAGAAGAAATTTGCTTACGTGGAGAGTAATACAATTTCTATGCTTGTGCATCACGAAAATAATGCTTTATGTGATGGTTATATTGTTGAGTTCATTCATGATGCTACTGAAAATTATCATGAGGGAGGAATATATGCTTGTAGGAATTGCAATAATATCAAGTTTCCTCTCTATGTGTTGAAAGTTTTGAAGTTATGCTTATTTTGACTTCCTATGCTAGTTGATTCTTGTTCGTATATGTTGTTTGCTCACAAAATCCCTATGCATAGGAAGTGGGCTAGACTTAAATATGCTAGCCATATTCTTCATGATGCTCTCTTTATGTTTCAATTCTTATCTTTTATACGAGCATCATTGAAATCATCATGCCTAGCTAAAAGACATTAAAGAAATGCGCTTGTTGGGAGACAAACCAATATTTACCCCTACTGATTTTGTGTGTTCACATGATTAAGCTACTGTAGTAATCATGTTTTATATCTTTTGTTTCAATAAAGTGCCAAGTAAAGCCTTTGGGATAGTGATGATAGTTGACTTGATTCTATGCAAAAACAGAAACTTTTGCGGTCAGTCCAGGAAATTTGAAAATTCACTGGAACGTGCTTTTGATCTGAATTTTTTACACAAGATTTATATAAAAATTTCCTAGATTCTCCTAATTTTTTAGAACTTTTGGAGTTACAAAGGTATGGAAAGTTTCCAGATTAATATAGACCGTTTTGTTTTTGACAGATTCTATTTTCTATGTGTTGTTTGCTTATTTTGATGAATCTATGAGTAGTATCGGATGGTATGAACCATGGGGAAGTTGGAATACAGTAGATATAACACCAATATGAATTTAGAATGAGTCCACACTGTACCAAAAGTGGTGATTTTATTTTCTTATACTAATGGAGCTTACGAGTTTTCTGTGAGTTTTGTGTTGTGAAGTTTTCAAGTTTTGGGTAAAGTTTCGATGGACTACAGAATAAGGAATGGCAAGAGCCTAAGCTTGGGGATGCCCGAGGCACACCAAGGTAATATTCAAGGACAACCAAGCATCTAAGCTTCGGGATGCCCCGGATGGCATCCCCTCTTTCGTCTTCGTTCGTCGGTAAATTTACTTGAGGCTATATTTTTATTCACCACATGATATGCGTTTTGCTTGGAGCGTCATTTTCTTTTGTTTATATTTTCTTGCTGTTATTCAGAGTCATGTTTTATATCTTTTAGTTCAATAAAAATCTCAAGTATAGCCTTTACCGTGCTTATTTTACAAGTCTATACGTTGCTGTTTTGAAATCAGAAAGTTTGCTATTATGTTTTGAATATTGGTGAATAGTCAGAACATGATAAAATCTTGAAATGTTGACACAATGAATAACAAAAAAATTCTACAGTGTGGTAATTTTTCAGAATTTTTGGAGTTAGGGAAGTTTGATTCCTCTTGCATTCTTTACAGTCTGTCCCGTTTAGACAGATTGTTGTTATGTTTGCATCGTTTGCATATGTTTGCTTGTTTAATGATTCTATTTGAGGATAGGAGTGTTAAATATGTAGAGCATTTAGTAGGCAATACCAAATAATAATTTTAGTGATTTGCTACAGTAGAGAATGATAAGGTTATTGCGTGGATTTATACTAACTTATCTCACGAGTTCTTGTTGAGTTTTGTCTGTATGAAGTTTTAGAGATTTAGGGAAACCATGATATAAAAGGAATTAAGGAGACACAAAAGCTCAAGCTTGGGGATTACCAAGGCATCCCTAATTAATATTTCAAGAAGTCTCAAGCATCCAAGCTTGGGGATGCCCCGGTTGGCATCCCACCTTTCTTCTTCAACAACTATCAGTCAGTTTTGGTTGAGCCTAAGTTTTTGCTTCTTCACATGATATGTGCTATTCTTGCAATGTCATTTTGTTTTGCTTGATGTTTGAATAATATCCCAAGATCTTAAATTCTTAAATGTTAGAGAGTCTTCACATAGTTGCATAATTATTTAACTACTCATTGATCTTCACTTACATCTTTTGGAGTAGTTTGTTGTTTGCTCTAGTGCTTCACTTATATCTTTTTAGAGCACAACAGTGGTTTTATTTTTAAGAAATTGATGAACTCTCATGCTTCACTTATAATATTTTGAGAGTCTTAAACAGCATGGTAATTTTATTTTGTTATGAATTTAGTCCTAATATGATGGGCATCCAAGAGGGATATAATAAAATTTTTCATATAAAGTGCATTGAATACTATGAGAAGTTTGATTCCTTATGATTGTTTTGAGATATGAAGATGAAGATATTATTGTCATGCTAGTGGAGTAATTTTGAATTTGAGAAATACTTGTGTTGAAGTTTGTGATTCTCGTAGCATGCACGTATGGTGAACTGTTATGTAATGGAGTTGGAGCATGAGGTATTTATTGATTGTCATCATTTGTGTGGAGGTTGGGATCGCGTGATGGTTAACTCCTACCAACCCTTCCCCTAGGAGCATGCGCTTAGTGCTTGGTTTTGATGACTAATAGATTTTTGCAATAAGTATGTGAGTTCTTTATGACTAATGTTGAGTCCATGGATTATACGCACTCTCACCCTTCCACCATTGCTAGCCTCTCTAGTACCGCACAACTTTCGTCGGTACCATACACCCACCATATACCTTCCTCAAAACAGCCACCATACCTACCTATTATGGAATTTCCATAGCCATTCCGAGATATATTGCCATGCAACTTTCCACCATTCCTTTTATTATGACACGCTTCGTCCTTGTCATATTGCTTTGCAAGATCATGTAGTTGACATTGTATTTGTGGCAAAGCCATCATTCATAATTCTTTCATACATGTCACTCTTGATTCATTGCACATCCCGATACACCGCCAGAGGCATTCATATAGAGTCATATTTTGTTCTAAGTATCGAGTTGTAATTCTTGAGTTGTAAGTAAATAAAAGTGTGATGATCTTCATTATTAGAGCATTGTCCCAGTGAGGAAAGGATGATGGAGACTATGATTCCCCCACAAGTCGGGATGAGACTCTGGACGAAATAAAAAATAAAAAAAGAGGCCAAAAAAAAGAGAAGGCCCAAAAAAATAAAAAAAGAGAAAAAGAGAGAAGGGGCAATGCTACTATCCTTTTTCCACACTTGTGCTTCAAAGTAGCACCATGATCTTCATGATAGAGAGTCTCCTGTGTTGTCACTTTCATATACTAGTGGGATTTTTTCATTATAGAACTTGGCTTGTATATTCCAATGATGGGCTTCCTCAAATGCCCTAGGTCTTTATGAGCAAGCAAGTTGGATGCACACCCACTTAGTGTGTTTTTGAGCCTTCATAAACTCATAGCTTTAGTGCATGCGTTGCATGGCAATCCCTACTCACTCACATTGATAACTATTGATGGGCATATCCATAGCCTGTTGTACGCCTAGTTGATGTGAGACTATCTCCCTCCTTTTGTCTTCTCCACAACCACCATATTCTATTCCACCCATAGTGCTATATCCATGGCTCACCCTCATGTATTGCGTGAAAGTTGAAAAAGGTTGACAACATCAAAAGTATGAAACAATTGCTTGGCTTGTCATCGGGTTTGTGCATATTTGAATATTTTGTGTGATGAGGATGGAGCATAGCCAGACCATATGATTTTGTAGGGATAGCTTGCTTTGGCCATGTTATTTTGAGAAGACATAATTGCCTTATTAGTATGCTTGAAGTATTATTGTTTTTATGTCAATATTAAACTTTTGTTTTGAATCTTATGGATCTGAATATTCTTGCCACAATTGAGAAGATTACATTGATAAATATACTAGGTAGCATTCCACATCAAAAGTTCTGTTTATCTCATTTACCTACTCGAGGACGAGCAAGAATTAAGCTCGGGGATGCTTGATACGTCTCCAACGTATCTATAACTTTTGATAGTTCCATGCTATTATATTATCTGTTTTGGATGTTTATATGCATTTATATGCTATTTTATATGATTTTTGGGACCAACCTACTAACCTAGAGCCCAGTGCCAGTTTCTGTTTTTTCCTTGTTTTTGAGTATCACATAAAAGGAATATCAAACGGAGTCCAATTAACCTGAAAATTTACGAAGATTATTTTTGGACCAGAAGAAGCCCACAGGAGCATCAGAGATGGACTAGAAGAGTCCCGAGGCCACCACGAGAGTGGAGGGCGCGCCCTACCCCCTGGGCATGCCCCCTACCTTGTGGCTGCCTCGTGGACCCCCCTGACTTATTCCTGATGCCAACACCTCTTATATATGCCCAAACTTCTAGAACAGAACCAAGATCGGGAGTTCCGCTGCCGTAAGCCTCTGTATCCACGAAAAACCATTCGGGACCCTATTCCGGTGCCTTGCCGGAGGGGGAATCCATCTCCGGTGGCCATACTCATCATCCCGGCGCTCTCCATGACAAGGAGGGAGTAGTTCGCCCTCGGGGCTGAGGGTATGTACCAGTAGCTATGTGTTTGATCTCTCTCTCTCTCTCTCTCTCTCTCTCTCTCGTGTTCTTGATTTGGCACGATCTTGATGTACCGTGAGCCTTGCTACTATAGTTGGATCTCATGGTGTTTCTCCCCCTCTACCTTCTTGTAATGGATTGAGTTTTCCCTTTTAAGTTCTTATCGGATTGAGTCTTTAAGGATTTGAGAACACTTGATGTATGTCTTGCATGTGCTTATCTGTGGTGACAATGGGATATTCACGTGATCCACTTGATGTATGTTTTGGTGATCAACTTGCGGGTTCTGTGACCTTGTGAACTTATGCATAGGGGTTGGCACACGTTTTCGTCTTGACTCTCCGGTAGAAACTTTGGGGCACTCTTTGAAGTTCTTTGTGTTGGTTTGAATAGATGAATCTGAGATTGTGTGATGCATATCGTATAATCAAACACGCGCGTACTTGTGGTGACATTGGAGTATCTAGGTGACATTAGGGTTTTGGTTGATGTGTGTCTTAAGGTGTTATTTTACTACGAACTCTAGGGCTATTTGTGACACTTATAGGAATAGCCCAATGGATTGATCGAAAAGAATAACTTTGAGGTGGTTTCGTACCCTACAATAATCTCTTAGTTTGTTTTCCGCTATTAGTGACTTTGGAGTGACTCTTTGTTGCATGTTGAGGGATTGTTAGATGATCTAATTATGTTATAATTGTTGAGAGAACTTGCACTAGTGAAAGTATGAACCCTAGGCCTTGTTTCGAAGCATTGCAATACCGTTTTCACTCACTTCTGTTACTTGCTACCTTGCTGTTTTTATAATTTTAGATTGCAAAAACCTATATCTTCCATCCATATTGCACTTGTATCACCATCTCTTCGCCGAACTAGTGCACCTATACAATTTACCATTGTATTGTGTGTGTTGGGGACACAAGAGACTCTTTGTTATTTGGTTGCAGGGTTGTTTGAGAAAGACCATCTTCATCCTATGCCTCCCACGGATTGATAAACCTTAGGTCATCCACTTGAGGGAAATATGCTTTTGTCCTACAAAACACTGCACTTGGAGGCCCAACAACATCTACAAGAAGAAGGTTGCATAGTAGACATCATTCGCCTCTGCGATTAGATCATAGAAACTTTATTTTCTTTTTACGACGATTCTCTACTTCAGTCTGAAATTCTTTGAACTTTTCAAATGTTTCAGATTTGTGTATCATTAAGTAGATATACGCATACCTACTTAAATCATCTATAAAGGCTAGAAAATAAAGATACCCGCCACGTGCCTCAAAACTCATCGGACCGCATACATCAGTATGTATTATTTCCAACAAGTCATTAGCTCGCTCCATTGTTCCGGAGAATGGAGTTTTAGTCATATTACCCATGAGGCATGGTTCACAAGTATCAAATGATTCATAATCAAGTGATTCCAAAAGTCCATCTGCATAGAGTTTCTTCATGCGCTTTACACCAATATGACCTAAACGGCAGTGCCACAAGTATGTTGCACTATCATTATCAACTTTGCATCTTTTGGCATCAATAGTATGAATATGAGTTTCACTACGAATGAGATTCAACAAGAACAGACCATTCATCAAAAGTGCATGACCATAAAAGATATTACTCTTATAAATAGAACAACCATTATTCTCTGACTTAAATGAATGACCATCTCGCATTAAACAAGATCTAGATATAATGTTCATGCTCAACACTGGCACCAAATAACAATTATTGAGGTCTAAAACTAATCCCGAAGGTAGATGTAGAGGTAGCGTGCCGACAACGATCACATCGACCTTGGAACCATTCCGGACGCGCATCATCACCTCGTCCTTAGCCAATCTTCGTTTATTTCGCAACTCCCGTTTCAAGTTTCAAATATGAGCAACCGAACCAGTATCAAATACCCAGGCGCTACTACGAGCATCAGTAAGGTACACATCAATAACATGTATATCAAATATACCTTTGTTCACTTTGCCATCCTTCTTATCCCCCAAGTATTTGGGGCAGTTCCGCTTCAAGTGACCATTCCCTTTGCAGTAGAAGCACTCGGTTTCAGGCTTGGGTCCAGCTTTGGGTTTCTTCACGGGAGCGGCAACTTGCTTGCCATTCTTCTGGAAGTTCCCTTTCTTTCCCTTGCCCTTTTTCTTGAAACTAGTGGTCTTGTTAACCATCAACACTTGATGCTCCTTCTTGATTTCTACCTTTGCGGCTTTAAGCATTGCGAAGAGCTTAGGAATTGTTTTCGTCATCCCTTGAATATTATAGTTCATCATGAAGCCTTTTTACCTTGGTGGCAGTGACTGAAGAACTCTGTCAATAACACTCTCAACTGGAAGATCAATTCCCAGCTAAGTCAAGTGGTTATGATACCCAGAGATTTTGAGTATGTGTTCACTGACAAAACTGTTCTCCTCCATCTTGCAGTTATAGAACTTGTTGGAGACTTCATATCTCAACCCAGGCATTAGCTTGAAATATCAACTTCAGCTCTTGGAACATCTCATATGCTCCATGTCGTTCAAAATGTCTTTGAAGTCCCGGTTCTAAACCGTAAAGCATGGCACACTGAACTATTGAGTAGTCTCATCGAATCGAGTCTGCCAGACGTTCATAACATCTGCAGTAGCTCCTGCAGTAGGTCTGTCACCTAGCGGTGCATCAAGGACATAATTCTTCTATGCAATAGTGAGGATAATCCTCAAGTTATGGACCCAGTTAGTGTAGTTGCTACCATCATCTTTCAACTTAGCTTTCTCTAGGAATGCATTAAAATTCAGGGGAATGGTAGCACGGGCCATTACAACATAGATATGCAAAAACTATTAGGACTAAGTTCATGATAAATTAAGTTCAATTAATCAAATTACTAATGAATTCCCACTTAAATTAACATCGCTCAAGTTATCTAAGTGGTACCAGATCCAAATCAACTAACCCGTGTCCGATCATCATGTGAGATGGGGTAGTCATCAATGGTAAACATCTCTATGTTGATCATATCTACTATATGACTCACGTTCGACCTTTTCGGTCTCTAGTGTTCGGAGACCATGTCTGTGCATGCTAGGCTTGTCAAGTTTAACCCAAGTATTCTGCATGTGCAAAACTATCTTACACCTGTTGTATGTGAACGTAGAATCTATCACACCCGATCATCACGAGGTGCTTCGGAACGATGAACTTTGGCAACGGTGCATACTCGGGGAGAATACTTTTATCTTGAAATTTAGTGAAGGGGTCATCTTAGCTACCACCGTTCTAAGCAAAATAAGATGCACAGAGGATAAATATCACATGCAATCAAAATATGTGACATGATATGGCCATCATCATCTTGTGCTTTTAATCTCCATCTCCAAAGCATCGTCATGATCTCCATCGTCACCGGCTTGACACCTTGATCTCCATCGTTGCGTCGGGGTCGTCTCGCCAACTTTGCTTCTACAACTATTGCTGACGCATAGCGATAAAGTAAAGAAATTACACGGCGCTTGCATTTCATACAATAATTAAGAGACAACCCTAAGGCTCCTTCCAGTTGTCGATATTACAAAACATGATCATCTCATACAACAACATATATGACATCACATCTTGACCATATAACATCACAACATACCCTGCAAAAACAAGTTAGACGACCTCTACTTTGTTGTTGCAAGTTTTATGTGGCTGCTATGGGCAACTAGAAAGAACCGTTCTTACCTAAGCAAAAACAACAACGGTGATTCATCAAGTTTGATGTTTTAACCTTCTTCGAGGACCGTCGGTAGTTAAATTCAATTCAACTAAAGTAGGAGAAACAGACACCCGCCAGCCACCTTTATGCAAAACAAGTTGCATGTCAGTTGGTGGAACCGGTCTCATGTGCGTGGACATGTAAGGTTGGTCTGGGCCGCTTCATCCCACAATACTGCCGAATCAAAATAAGAAGTTGGCGGTAAGCAGTATGACCATCACCACCCACAACTCCTTTGTGTTCTACCCATGCATATCATCTACGCATAGACCTGGCTCGGATGCCACTGTTGGGTAATGTTGCATGGAAAACAAAAAAATTCTATGCACACGCAAGATCTATCCATGGAGATGCATAGCTACGAGAGGGGAGAGTGTGTCTACGTACCCTCGTCGGCCATTTAGCGGAAGCGTTTATCAACGCGGTTGATGTAGTCGTACACCTTCACGATCCACCCAATCAAGTACTGAAAGCACGTCACCTCCGCGTTCATCACACATTCAGCTCGATGATGTCCTCGCCTTCTTGATCCCTCAAGACGGGCGAAGTAGCAGATGAGTTCCGATAGCACGACGGCATGGTGAAGGTGGAGATGCAACTATCTCTGCAGGGCTTCACCGAGCACTACGAAAATATGACCGATGACAAACTATAGGGAGAGGGGCACCGCACACGGCTTGGGAATTGTGGTGTGTGTTGCCCCTCTCCCTCCACACACACACACACACACACACACACACACACACACACACACACACACACACACACACACACATATATATATATATATATATATATATATATATATATATATATAGGTGGGGGAGGGGAGGCAGCCTATAGGAACCCCAAGGGGGATGGCGGCCACCCTTGGCCCCTGTCCTGGTCGCGCCCCCTTCCTTCTTGGGCGCGCAGGGGGAAGGCAGGAGGGGGTGCCCCCCTTCCTTCCTCTTAGGTGGAGGGAAGGCAGGAGGGGCTAGCCCTCCCCCCTTACATCCATAGGGACGGCAGCCTAGAGGTGGGTGCGCCAACACCTTGGGGGCTGGTGTGCTCCCCTCTCTTGGCCCATAGGGCCCATTAACCTCTCGGGCCTCCTGGAACCCCTTCCAGTGAACCGATGACTACCCGATACATTCCGAAACCTTTCCGTCGACCAAATAGCATCGTCCTATATATCAATTTTTATCTCCGGACCATTCTGGAGCTCCTCGTCATGTCCGTGAACTCATCCGGGACTGCGAACAACATTCGGTCATCAACTCACATAACTCATATAATACTATATCGTCAATGAACGTTAAACGTGCGGACCCTACGGGTTCGAGAATAATGTAGACATGACCTAGACGCCTCTCCGGTCAATAACTAATAGCAGAACGTGGATTCCCATATTGGTTCCTACATATTCTACTAAGATATTTATCGACCGAACCTTATGACAACATACGTAATTTCCATTGTCTGTCGGTATGTTACTTGCCCGAGATTCGATCGTCGGTATGTTCATACCTAGTTCAATCTCGTTACTGGCAAGTCTCTTTACTCGTTCCGTAATACATCATATCGTAACTAACTCCTTGGTCACTTTGCTTGCAAGCTCTTTGTAATGTGTATTACTGAGAGGGCCCAAAGATACCTCTCCGATACACAGAGTGACAAATCCCAATCTCTATCCATGCCTACTCAACACACACCTTCGGAGATACCTGTAGAGCATCTTTGTGATCACCCAGTTATGTTGTGACGTTTGATAGCACAGAAGGTATTCCTCCGGTATCTGGGAGTTGCATGATTTCATAGTCGGAGGAATATATATTTGACATTAAGAAAGCGGTAGCAATAAGCTGAATGATCAGATGCTAAGCTAACAGATGGGTCTTGTCCATCACATCATTCTCCTAATGATGTGATCCTGTTATCAAGTGACAACACATGTCCATGGTTAGGGAACCTTAACCATCTTTGATCTATGAGCTAGTCTCGTAGAGGCTTACTAGGGACATGTTATTTGTTTATGTATCCACACATGTATTTAAGTTTCCGATCAATACAATTATAGCTTGAATAATAAACCTTATCATGAATAAGGAAATATAATAATAACAACTTTATTATTGCCTCTAGGGAATATTCCATCAATCCCATCCCACTACTTTCCCATTTCTGTCTCAGTCAACTCACCCCTAACCGAATCCCCAACAACCATCGCCATGGCAGACATCAAGGAGGACAAGATGGGATTCGTTGATGGGAGATGCCACTCAATGGGAACGACAGTGGTGTCGAACGAGGAGGTGGTGGCGCCATCCTACTTCACCGGAGGCAGAGGTGTACCGAGGGAGGCGGGGGCACAGTCATACTCGACAGGGAGGTTGGGCGTGCAGCACCGGATGCGGCGGAGACGAGGACGACGATGTGTTCCAATGAAGGCTGGCGGTGGGATGGTCCTTGAGGGAGTCCTGGATTAAGGGGTCCTTGGACGGCCGGACTATGTAGCGTGGGCCGGACTGTTGGGCCGTGAAGATACAAGACAGAAGACTCTCTTTCGTGTCCGGATGGGACTCTCTTGGCGTGGAAGGCAAGCTTGGTGCCCGGATATGAAGATTTCTTTCTCTGTAACCAACTTTGTACAACCGTAGTCCCCTCCAGTGTCTATATAAACCGGATGGCTTAGTCCGTAGAGGCAATCATAATCATACAGGCTAGACTTCTAGGGTTTTAGCCATTACGATCTCGTGGTAGATCAACTCTTGTAATACTCATATTCATCAAGATCAATCAAGCAGGAAGTAGGGTATTACCTCCATAGAGAGGGCCCGAACCTGGGTAAACATCGTGTCCCCCGCCTCCTGTTACCATTAACCTTAGACACACAGTTCGGACCCCCTACCCGAGATCCGCCGATTTTGACACCGTATTGGTGCTTTCATTGAGAGTTCCGCAGCATCATCACCAAAATGTTTGATGGCTCCGTCAATCATCTACAACAATATAGTCCAGGGGAGGTTTTCCTCCCCGGACAGATCTTCGTATTCGGCAGCTTCGCACTGCGGGCCAACTCACTTGGCCATCTAGAGCAGATCAACAGTTACGCCCCTGGCAATCAGGTCAGGTTTGGAAGCTTGAATTACGTTGCTGATATCCGCGGAGACTTGATCTTCAACGGATTCTAGCCCATGGCGTCCGCTCCCTGCCACCACGATGAACATGACCTAAATCTGTCATCGGACCGTGCCCAGGAGATAGCGCCTGTAACTGCTCTGGCCCTAGATCCAGAGCAAATTGCGCCGTCCAAGGATGGGAAGCTCAACCCCGCCGCGGAAGCCGCAGACTCAGCGGCGTTAGAACCGCACACAGATCCAACCTCAAGCGGGGCCAGTGTCACCGGAACCTCAGATTCGTCTCCGGCCATAGGTTCCGAACCGCGTGCATTCGCGCCCATCGAACCTGATCATGCGCCGATCATTGAATTTAGCTCCACGGACATCTTCCGGCACTCACCTTTAGGCGATGTGCTAAACTCATTAAAAGCCCTCTCCTTATCAGGGGACTCTCAGCCGAACTATATCCAGTTTGGATTGGAAGCTGATGATGGAGAATTCCGCTTCCCACCCACCACCCAGTTCATAGCCACTGTCGAAGACTTAACCGACATGCTCGATTATGGCTCCGAAGGCATTGACGGTATGGACAACGATGCTGGAGAGGAGCAGGCACAAAAACCACCACTTACAGGGCGCTGGACAGCCACCTCCTCGTATGACGTATACATGGTGGATACACCCAAAGAGAACAACGGGGACAATGAGAAGGATCTAGTCGAGGATAAGCGTCCTGAGATACAGCCAAAGCGCCAACGTCAGCGACGCCGTTCTAAACCACGCCATGCAAAAAATAGCAATACCGACACAGGAGAAAATAATACTCCAGTCAACGCCGAAGAAAACGAAGACCCCGTTGAGCCAACTTTCGATCAGGATGAATGGGAGGATGGGCGAGTCAACTCTAATGAACAGGCCGTTAACGAAGACTTGGAGGGTAGTAATTATCTTCCACCCTTCGAGGATGAGGCGAGCCTCGGCGACGAAAACTTTATCGTGCCTAAGGAGCCCACCGATCAGGAGCGCTTTAAGCGCCGGCTAATAGTCACTGCAAGGAGCCTGAAAAAGAAGTACCAGCAGCTTCAAGCTGATCAAGATCTACTCAATGACAGATGGACTAATGTCCTGGCAGCCAAGGAATACGACCTCGAACACCCAACCAAAACTTACCCGAAACACAAATTGTTACCCCAATTCGATGACAAGGCGCTGTAGCCCGTCCTACTAGCACACAATATGACCGACCGACCACCACGTGCCCGGGACAAAGCGGCAACTCAAGCCAAACACCAACCCGCACTACCTCGTCGTAAAGACAGAGACACAACAGCTCGGGGATACACATATGACCCGTGGCATGACCTGGAAAACATAGCAGGTCAGACCAGATCGATCTATGGATCACGGGGGCGTGCCCCAATGCGCGACGATGGCCATTCGGCCGGACGTGACAAACATAACCACGCCCGAGCCGAAAACCGTAGACGAACTCCATCCGAGCTATGTCGCGACTTGGCCCGATATAGAGGCGCTGCACACCCTTTTTGCTTCACTGATGAAGTAATGGAACATGAATTCCCAGAAGGGTTTAAAGCCGTGAACACCGAATCATATGATGGGACAATAGACCCCGCGGTATGGATTGAGGATTTTCTCCTCCATATTCATATGGCCCACAGTGATGATCTTCACGCCATCAAATACCTCCCGCTAAAACTCAAGGGACCTGCTCGGCAATGGTTGAACAGTTTGCCCGAAAACTCAATTGGCAGCTGGGAAGACTTGGAAGACGCCTTCCTCGACAACTTCCAGGGTACATATGTCAGACCTCCGGATGCTGACGACTTATGTCACATAGTTCAATAGCCCGGAGAGTCAGCCAATAAATTCTGGACTAGGTTCTTAACTAAAAAGAACCAAATCATCGACTATCCAGATGCGAAGCCCTAGCGGCCTTAAACATAGCATCCATGATGAATGGCTCGCTCGACACCTCGGCCAAGAAAAGACGAAGTCTGTGGCAGCCCTCACAATGCTTATGAACCGCTTCTACGCGGGCGAGGATAGCTGGCTAGCCCGTAGCAATAACAATACAAGCAAACCTGGCACTTCTGAAGCCAGAAATAGCAACAGCAAGCCCCGACACAACAGACACAAGCGTCGAAGCAACGGTGACAACACTAAGAACACGACTGTCAATGCCGGATTCAGTGGCTCTAAGTCCGATCAGCGGAGGAAGCCATATAAAAGAAACAATCCGGGCTCGTCCATCTTGGACCGCATACTCGATCGTGCATGTCAAATCGACGACACTCCTGATAAACCAGCAAATCATACCAAAAAAGACTGTTGGGTTTTTAAACAGGCTGACAAGTTAAATGCCAAGAACAAGGAGAAGGGGTCACAAAGCAAGGACGATGACGAGGAGCCCCGACCACCGAACACAGGGGGACAGAAGAAGTTCCCCCCCAAGTTAAAATGGTGAACATGATATACGCTACCCATATACCCAAGAGGGAGTGCAAGCGCGCGCTCAGGGATGTCTATGCGATGGAGCCAGTCACCCCAAAGTTCAACCCGTGGTCGGCCTTCCCGATCACTTTCGATTGCAGGGACCATCCGACCAGTATCTGTCATGGCGGTTCAGCCACATTGGTCCTTGACCCAATAATTGATGGATTCCACCTCACGCGAGTCCTCATGGACGGTGGCAGCAGCCTGAACCTGCTATATCAGGATACAGTGCACAAAATGGGCATCAATCCATCCAGGATCAAGCCCACAAAAACTACCTTCAAAGGAGTTATACCAGGTGTAGAGGCCTGCTGCATGGGCTCAATCACATTGGAAGTTGTCTTCGGATCTCCGGACAACTTCCGAAGCGAAGAGTTGATCTTCGACATCGTCCCCTTCGGCAGTGGCTATCATGCCCTGCTCGGACGAACTGCATTTGCTTGATTCAATGCGGTCCCACACTGTGCTTATCTCAAACTTAAGATGCCCGGACCACGCAGTGTCATAAGAGTCAATGGAAACACAGAGCGCTCCCTCCGTACTGAGGAGCACACCGCCGCTCTGGCAGCAGAGGTACAGAGCGGCCTTATCAAGCAGAACTTTAATTCGGCAGCCAAGCTCCCGGACACTGTCAAACGAGTCCGGACTACTCTGCAGCAGGACAGTCCAGTTCGTCAAGAGCTCGACTAGCAATTTGGCCTCCGTCTCAATCCCGACCAAATGGCGGCGTACGTACCGCGTGTACATAACTACACACTCAAAATACCATGGGCATAGATGGAGGCGTAACGTTATTGTGGCCCATCATACGGCTCACACACATACCTTTTCCTTTTCCTTCTTATCATTTTTGTGTCTTTTTCACAGGCCCCTCCCAACGGCCTGGTCATCGGTCATTTCAAAGGATATATACATACCAAGGCGGGAAGCAGTATGGACGTGTGAGGGAATCTCTAGATGTTCTTCTTGATGATCATTCTACCTGTCTTCGAGACCCGCACGCAGCTCCCCCTGGTCTTGGCAGGTTAAACAACCATATTGTTTATTGCACTATTTGTACAAATACGCTTTGGCGTATTAATCAAATTACAACAAAAACAGTTTGCGGCCCAACTTATGTGGAATTAACTTGCTATTTCATTTTATTTCGTTATTCTTGTCGATTGCACCTATACACTTTGGTATGCTTTAAATTCGCCAGGGGCTTCATTATGCTCCATACTACGGCAACAAAGTCCGAACACTTTTTACAGTACAGTTCGGCACCCTGAATTGTAGCATTATATGCATTGGCTCTGAATCATGTCTTTGGTCAATAGTTGGGTTGCCCGGCTCCTGTGCTTACTACCTTACGTTCAGCTCTATCGGCTAGGGTAGTAAAGGGAGAACTACTGCGATTGTGTCTTTGGTTTATCCAAGCAAACACCTCAGTAGAGAAAGCCGAAACTGACTGTCGTGATGTGGCGAGAGCTGGTCAGCTATTCGGAGGTTCAAAATCTTTTGCGATTTCTTCCGCCTCGCGCGACGAATTGGCCTTTACCCGATCAGGTGTCTACAACACCCTAGTCCGGATTAAATACTAACTAGGGGTTGCGCCTACATTTCTATTTGTCAAACTCCTACGGCTAAGTGAGGGTGATAAAGCCACATAGTCCGATTGCCTGTTTTGTTGCGCCAAACACCCCCTTTAAGGACCAAACTTTGGGATAAAGAGTGTTTAGATTCATCCCGAACACCCCTGTACTACCTACGTGGGGGCTGAAGCCGACGACTGGCCAACTCTCGGATTTAACAAAATGGCCACACATGAGGTAAAATTTTAAATAACAGGCATTTTATTACATAACGGCTCTGTTTCATAATACAGGAAGGGACAATATGAATGACTTCATTCAAAGATAATGTCTTTTGAACACTGCCCCTCTACAATGCGGGATCCCTTCAGGACATCTTCAAAATACTGCTCGGGCGTGCGGTGCTCCTTGCCCACAGGCTGTCCCTCGGTCGCAAGCTTCACGGCATCCATCTTCGCCCACTGTGTCTTGTCTCGGGCGAAGGCCATTCGCGCACCTTCGATGCAGATTGACCGCTTGATGGCATCAAGCCAAGGGTAGGCATTGACCAGCCACTTCACGAGCCCGAAGTAGCTGCTGGGTATGGCTTCGGTAGACCATAGCCGGATTATTAAATCCTTCATGGCTAGTTCGGCCACCCTATGCAGTTCGACTAGCTGTTTTAGCTGATCGCTAAAGGGCACGGGATGTTCTGGTGCAAGGTATTGTGACCAAAACAGCTTCTCCGTGGTGCTCCCCTCTTTGGCTCAGAAGAACTCCACAGCGTATGAAATGCTGCACGGCAGATCCGCAAACACCGCTGGAGAATTCCAAGTCCGATCAGTAAGAGGAACCTTTTCTTCACATATTTGCTCTGCATAATAAAGGCCTTACCCGCCGCGATTTTTCTGGCCTCCCGGACTTCCTCGAGGGTGCCCTGGGCTTCAACCCGGGCATCGTGTGCGCTTTGGCGGGCCTTGGCAAGTTCGGACTCTTGATCTGCAATGTTGCAGTCCAAGGACTCGCATTTCTTCACGGCGTCCTGGAGCTCCTGCTGGACCTCACCGACCCTGGCCTCATGCTTTTCATGGGCGGCTTGTTCCTTGGCCGCTCTCTCCTCGACCTTGGCCAGCGCCTTCTTGAGGGTCTCCACCTCAGTCGCCGCTCCTAATAAATATCATGGCACTTTAGTCAGCACGAATCATTCATCCTTCGTGAATATAGACAAGCTTATTGCATACCTTGATTGTCTTCCAGCTGTTTCTTCACACGTCCGAGCTCTTCCTCGGTCCGCTCCAGACTCTGCTTCAGTCCAGAGACCTCAGTAGCATGAGAGGTCGCAGCCAGCAACGACGCCTGCTTATTCACATAGACATGTAAGGTTAGTCTCCTGCGAAAATTATTTGATCCTTTATTCGGCTTTTCTTTCCTGACATCGGACAGAGTCTTAGGGGCTACTGTCTATACTATTACATTCTTTTTATATAATTGTGTTGCTCACCTCAAAACCTGTTAGAAGGCTGGTACAGGCGTCGGTCAGTCCGCTCTTAATAGACCGCACCCTCTCAACCACCATACCCATATGGATATGGTGTTCCTCAATGATGGAAGCGCCTTGCAGCTCTTCCAGCAAATTATCCGGTGCCTCTGGATGGACAGAGGTCACCGGTGGAATTGGCAGACCTCCTTCATTAGAAAGAGGCTACTTGCCTGATTCCGGAGCCGTATAGGCCTCTGGAATTGTATTCGCCTGGGGGCCGAATTGGATATGGCCCCCATCGCCAGTATCCATGGGGATTTGCTCCCCCATGTGTCTGGCGGCCAAGGTTTCACCCTCTGGCGCCGCCTTGACGGCCTCCTGCATTTCTCCCTGGCCTGGGGTCCTTCGGGACAACACCTCGGTGTCATCCATGGCCTTGGGAGAGGAGGCCGCCGGAAGGGACCCGCTGTCCATTACCTTCGGGTCCAGCGAATTCCCCGTTGATGAGGATCGCTGGAGGACAGAATAGGCCGGGCTGCAGCACATGATTGCATCTTTGAGTACTTACGATTTGGCTAGGGGCTTATCCATGGGGCGCCATTTCGAGCTGCTGTCGGTGTCCACTGTGGAGTTGTCCAGGAGGGAAGCCTGCCCCTTCTTGGACACTTCGGCCTCCAGACGTGTGGAGGCCGTCCTTTTCTTTCTCCCCTCTCAGGGGGAATGGCTTTCTTCTTCTTCCTCCTCTTCCTCGTCGTCCTCGGTGGCGGAGGAATGAGTCTCGGCATCTCGGATGTCACGTCCGAAGTGCCCTTATGATGGAGGCCACATCTGGTCCCCTTGGCCTTCTTCTCCGGTGCTTGATAGGGCATCGGAACCAGCATCTTCGTTAGAAGTGGAATTGCTGGGTCTTCGGGCAGTGGAACCGGATAGTGAATCCGCTCCGCCTTCTTTGTCCAGCCCCGAGAGAATCAGTAGGGAGTCTTAGGCGTCTTCCTCGAGTATGCAAGTAAAGGATACACCTTGAAAACATGAAAAAACTTACCGGACTAGCGGGATGGGCCAAGTCGTGCCCATGGTCCTCAGTCGTATCCGGCCATGTCTCATTGGACTTGAAAAGCACCTTCCAGATGTCTTCATGCGTAGTGCTGAAGAACTGCAGCAAGGTCTGGTGCTTGGCCGGATCGTACTCGCACAAATGGCAAGTCCGGCTTTGGCATGGAAGGATCCCGTGAACAAGCATCACCTGGATCACATTGACAAGCTTGATATTCTTGTTTATCATGCTCCTGATGCGCGTCTGAAGCGCTGTCAGCTCGTCCGATGAAGACCAGTCCAGGCCCTTCTCTAGCCAGGAGGTGAGCCGCATCGGGGCTCCAAACTGGAATTCGGGAGCCGCGACCCAGGTCGTGTCACGCGGCTCCGTGATGTAGAACCACTGCTGTTGCCACCCTTTGACGGTCTCCACGAAGGTACCTATTGGCCAAGTGACGTTGGGCATCTTGCTAACCATGGCGCCAACGCACTCTGCGTGTTGACTGACCATGACCTTCGGCTTCACATTGAAGATCTTTAACCATAATCCTAAGTGGGGTGGGATGCGGAGGAAGGCCTCACACACGCCAATGAATGCTGAGATGTTGAGGAAGGAGTTGGGGGCCAGATCATGGAAATCCAACCCATAGTAGAACATGAGTCCACGGACGAATGGGTGGAGAGGAAATCCCAACCCGCGGACGAAGTGGGGGATGAATACTACTCTCTCATGGGGCTCCGGGGGTGGGGACGATCTGTCCCTTGGCCGGAAGCCGGTGGGCGATTTCCTCGGCCAAATACCCAGCCTCCCGGAGCTTGGTAATGTCCTTCTCCCTAGCGGAGGAGGCCATCCACTTGCCCTGCGCTCCGGATCCGGACATGATTGGGGTGCTTTTTTTGAGGCGGAGAGGATGAGGACTTGGGCGTTGGAGCTCAAGAATGGATGGGCAGAGAAAGGGAAGGCGTGGGTGAAAAGGGGTGAATCCTTGTCTCCTTATAAAGGCAACGAATATCAAGTGCCTCCCCACTCGCCTTAAAATTCGCCTATTCCCCAAGGGCCATGCAGACGGCACGGTTGGGTTACCCACACCCGTATTGATGAGAATCCCACCATAAGGGGACACAATCTCTGCTTCGACAGGACGTGCCAATAAAACCACATCTTGAAATATGGAGCGACAGGCTAAAAACGGTTCGAAATAATGGCCGGGCGGTGACGTGATGTCATGCTACAAAAAGTTGTCAGCGGATTGGACTCGTGAAATATTATACTCTTTGCGGTTGTGTGTGGAATTTGTTTTGCAGAGTGAGGCTCGATTCTTGTGTTCAAAGACTATTTTTGAGTATTCGGAGAAGGAACCCGCCTTGCAATGTCGAAGACAATTCGCGTGCCTGACACCTCGTCATTGAAGCCTGGTTCAGGGGCTACTGAGGGAGTCCTGGATTAAGGGGTCCTCGGACGGCCGGACTATGTAGCATGGGCCGGACTGTTGGGCCGTGAAGATACAAGACAGAAGACTCTCTTCCGTGTCCGGATGGGACTCTCCTTGGCGTGGAAGGCAAGCTTGGTGCCTGGATATGAAGATTGCTTTTTCTGTAACCAACTTTGTACAACCGTAGTCCCCTCCTGTGTCTATATAAACCAGATAGCTTAGTCCGTAGAGGCAATCATAATCATACATGCTATACTTCTAGGGTTTTAGCCATTACGATCTCGTGGTAGATCAACTCTTGTAATACTCATATTCATCAAGATCAATCAAGCAGGAAGTAGGGTATTACCTCCATAGAGAGGGCCCAAACCTGGGTAAACATCGTGTCCCCCGCCTCCTGTTACCATCAACCTTAGATGCACAGTTCGGGACCCCCTACCTAAGATCCGCCGGTTTTGACACCGATGATCCTCAAGGTGGAAGTGGTGGCCAACGAGCCCCGGTGCTGCGCACGGTGATAGTGGAGGGGAGAGAGAAGGATGGTGGTGGAAGTTGTGGTGGAGACGAGGATGACGACTTGCGGTGGAGGCTGTCGTTCTAGAAGCAGATCCACTTGTCTTCCTCCTTGTGCACCTAGGCCGCCGCATTCTAGGCCGCTGTCGTCCAGCTCGACCAAGGAGACGCCATCGGTGACGGGTTCCTCTATGAAGGCAGTAGCTGGATGAGCACCAGCACTAGGGTTGGATCTCTAACGTGGAGCTTCACGCGCGGATGTGCTAGCAGGGTTGGCATGCATGTGCGGGGTCGGGGAGTATGTCATCTTGCTAGGGGCTGCTTTTCATGGGCTCAGAAGGGAGCCATTGTGCGATTCTACAGTCATGGTGACGATGCTGGTCCACGACTGCGTGTTGTCGGCCAACTGCAGTAACTCCTGCATCATGTTGTGTTGAGACGGCATCGCCGTCCTGGTTCCTGAGGACATAAAGGTGAGTTCTGGTTGTAGCTCCATCCTGTCTACCCATACATACACCATCCAAGCCCTGGAATTCATACTTTCGTTGTCATTTTATGTTCTCTGTATTGAAATTGATCCTGATTGTATCACTGTTTGTGATTATTTTGGTGAATGTATGAATTAGTTTTTTCCGCGAGTGTATGTACCAATGTAGTTGTGCAGATTTGTTGATAGTTGAAGTAAATATGCCCTAGAGGCAATAATAAAGTTGTTATTTATATTTCCTTATATCATTATAAATGTTTATTATTCATGCTAGAATTGTATTAACCGGAAACTTAGTACATGTGTGAATACATAGACAAAACATAGTGTCCCTAGTATGCCTCTACTTGACTAGCTCGTTAATCAAACATGGTTATGTTTCCTAGCCATGGACATGTGTTGTCATTTTATAAACGGGATCACATCATTAGAGAATGATGTGATGGACAAGACCCATCCGTTAGCTTAGCATTATGATCGTTACAGTTTTATTGCTACTGCTTTCTTCATGACTTATACATGTTCCTTTGACTATGAGATTATGCAACTCCTGAATACCGGAGGAACACCTTGTGTGCTATCAAACGTCACAACGTAACTGGGTGATTATAAATATGCTCTACAGGTGTCTCCGAAGGTGTTTGTTGGGTTGGAATAGATCAAGATTAGGATTTGTCACTCCGTGTATCGGAGAAGTATCTCTGGGCCCTCTCGGTAATGCTCATCACTATAAGCCTTGCAAGCAATGTGATTAATGAGTTAGTTGTTGGATGAAGCATTACGGAACGAGTAAAGAGACTTTCTGGTAACGAGATTGAACTAGGTATAATGATAACGACGATCGAATCTTGGGCAAGTAACATACCGATGACAAAAGGAATGACGTATGTTGTTATGCGGTTTGACTGATAAAGATCTTCATAGAATATATAGGAACCAATATGTGCATCTAGATTCCGCTATTGGTTATTGACCGGAGATATGTCTCGGTCATGTCTACATAGTTCTCAAACCCGTAGGGTCCGCACGCTTAACGTTTGATGACGATTTGTATTGTGAGTTATGTGATTTGATGACCAAAGTTTGTTCGGAGTCCCGGATGAGATCACAGACATGACGAGGAGTCTCAAAATGGCCGAGAGGTAAAGATGATATATTGGAAAGTTATATTCGGACACGGGAATGGTTTTGGAGTGATTTGGGTATTTTTCAGAGTACCAGGAGGTTATCGGACCCCCCCGGGGAAGTAGTGGCCCTTCATGGGCCTTAGTGGAAAGGAGAGAAGGGCCGCAAGGGTGTCCGCACGCCCCCCATGGCAGGTCCGAATTGGACTAGGGAGCGGGCGGCGCCCCCCTCTTTCCTTCTCCCTCTGCTCCTCCTTCCCTCCCTCCCCTCTTGGAAAAGGAAGGGGAGTCCAACTAGGATTGGGAATCCTAGTTGGACTCCCCCTATGGCGCGCCCCTCCTGGCCGCCGGCCTCCTCCTCTCTCGCCTTTATATAAGTGGCCAGGGGGCACCCCAAATAACAACTGACAATCTCTTAGCAGTGTGCGGTGCCCCCTCCATAGTTTAACACCTCAGTCATATTGTTGTAGTACTTAGGCGAAGCCCTGCGTCGGTAACTTCATCATCACCCTTGCCACGCCGTCGTGCTAATGGAACTCTCCCTTCTTCTCAACTAGATCAAGAGCACGAGGGACGTCATCGTGTTGAACGTGTGCTAAACATGGAGGTGCCATACATTTGGTACTTGGATCAGTTGGATCGTGAAGACGTTCGACTACATCAACCAGGTTACTAAACGCTTCCGCTTTCGGTCTACGAGGGTACGTGGACACACTCCCCCGTCTCGTTGCTATGCATCTACTAGATAGATCTTGAGTGATCGTAGGAATTTTTCTGAATTACTATGTTCCCCAACAGTCGTATCAAAGCCAGGTTTATGCGTAGATGATATATGCACGGGTAGAACACAAAGAGTTGTGGGCGATAATATTCATACTACTTACCACCAACGTCTTACGTTGATTTGGCGCATTGTTTGATGAAGCGGCCCGGACCGACATTACATGACCACGTTCATGAGACTGGTTCTACTGATGTGCTTTGCACACAGGTGGCTGGTGGGTGTCTGTTTCTCCAACTTTAGTTGAATCAAGTTTGACTACGGCCGGTCCTTGTTGATGGTTAAAACAACACACTTGACAAAAAATCATGTGGTTTTTGATGCGTAGGTAAGAACGATTCTTGCTAGAAGCCCGTAGCAGCCACGTAAAACTTGGAATAGAGGACGTCTAACTTGTTTTTGCAGGGCTTGTTGTGATGTGATATGGTCAATACATGATGTGATATAAATTGTTGCATGAGATGATCATGTTTTGTAACGGAGTTATCGGCAACTTGCAGGAGCCATATGGTTGTCGCTTTATTGTATGAATTGCAATCGCCCTGTAATTGCTTTACTTTATCACTAAGCGGTAGCGATAGTCGTAATAGCAATAGTTGGCGAGACGACAACGATGCTACGGTTCATATCAAGGTGTCAAGCCGGTGATGATGGAGATCATGACGATGCTTCGGTGATGGAGATCATGAGCACAAGATGATGATGGCCATATCATGTCACATATTTTGGTTGCATGTGATGTTTATCTTTTAAGAATCTTATTTTGCTTAGTACGGCGGTGGCATTATAAGATGACCCCTCACTAAATTTCAAGGTAGAAGTGCTCTCCCTGAGTATGCACCGTTGCTACAGTTCGTCGTGCCGAGACACCACATGATGATCGAGTGTGATAAGCTCTACATTCACATACAACAGGTGCAAGCCAGTTTTGCACGTGCAGAATACTCGGGTTAAACTTGACGAGCCTAGCAGATGCAGATATGGCCTCGGAACATCGAGACTGAAAGGTCGAATGTGAATCATATAGTAGATATGATCAACATAGTGATGTTCACCATTGAAAACTACTCCATCTCACGTGATGATCGGACATGGTTTAGTTGAGTTGGATCACGTGATCATTTAGATGACTAGAGGGATGTCTATCTAAGTAGGAGTTCTTAAGTAATATGATTAATTGAACTTTAATTTATCATGAACTTAGTCCTGATAGTTATTTGCATGTGCTACCGTTCCTTTGAATTTTAATGCATTCCTAGTGAAAGCTAAGTTGAAAGATGATGGTAGAAATTACATGGACTGGGTCCATAACTTGAGCATTATCCTCATTGCTGCACAAAAGAATTATGTCCTGGAAGCACCGCTAGGTGCGAGGCCTGCTGCAGGAGCAACCGCGGACGTTATGAACGTCTGACAGAGCAAAGCTGATGACTACTTGATAGTTCAGTGTGCCATGCTTTACGGCTTAGACTCGGGACTTCAAAGACGTTTTGAATGTCATGGAGCATATGAGATGTTCCAAGAGTTGAAGTTAATATTTCAAGCAAATGCCCGAGTTGAGAGATATGAAGTCTCCAACAAGTTCTATAGCTGCAAAATGGAGGAGAATAGTTCTGTCAATGAACACATACTCAGAATGTCTGGGTACCATAACCACTTGACTCAACTGGGAGTTAATCTTCCTGATGATAGTGTCATTGACAGAGTTCTTCAATCACTGCCACCAAGCTATAAAGGCTTCTTGATGAACTATTATATGCAAGGGATGACGAAAATGATTCACGAGCTCTTCGCAATGCTAAAGGCTGCGGAGGTAGAAATCAAGAAGGAGGATAAAGAATTGATGGTTAACAAAACCACTAGTTTCGAGAAAAAAGGGCAAAGGGAAGAAGGGGAACTTCAAGAAGAATATCAAGCAAGTTGCTACTCCCGGGAAGAAGCCCAAGTCTGGACCTAAGCCTGAAACAGAGTGCTTCTACTGCAAAGGGACTGGTCACTGGAAGCGGAACTGCCCCAAGTATTTGGCGGATAAGAAGGATGGCGAAGTGAAAGGTATATTTGATGTACATGTTATTGATGTGTACCTTACTAATGCTCGTAGTAGCGCCTAGGTATTTAATATTGGTTCTATTGCTCATATTTGCAACTCGAAACAGGGGCTATGGATTAAACAAAGATTGGCCAAGGATGAGGTGACGATGTGCGTCGGAAATGGTTCCAAGGTCGATGTGATCGCCGTCGGCACGCTACCTCTACATCTACCTTCAGGATTAGTTTTAGACCTGAATAGTTGTTATTTGGTGCTGTTGAGCATGAACATTATATGTGGATCTTGTTTGATGCGAAACGATTATTCGTTTAAATCAGAGAATAATGGTTGTTCTATTTATATGAGTAATATCTTTTATGGTCATGCACCCTTGTTGAATGGTCTATTTTTGTTGAATCTCGATCATGGTGATACACATGTTCAGAATATTGAAGCCAAAAGATGCAAAGTTGATAATGATAGTGCAACTTATTTGTGGCATTGCCATTTAGGTCATATTGGTGTAAAGCGCGTGAAGAAACTCCATGCTGATGGGCTTTTGGAATCACTTGATTATGAATCACTTGGTCCTTGCAAACCATGCCTCATGGGCAATATGACTAAAACTCCGTTCTTTGGAACAATGGAACGAGCTACTGACTTACTAGAAATAATACATACCGATGTATGCGGTCCAATGAGTGTTGAGGCTCGTGGCGAGTATCATTATTTTCTGACCTTTGCAGATGATTTGAGCAGATATGGGTATATCTACTTAATGAAACATAAGTCTGAAACATTTGAAAAGTTCAAAGAATTTCAGAGTGAAGAGGAAAATCATCGTAACAAGAAAATAAAGTTTCTATGACTGATCGTGGAGGCGAATATTTGAGCTACGAGTTTGGTCTTCATTTGAAACAATGTGGAATAGTTTCACAACTCACGCCACCTGGAACACCACAGTGTAATGGTGTGTCCTAACGTCGTAACCGTACTTTATTGGATATGGTGCGATCTATGATGTCTCTTACTGATTTACCACTATCATTTTGGGGTTATGCTTTAAACACGGCTGCATTCACGTTAAATAGGGCACCATCAAAATCCGTTGAGACGACACCATATGAACTATGGTTTGGCAAGAAACCCAAGTTGTCATTTCTTAAAGTTTGGGACTGCGATACTTATGTGAAAAAACTTCAACCTGATAAGCTTGAACCCAAATCGGAGAAGTGTGTCTTCATATAATACCCAAAGGAAACTGTTGGGTACACCTTCTATCACAGATTCGAAGGCAAGATATTCGTTGCTAAGAATGGATCCTTTCTAGAGAAGGAGTTTGTCTCGAAAGAAGTGAGTGGGAGGAAAGTAGAACTTGATGAGGTAATTGTACCTTCTCCTGAATTGGAAAGTAGTTCATCACAGAAATTAGTTCCAGTGATTCCTACACCAATTAGTGAGGAAGCTAATGATGATGATCATGAAACTTCAGATCAAGTTACTACCGAACCTCGTAGGTCATCCAGAGTACGGTCCGCACCAGAGTGGTATGGTAATCCTGTTCTGGAAGTCATGTTACTAGACCATGATGAACCTTTGAACTATGAGGAAGCGATGATGAGCCCACATTTCGCGAAATGGCTTGAGGCCATGAAATCTGAGATGGGATCCATGTATGAGAACAAAGTGTGGACTTTGGTGGACTTGCCTGATGATCGGCAAGCCATAGAAAATAAATGGATCTTCAAGAAGAAGACTGATGCTGACGGTAATGTTACTGTCTACAAAGCTCGACTTGTTCCGAAAGGTTTTCCACAAGTTCAAGGAGTTGACTATGAGGAGACCTTCGCACCCGTAGCGATGCTTAAGTATGTCTGAATCATGTTAGCAATTGCCGCATTTTATGAATATGAAATTTGGCAAATGGATGTCAAAACTCCATTCCTTAATGGATTTCTTAAAAAAGAGTTGTATATGATGCAACGAGAAGGTTTTGTCGATCCAAGGGGTGCTAACAAAGTGTGCAAGCTCCAGCGATCCATTTATGGACTGGTGCAAGCCTCTCGGAGTTGGAATATACCCTTTGATAGTGTGATCAAAGCCTATGGTTTTATACAGACTATTGGAGAAGCCTGTATTTACAAGAAAGTGAGTGGAAGCTCTGTAGCATTTCTAATATTATATGTGGATGACATATTGTTGATTGGAAATAATATAAAATTTTTGGATAGCATAAAAGGATACTTGAATAAGATTTTTTCAATGAAAGACCTCGGTGAAGCTACTTGCATATTGGGTATCAAGATCTATAGATATAGATCAAGACGCTTAATTGGATTTTCATGAAGCACATACCTTGATAAAGTTTTGAAGAAGTTTAAAATGGATCAGTCAAAGAAAGGGTTCTTGCCTGTGTTACAAGGTGTGAAGTTGAGTCAGACTCAATGCCCGACCACTTTAGAAGATAGAGAGAAAATGAAAGTCATTCCCTATGCCTCCGCCATAGGTTCTATCATGTATGCAATGTTGTGTACCAGACCTGATGTGTGCCTTGCTGTAAGTATAGCAGGGAGGTACTAAAGTAATCCAGGAGTGGAGCACTGAACAATGGTCAAGAATATCCTGAAATACCTGAAAAGGACTAAGGATATGTTTCTTGTTTATGGAGGTGACAAAGTGCTTGTCGTAAATGGTTATGTCGATGCAAGCTTTGACACTGATCCGGATGACTCTAAGTTGCAATATGGATATGTCTTTATATTGAATGGTGGAGCTGTCAGTTGGTGCAAATCGAAATAGAGCGTCGTGGCGGGATCTACGTGTGAAGCAGAGTACATAGCTACTTTGGAAGCAACAGATGAAGGAGTCTGGATGAAGAAGTTCATATCCGATGTGTAATACCTAGTGCATCGGGTCCAAGATTTTTTTTGTGACAATACTGGTGCAAATGCCTTGGCAAAGGAATCCAGATTTCACAAGAGAACCAAACACATCAAGAGACACTTCAATTCCATCCGTCATCAAGTCGCGGAGGGAGGCATAGAGATTTGCAAGATACACATGGATCTGAATGTTGCAGACTCGTTGAATAAGCCTCTTCCACGAGCAAAACATGATCAACACCAAGACTCCATGGGTGTTAGAATCATTACTTTGTAATCTAGACTATTGACTCTAGTGCAAGGGGGAGACTGAAGGAAATATGCCCTAGAGGCAATAATAAGGTAGTTATTTATATTTCCTCATATCATGATAAATGTTTATTATTCATGCTAGAATTGTATTAACCGGAAACTTATTACATGTGTGAATACGTAGACAAAACAGAGTGTCCCTAGTATGCCTCTACTTGACAAGATCATTAATCAAAGGGTTATGTTTCCTAACCATGGACATGTGTTGTCATTTGATAAACGGGATCACATCATTAGAGAATGATGTGATGGACAAGACCCATCCATTAGCTTAGCATTATGATTGTTACAATTTTATTGCTACTGCTTTCTTCATGACTTATACATGTTCCTTTGACTATGAGATTATGCAACTCCTGAATATCGGAGGAACACCTTGTATGCTATAAAATGTCACAACATAACTGGGTGATTATAAAGATGTTCTACAGGTGTCTCCGAAGGTGTTTGTTGGGTTGGCATAGATCAAGATTAGGATTTGTCACTCCGTGTATTGGAGAGGTATCTCTGGGCCCTCTCGGTAATGCTCATCACTATAAGCCTTGCAAGCAATAAGACTAATGAGTTAGTTGCGGGATGAAGTATTACGGAACGAGTAAAGAGACTTGTCGGTAACGGGATTGAACTAGGTATGATGATACCGACGATCGAATCTCGGGCAAGTAACATACCTATGACAAAGGGAATGCCGTATATTGTTATGGGGTTTCACCGATAAAGATCTTCGTAGAATATATAGGAAACAATATGAGTATCCAGGTTCCGCTATTGGTTATCGACCGGAGATATGTCTCGGTCATGTCTACATAGTTCTCAAACCCGTAGGGGCCGCACGCTTAATGTTCGATGACGATTTGTATTATGAGTTATGTGATTTGATGACCGAAGTTTTTTCGGAGTCCCGGATGAGATCACGGACATAACAAGGAGTCTCAATATGGTCGAGAGGTAAAGATTGATATATTGGAAGGTTATATTCGGACACCGGAATGGTTTCAGAGGATTCGGGTATTTTTCGGAGTACCGGGAGGTTATCGGAACCCCCCGGTGAAGTAGTGGGCCTTCGTGGGCCTTAGTGGAAAGGAGAAAAGGGCCGCAAGGGTGGCTGCACCCCCCTGGTAGGTCCAAATTGGACTAGGGAGGGAGGCGGCGCCCCCTGAGGGAGTCCTAGATTAGGGGGTATCCGGACAGCCGGACTGTATACATTGTCCGGACTATTGAAGCGTGAAGATACAAGACTCAAGACTTCAGCCCGTGTCCGGATGGGACTCTCCTTTGCGTGGAAGGCAAGCTTGGCAATCCAGATATTATATTTCCTTCCTTGTAACCGACTCCATGTAAACCCTAGCCTCTCCGGTGTCAGGACCCCGACTCAATGCCACATCGATCTAGCATGTAACACCTCATATCACTTTGCGGCCTCACGCACGGTATTCCCACGGGTGTCGCCTTACCTTTGCCCGGGACCGTTTGCGTCTTTTGGCACATGTATATGATAGTGTCGCTAGCATCCATATGATAAGGAGCCCGGGCTGACATGGCTAGTCGTAAACCCAAAGTGGCACAAACTTACAGGGACAGGCATCCATGACCCAACATCGAACGTGTCGGTCATCAGCGAGTGAATCCAGGCTGTAGCACTGGGCTAGCAGGACTCCGGTGAACCGGGCTGTAGCGGGCTAACAGGACTCCGGTATTCATCGCGTGACATTTCCCCGAAGGGACAGACACAGGAATGAGGAAGGACACATGCCGGCCAGCCTAAGTGTTCCGGAGCAGTAGCAAGCTACCATGGCTCAGTGGAAACACTAGGAGACATTTCCCGGTAAGAGAGGCTACCAAGGATAAACAACTAGGTTGTCAGATCCCACACATACCAAGCATTTCAATAACATACACACAATATGCTTGATATGTGCAATACAACATGGCATCACAATATGACTCTACGACTCAAGTATTTATTCAATAGGCTCCAAGGAGCGAGATATTACAAACATGGGTCTCATGACCCAACAATAAGAGCATACAAGTCAAAGCACATGTGGAAGCTTAACATGTCTGAGTACAGACATCTAGAAATGAAAAAGGCTGAGAAGCTTGACTATCTACCAGATCCTGCCGAGGGCACAAGATCGTAGCTGAGGTAACAAGCTAAACGTCGAAGTCCATGTGGAACTACTAGTGAGACTGAAGTCTCTCTGCAAAAACATAAATTAAGCAACGTGAGTACAAATGTACCCAGCAAGACTTACATCAGAACTAACTACATATGCATCATTATCAACAAAGGGGATGGTGGGGTTTAACTGCAGCAAGCCAGCTTTGACTCGGTGGCTATCCTAAACTACGACTGCAAGTAACTCTTTTGAGGTGGCGCACACGAGTCCACATATTCACCATATCAATACACCACTATGGATCCGCTCCCGTCTCCCTACGAGAACGCCATCCATAGCACTCATGCTTATCTTGCGTATTTTAGAGTATCCACTTTCACTTGTCTATGAACTGTACAGGCAACCCAGAAGTCCTTTACCACGGACACGGCTATTCGAATAGATCATATTAACCCTGCAGGGGTGTACTTCTTCACACACGCTCTCGCCACTTACCGCCATGTACACCTCGTGTATCTCGGCAACCTTCAAGCGGAAGCCTGGCGAGGGAGTCGGCCACGACCTGACTAACCACACAAGTCTCTCGTCCAGGTTTATCGCCTATTCGGGTTCCATCCGCAAGGAGATCCGGCCGGGGTGTCGCTCACGGTCCCAAACGATGTGTGCAGGGTTCCCAAGCCCACCATCCGGGTGCCACTTGGTACACCAGGCCACTGTGCCTAGTCTGTCCCAAGCCCACCTGTACCGGGTGCCACTTGGTAGACTACTAACACTACCTACAAACACCAGAAACTAGTTGCAACTCCTGGACAGAGATCAAGTTGATTAATAAGTCGAGAGAGCTTGGAGTGCCCGGAGCCCAATGTGTGGTAGTAACTGATCATGGATCACAAACACAGAACTCAGTTCCTGAGGACGGCTGCAATGAGACAACCCACCATGTACTCCTACATGGCCTCTCACCGCTACCTTTACCAAATCGTGTTCACACACTTAGTTCACACATAGTAGGACATGTTCACACACCTCTGATTCATTCCCGATGAATCAGACCTGACTCAACTCTAAGCAGTAGCAGGCATGACAAACAAGCATGAATGAGTAGGCACATCAGGGCTCAAACAACTCCTACTCATGCTAGTGGGTTTCATCTATTTACTGTGGCAATGACAGGTCATGCAGAGGATAAAGGGGTTCAGCTACCGCAGCATGTAACAGTTGAATCGGTGTTGTCCTAATGCAGTAAAAGAGAGCAGGAGCGAGAGAGTGGGATTGTATCGGAATGAACAAGGAGGTTTTGCTTGCCTGGCACTTCTGAAGATAACATTGAGTCTTCATCAGTGTCAACGATCACATCATCGGTACAGCGTCTACCGAGGGGGAACAACACCGGCAAACACAGAAGAAACACGATCAATGCAATGCACAATATTATGCATGCTATGACATGGCAATATGAATGTGTTTTGGGCTAATGCATCTAGCAACAGGTTAAATGGGGTTGGTTTGAACACTAGGTTCAAATTCAAACTCCATATGTGAGAGTTTAAATGCCATTTATAAGATTTGTGCTAAACAGCAGCTATAAGTTGTTCTAACATGCAGGAAAACGGTACAGATGGATAGATTGGATTTTTATGATCATTTTTCATATATAAATTATTTAATTTGGAGTTACGGTTGAATTTCTATGAATTTTTGAAGTTTGTAGCATTTTCTGGAATTTCCTATATAAAAATAAATCCAGAAAATACTTATTGCGTCAGCATGATGTCGTGGTGACGTCAGCAGGTCAAAGGCGATGGTCCAGGTCAAACCTGATCAGTGGGGTCCACACGTCAGTGTCTCAGACTGGTTTGTGTTGCTGACATGTGGGCCCAGTCAACGGCCACGTCAGCGCGGTCAAAACTGACGCGTGGGGCCACTGCAACTAGATTAAACCTAATCTATTTTAGTTAGCCGGTTAGTTAGGCCGTGGGGCCCGGCTGTCAGTGGCTCTAGGGGTTAATTAGTTGGATCATTAACACTAATTAAGCATGCCACATCGGCAGTCGCCGGAGTATCGCCGGTGGCGACCATTCTGCACGGCGGCGCGGCTCGGATTTGAGCTAGGGGCGATGGTTTGGCGCGCGGTTTGGCTCGTTGGAACGTCCGCGATGCGGTGCGTCCAGCGGTGGCTGTGGCTGCGGCTGGGGTGGCCGGAGCTCGCCAGAAGTGAGCTCGCGGCGGCGCCGGAGTTCGGGAACATGCGGGCACGAGGCTGCGATGCACTAGGGGGCCGGCTAGCGGCTGAGTTGGCCTCCTGGGGGCACCATGAGCACGTTTGAGTGCACATGCGTCGGTGGTTCGCGCTCAACCCACGACGGCGAGGAGGCATGGCGGCGGCGAGCTTCGGTCGTCTTCGAATCGGCGTTTACGGAGAGAGATAGACCACGGGGTAAGGGGGAAGGTGACCAGGAGCTCACAGGGAGGTGGCAGGGTAGCCCAGGGGCTCGGGGACGCACGGACGGCGGCGAATCGACGATGAGGTTGCCGGCTGCCAGGGGTTGAAGACGAGCTCGAGGACGACGCTGCAGGGCTCCCGCAGTC
>NC_041391.1:344563367-344571443 GCF_002162155.2 Triticum dicoccoides
GACGAGCTCCGCTCGGTGGCTGCGTGCGAGAAACAGAGGAGGGGGAAGGATCGAGGAGAGTGAGAGATGGAGCCAGGGGCTGCGTGGCGCTTCGTGGCGTCGTCTAGGAGGGGCCGGGGAAGCAGGAGGTGGCCGGGGAAGCAGGAGGTGGCCGAGGCAGCGTCGGCGCCCGCCACGCACCTGTTCGTCCTCCTGGCAGAGGAGGAAGATGACAAGGGGGCGCTGGGCTGGGCCGGCCAGATGGGCTGGCCAGCTGGGCCGCGACAGGTGAGTCCAGGTGAGGTTCTCTCCTCTCTTTTATTTAATGTTTCTGTTTTCTATTATTTTCTTCCTCTGTTTTGATTTAGTTTAGCAACTAAGTCATTTTAATAAATTCTGTAGGTTTTTATGTGGCTTGCTAAAATATATACAAAGCCACTCACAAACTTCCAGAATTATTGGAGTCATATTTAATATATATTAAATATAAATCCAAAGCAAATAGTTATTGGATTAATTCAAATGGCCAAAATAAATATCTGTGTGACTCCAAAAATATTGGTTTAAATTTTACCTCTTACCAATATTTCCATGGAATAACAGGAACATTTTCTTGGATTCATTTGAGAAGATTTAAGTGTTGGTTATTTTTAGAGGTTTCCTGAGGCTTTTGAAAATTCCTCAATTCAAATTTCATTTGAATTTAAACATGATGCACACATGGAAGCAAGCATAGGTCAGGCCAGAACTAGGGATGTGACAACTCACCCCCACTAAACAAGAATCTCGACCCGAGATTCAAGCGTAGGGTAAGACGAAGGGAAAACGCCAACTAACATAATCTTCACAATCCAGGGTGCACTCCATAAGAGTGTTGATTTGATCACCATCATTGTCTCGAAGTCTTGCTCTGAGAACTCCAACTATCATGACAACGAGAGGAAGGAAAAACCCCAAAAGAATCGTTCTTCTCGAAGGTCGAACAACTCATGATTAACTCACGGAATGACACATAGCAACATCTCTTGAGCTGAGAGACGAAGCACACCTCTAGCGGAAAGGAGTGGAACAAATGACGGAGGTTTACCAGGTAGACTACAATTCCACACTTAACAGGGTGGTAAACGGTTGTCAGCGCAGCGAGGAGTTGAGTTGCCATGATACCACAATGAGGCACCTTAGTGATGGTGACTCGTACATATATCCCCTTAAGTAGCAAAAAGAATTACCTTTGATTCAGAGATCATTGAAACTCTTTAAGCCAGCCTAAGGCAATTCTCGAGCAATCGTTTGGAGGGGGTCGGTAGAATGGCATACTCGGACTTGGATGATGTGGATTACCTTGTTGAAGACAACGTAATGGATGAATTTGCTTACCACCGGAAATGGAAGAGACCCATGGTAGAATGGCACATTGGCGGTGCAAGCTGGGAACAAAATGCAAATGCTGGGAATGATTCTGGTAACTGGGGAAGAACCCAACAATAGAGAGTGAATTCACTGTTTGAAAAGGTCATAGCATTGCCGAGGAAACTAAGAGGAATCCCAGTTAGTGCCGATGATAACACGTAGCGCTTGTGCGTGCTCTCAAGAACTTGAGCATTTCCACAATCATCAAGGTTTTATCAACATCCGTGTCAAGGGTGCTGACAACACAACATACTACCATGATGAATAGCGATGGACGATGCAGATGCAAAGGAGGATAACACTTTCTCAGATTTCACCTTAGCGAGGCCAAGGGGACGAAATCTGGATGATCGACCGAGAGACATTTAGCACTCCGCTTCTAATGTTCTCCTTGATGTACTAGCGTATCCCATTCCTTGGAATGGTCTGGTATCTAGAACATCAAGTAAAGGTCGTACTTCAGAAACACAAAAATCATAAGGCATAGCTAGGGAGTAAGTCTTACGAAGTCCTTATGGGGAGGTGGCCAACTTCTCCAATCAAGATACTACAATGTTAGGTCTCCCGGCGGGGTGTGTTGGCCACGACATCCACTTTACCGGTTATAGAAGGACCAATATTGTAGTTCTTGGGAAACATTCCAACCATCAAGTCTGCCTGAGATTCAGATCTGGTTGGTGTCAGAATATTCCAGACCCATCGAGTCTAGGAAGAGAAATGAAAGTTTGCAACACAAATCGACGAGATGACATTGCGGGATTCTCGGGAGATGAACTATGATAGCAAGCTCCAAAACATGAGCTGGTTCTGCTACGCACATGTGAACACGCTGTCCTGGACAAACATGACCACGTGGTAGTCTTACAATAAAACACTAGCGAGTTCAGGTGGGGAACCATCATTAATGACATCGAAGTCTCCACGCGTGGAAGTCCAAAGAGTTCACCTTGGACAGACTCCTTTATCTTTGAACAACTCAATCAGTGGCTTGGTGTGCTAGGATATACATATGGAATGAAGATGATCAGTCTAACAGACCACAAAATTCTTCGCACGTGCATGACTGACTTGGGATGATTCCAGAGGAGGTAAAAGAAGCCTTCTCAAATTCATGGCGGCAACTTGCATCAAGTGCACACGAATTAGAGGGACTCACTTCTTTTGTCCAAACATATGCTTCACGAACGAGTCATGAAGATAATGCTTACACAAGTTTCCAACACTAGCTTAATGTTCAACAAAATCATGGAGGAGATAAGGATGTTGTCAATGGGCTCAACAACAACTCATCCAGGTTTCCATATTAGTGGAATTCCACAATTATGTGAACAAGGTGATAGCATTGGTCAGACCCGAAAGATATAATGGTGTGTGCTCGAGGAACAACCATGAGTAAGACAACATTACGAATATCGTTGGTTCTGATTTGATTTGACGATAGCCCATACTCAATTCAAAGGTTTGGGTAAGATAATAGATCCAACAACTGATCACGAGGATCAACCAATAAAGATATCATCTATCTTCAACACACACACACACACAAGATATCCCTTAAGATGAACTAAATCGGACAAGCTTCCATCTTCCAACTCTCCAAGTTGTTGTTCAGCTTAGCCAACTAGCTCAGGGGTACCCAACACAGATTCTTGGAGAAGGGGGTGGTTACAAGAAACCAACTTGATCACGAACTCAACATAGCGGTCAGGTGACGACCTGGTGATACTTCCGAGAAGGTAATCAGAAAATCACGAACCACCGGTATGTTACTAAGCTCGAGAACAATCTTGCTTTTCAGGCAAGGCGATATGATCAAATAAGGAAGGATTGGCACTATCCTAACTCATTGATCGAAAAGTGCACCAGGAATAAGGACTAGGTAGCACTATCAACCTTAGGGTGATGATTCAATAACCAACATGCTAAGAATGAAATTATTGTCCATTTAACTACCAAGCAACAGAGTTGCTAGCAGTATTGATTTCACACATCACGATTCACTTGTCGACATTCCGGTTGCAACAACACGGGAACCGAGAAATGAATAATGATGGAGAGAGTATCACTGTATCAAGAGTTCATAGGATGGTGTGCAATTCCCATGATATTCTTGATATAAAGATGGTAATACTCCAAGGTAGAACAGAACAAAAGTTGGATTAGCAACTTGATCTGCAGAGTACAACTGCTTTGACCCAATCCTAGATATGGATGAGGTACTGGAGTTCATTTCTCCTAGTCATCCTGGATAGAATGGCTTAACGGACCACAAGATTAAAAAAACATCGATGAACGAATGCACATATACTCTTGACTATCAATTGATAGACGAGGGTGAGAAGACAACTAGAGCGGGACAACTCAAAGGAACATACGATTTTCAGTGTTGTGGATGCATGGTTTAGCATGTCGAACGAAGTTCAACATATTTCTTCCGGATAACCCATGCAGAGAGGTAGAACTGGCAGATTCACAATATAGAATGGAGAACTAAGCAAAAGCACTCTAGTTGTGATCTTTTGGTTCAAAAGAACTCCTGCCAAGAATGGTTCATGGTATTTGGAAGAACGATATACCACGGACCTCGAGGACTATCGCAAAGGTTACTAATATCCTAAAGGCACTAGCAATTACTATCAACATGAAGTAAGTAGGGTGAATCTTGGGCTCAGAAACCCAGGAGTAGAATACCTACTACTAACTGGCATCAAGGAATGCTTTCGAGAATGATAGCCAGAATCATCACACTGGGAACACAAGGCATGACTGGATTACTAGGTGATACTCTAGACACCTAGGGTCATAATAATAACTCCAACATATATGTGAAGGCAGCAAAGTACCTCAACTCACCGATTAGTGTGGTTAATCTGGCCCAAAGGAACATCGAAACGGGAGGAAGGGATTTGCAAATTGCTTCAGACTATTTAGAAACCTGGGATGACTCGGACAGCATAACGGCTATAAATGCTCGAAAAGATTTGAGACATGCTACAAGATGGTGGCATAACCACTTGATCATCATAATATCAAGGTTTGGAGATCAACAGTTAACATACATAAGTAGTAGGAACTGAACTGAGACTTAAATCCAACAATCTTATAAATCTACGGATTACTAACACGCGATCCTAATAGAAAGAAGAGTAAGCCTGGTTCCTTAACCCCGTAGGAAAGATAAGATGACTCAGATCAGAAGGGCATAAGGTATAAGGAGTAAAAAGAGCCTTACGTTCCATCCCACAATCAATTCCCTTATATAACTAAAGCATTTCTAGACTCAACTTCGACTAGTTTGGCTTGGTAATCCTACAGGCAGTCAAGCTCTGATACCAACGCTGTCAGGACCCCGACTCAATGCCACATCGATCTAGCATGTAACACCTCATATCACTTTGCGGCCTCACGCACGGTATTCCCACGGGTGTCTCCTTACCTTTGCCCGGGACCGTTTGCGTCTTTTGGCACACATATATGATAGTGTCGCTAGCATCCATATGATAAGGAGCCCAGACTGACATGGCTAGTCGTAAACCCAAAGTGGCACAAACTTACAGGGACAGGCATCCATGACCCAACATCGAACGTGTCGGTCATCAGCGAGTGAATCCAGGCTGTAGCACTGGGCTAGCAGGACTCCGGTAAACCGGGCTGTAGCGGGCTAACAGGACTCCGGTATTCATCGCGGGACATTTCCCCGAAGGGACAGACACAGGAACGAGGAAGGACACATGCCGGCCAGCCTAAGTGTTCCGGAGCAGTAGCAAGCTACCATGGCTCAGTGGAAACACTAGGTGACATTTCCCGGTAAGAGAGGCTACCAAGGATAAACAACTAGGTTGTCAGATCCCACACATACCAAGCATTTCAATAACATACACACAATATGCTCGATATGTGCAATACAACATGGCATCACAATATGACTCTACTACTCAAGTATTTATTCAATAGGCTCCGAGGAGCGAGATATTACAAACATGGGTCTCATGACCCAACAATCAGAGCATACAAGTCAAAGCACATGCGGAAGCTTAACATGTCTGAGTACAGACATCTAGAAATGAAAAAGGCTGAGAAGCCTGACTATCTACCAGATCCTGCCGAGGGCACAAGATCGTAGCTGAGGTAACAAGCTAAACGTCGAAGTCCACGTGGAACTACTAGTGAGACTGAAGTCTCTCTGCAAAAACATAAATTAAGCAACGTGAGTACAAATGTACCCAGCAAGACTTACATCAGAACTAACTACATATGCATCATTATCAACAAAGGGGATGGTGGGGTTTAACTGCAGCAAGCCAGCTTTGACTCGGTGGCTATCCTAAACTACGACTGCAAGTAACTCTTTTGAGGTGGCGCACACGAGTCCACATATTCACCATATCAATACACCACTATGGATCCGCTCCCGTCTCCCTACGAGAACGCCATCCATAGCACTCACGCTTATCTTGCGTATTTTAGAGTATCCACTTTCACTTGTCTATGAACTGTATAGGCAACCAGTCCTTTACCGTGGACACGGCTATTCGAATAGATCATATTAACCCTGCAGGGGTGTACTTCTTCACACACGCTCTCGCCACTTACCGCCATGTACACCTCGTGTATCTCGGCAACCTTCAAGCGGAAGCCTGGCGAGGGAGTCGGCCACGACCTGACTAACCACACAAGTCTCTCGTCCAGGTTTATCGCCTATTCGGGTTCCATCCGCAAGGAGATCCGGCCGGGGTGTCGCTCACGGCCCCAAACAATGTGTGCAGGGTTCCCAAGCCCACCATCCGGGTGCCACTTGGTACACCAGGCCACTGTGCCTAGTCTGTCCCAAGCCCACCTGTACCGGGTGCCACTTGGTAGACTACTAACACTACCTACAGACACCAGAAACTAGTTGCAACTCCTGGACAGAGATCAAGTTGATAAATAAGTCGAGAGAGCTTGGAGTGCCCGGAGCCCAATGTGTGGTAGTAACTGATCATGGATCACAAACACAGAACTCAGTTCCTGAGGACGGCTGCAATGAGACAACCCACCATGTACTCCTACATGGCCTCTCACCGCTACCTTTACCAAATCGTGTTCACACACTTAGTTCACACATAGTAGGACATGTTCACACTCCTCTGATTTATTCCGGATGAATCAGACCTGACTCAACTCTAAGCAGTAGCAGGCATGACAAACAAGCATGAATGAGTAGGCACATCAGGGCTCAAACAACTCCTACTCATGCTAGTGGGTTTCATCTATTTACTGTGGCAATGACAGGTCATGCAGAGGATAAAGGGGTTCAGCTACCGCAGCATGTAACAGTTGAATCGGTGTTGTCCTAATGCAGTAAAAGAGAGCAGGAGCGAGAGAGTGGGATTGTATCAGAATGAACAAGGAGGTTTTGCTTGCCTGGCACTTCTGAAGATAACATTGAGTCTTCATCAGTGTCAACGATCACATCATCGGTACATCGTCTACCGAGGGGGAACAACACCGGCAAACACAGAAGAAACACGATCAATGCAATGCACAATATGATGCATGCTATGACATGGCAATATGAATGTGTTTTGGGCTAATGCATCTAGCAACAGGTTAAATGGGGTTGGTTTGAACACTAGGTTCAAATTCAAACTCCATATGTGAGAGTTTAAATGCCATTTATAAGATTTGTGCTAAACAGCAGCTATAAGTTGTGCTAACATGCAAGAAAATGGTACAGATGGATAGATTGGATTTTTCTGATCATTTTTCATATATAAATTATTTAATTTGGAGTTACGGTTGAATTTCTATGAATTTTTGAAGTTTGTAGCATTTTCTGGAATTTCCTGTATAAAAATAAATCCAGAAAATACTTATTGCGCCAGCATGATGTCGTGGTGACGTCAGCAGGTCAAAGGAGATGGTCCAGGTCAAACCTGATCAGTGGGGTCCACACGTCAGTGTCTCAGACTGGTTTGTGTCGCTGACATGTGGGCCCAGTCAACGGCCACGTCAGCGCGGTCAAGACTGACTCGTGGGGCCACTTCAATTAGATTAAACCTAATCTATTTTAGTTAGCCGGTTAGTTAGGCCGTGGGGCCCGGCTGTCAGTGGCTCTAGGGGTTAATTAGTTGGATCATTAACACTAATTAAGCATGCCACATCGGCAGTCGCCGGAGTATCGCCGGCGGCGACCATTCCGCACGGCGGCGCGGCTCGGATTTTAGCTAGGGGCGATGGTTTGGCGCGCGGTTTGGCTCGTTGGAACGTCCGCGACGCGGCGCGTCCAGCGGTGGCTGTGGCCGCGGCTGGGGTGGCCGGAGCTCGCCGGAAGTGAGCTCGCGGCGGTGCCGGAGTTCGGGAACATGCGGGCACGAGGCTGCGATGCACTAGGGGGCCGGCTAGCGGCTGAGTTGGCCTCCTTGGGGCACCATGAGCACGTTTGAGTGCATAGGCGTGGGTGGTTCGCGCTCAACCCACGACGGCGAGGAGGCATGGCGGCGGCGAGCTTCGGTCGTCTTCGAATCGGCGTCTACGGAGAGAGATAGACCACGGGGTAAGGGGGAAGGTGACCGGGAGCTCACAGGGAGGTGGCAGGGTAGCCCATGGGCTCGGGGACGCACGGACGGCGGCGAATCGACGATGAGGTTGCCGGCTGCCAGGGGTTGAAGACAAGCTCGAGGACGACGCTGCAGGGCTCCCGCGGTC
>NC_041391.1:344571895-344632413 GCF_002162155.2 Triticum dicoccoides
CGTGGTGGCAGTGGACGGCGGCGATGAGCTCTGCTCAGTGGCTGCGTGCGAGAAACAGAGGAGGGGGGAAGGAGCAAGGAGAGTGAGAGAGGGAGCCAGGGGCTGCGTGGCGCTCCGTGGCCTCGTCTAGGAGGGGCCGGGGAAGCAGGAGGTTGCCGGGGAAGCAGTAGGTGGCCGAGGCAGCGTCGGCGCCCGCCACGCACCTGTTCGTCCTCCTGGCAGAGGAGGAAGATGACAAGGGGGCGCTGGGCTGGGCCGGCCAGATGGGCTGGCCAGCTGGGCCGCGACAGGTGAGTCCAGGCGAGGTTCTCTCCTCTCTTTTATTTAATGTTTCTGTTTTCTATTATTTTCTTCCTCTGTTTTGATTTAGTTTAGCAACTAAATCATTTTAATAAATTCTGTAGGTTTTTATGTGGCTTGCTAAAATATATACAAAGCCACTCACAAACTTCCAGAATTATTGGAGTCATATTTAATATATATTAAATATAAATCCAAAGCAAATAGTTATTGTATTAATTCAAATGGCCAAAATAAATATCTGTGTGACTCCAAAAATATTGGTTTAAATTTTACCTCTTACCAATATTTCCATGGAATACCAGGAACATTTTCTTGGACTCATTTGAGAAGATTTAAATGTTGGTTATTTTTAGAGGTTTCCTGAGGCTTTTGAAAATTCCTCAATTCAAATTTCATTTGAATTTAAACATGATGCACACATGGAAGCAAGCATAGGTCAGGCCAGAACTAGGGATGTGACATCCGGTGTCTATATAAACCGGAGAGGTTGGTCCTTAGAAGGCCGATCACAATTACAATCATACCATCATAGGTTAGCTCTTAGGGTTTAGCCTCTACGATCTCGTGGTAGATCTACTCTTGTACTACCCATATCATCAATATTAATCAAGCAGGAAGTAGGGTTTTACCTCCATCGAGAGGGCCCGAACCTGGGTAAACATCTGTGTCCCTTGCTTCCTGTTACCATCAGCCTTGATGCACAATTCGGCCCCTGCCCAAGATCCACCGGTTTTGACACCGACATTGGTGCTTTCATTGAGAGTTCCTCTGTGACATCGCCGCAAGGCTCGATGGCTCATCTCATTGTCAAGGATGACATTACCTCGGAGGGAGCTCTGGCTATAGGCCATACGCTCTGACTCGGCGGCTTTACCGTGGCCTCCCCATCGGCGGTAGCGCCGACGATGGCCTCTTGGATCATCAATCATAACCTTCTCGTCAGTTCGGAACTTGCCGAACAGATGGATCCAATGGAGCTCTCCTCCCTTAATTAACTCTTGGATCGCATCGCCGCTCTGGGAGTAAGGATGTCAATTTTATCCATGGATATCTGAGCCGAATGGATAGGGTTTGGATATGATTTTCTGTCCATGGGCAGCGCCCAAACCCGACCCGATTGCTCGTGGGTAGGGCATGGATATAATCATGTACCCGTGGGTATATCCAAACCCGACCCGATAGTATGACTTAATGGGCAAAAATCGGCTATCCCTACCCCACAGTTACATGTCCCAGTGCAATTTTACACTTTGTTATCCAAAACATGCAAAAGAAATTACACAATCCCCGTCATAACTTTTATTAGTTGACATTCAATACCCTCTATAACATACCCGAACACCCTTCCCTTATTTTTATCTCCTTGTTAACTGACTCGTCATTTTCATTTGTTAGAAAAATACTAAATGATCTTATGTTGTTAGTGGATGTTAATTTACCACAAGTGAAGCCTAGCATTGCCACGAAGTGAAGAATGGAAGAGCTTATGTTAACATTGTGTTATGTCTTATTTATATATCTAGAGAGGACCCAATGGATATCGAGTGGGTATGGATATCCATCGGGTTTGGACATGGACACAATTTTTCACCCGCGGATTTTTTCATAGGTGGGCAAAGACTGTCTTCATGGATATGGATATGGATTTGATATTGTTCAACCCGATCCAAACCCGACCCATTGCCATCCTTATCTGGGAGTCGCTACGAACTATGACCGGATTGGGCTTAAACCCGACCGAAGGGACATCAGGTCCCCGCCGACCACCCATGAGGTAGCGATAGTGGAGGAACCACGCGCGGATTGTCCCTCAACTTTGAGGACGAATTATGTTTGGATTGCCGAACTTCTTGTGCCAAAAACCTGCTCAAAGGGAAACATGACCCAGGACCCGGACTTAGGATTGGGCACTGGGCCAAAGGAATTTGGCGGTATCCCGGATTCTGAGCTGTTAAGCTCGGAACCGCCCGCACCCTTGGGCGTTAGATCAGACCAAAATCCGGATTCTGTTAACAACACCTATCTGGACTTAAACTGGCTCTCCCGCATCAGGCAAGAGCCCCAGGAAACGGTACACCATTACTAGGCCAGATTCCTCCTTGCGCTTAACAAGGTCAAGGACTGCTGCAAGGAGAACATGGTCTCACTCTTCTGCAAAAACTGCACGGACGAAGGGCTCCTCAATGCTATAAGCCGCCACGACAAAGTACGCTTCACGGACTTGACAAACATAGTATGGAAGTACTGTGCGATGGAGAGTGCTTGGAAGACCCAGACAGAATTTTGGGATAGTACCGCTCTCACCAAGACCTTTGTCCGAACTAAACGGACGAACTCTCGTAAGTCGTCCGATCCAATCCCCAAGAAACCAAAGCCCACCCCAGTGCGGGGATCCGTATTGGAAGAATGGCTCGACGGGCCATGTAAGCTCCACAGTACTCCGGATACAATACCAACTCATAGCCTTAGGGCATGTTGGATACTCTGGCATGTGGCAAAAAGTGGCGAGGATCTTCTTGTAAGCCATAAAGCGGAACAACATCCTGCCAGCGGACACAATACGGTACTAACAGTCTTTGAGACTTTTGCCTCGAACAACAGGTGCAAGCGAGCTCATCGAAGCTCTGCGGAAATTTGCCATGTGGAAAAGATAAACCCCTGGAACGACACTGCTATAACTTTCAATGCTAGTGATGAACCTCGATTCTAGACTGTCCGGGCACCGGCCGCTCTGGTCCTTAGCCCAATCGTGGACGGCTTTCGGCTCACCAAAGTACTCATGGACTTCGGAAGCGGGTTAAACTTGATAAAGGCCGCATTGAGCAAAGCGGCACCACCTTCAGGGGAATCATCCCTACTCGGGAAGCGCGGTGCACGGGAAAAATCACACTCGATGTGGTATTCGGCACCCCGGAGAATTACAGGTCTGAAGAAATCACATTCCAAGTGGCTCCCTTTAGCAGCGGATACCACGCCCTTCTAGGGCGGGACGCGTTTACAAGCTTTCAAGCTGTACCCCATTACGGGTACATGAAGCTTAAAATTCCCGGACCCAACGGAGTCATCACTCTAGCCAGTGATCTGGACGTCGCACTTCATGCCAAAAATAAAACCGTAGCACTAGCCCTGGAAGCATTATCTGAAGCCCTAGTAGCCGAAGAGTTTACAACACTGCGAGCCACCATGGATAGGGACGATGTGATACTCGACAAACGACCCAAGTCCACCTCATTTAAACCTGCAGACGAGATAGTCAAATTCCAAGTCCACCCAACAGACCCCACGAAGATAGCATCCATTGGGACACAGTTGAGCCCTGTGATGGACGCCGCACTGCGAGATTTCTTACGTGAGAATTAGGAAATTTTCACCTAGCACCCTTCGGACATGCCAGGCATCCCATGCCGGCTGGCCGAACACAGCCTCAATATACTAAAGGGATACAAACCGGTCAAACAGACCCTAAGGCGGTTTTCAGAACCCAAACGACAAGCCATGGGTGAAGAGCTAGCCAAGCTGCTTGAGGCCGGATTCATCAAAGATATTAAACATCCGGATTGGCTGGCAAATTTGGTAATGGTACCAAAAAAGGACAAATCTTGGCGCTTATGTGTCGACTTCAAAGACCTCAACAAGGCTTGCCCCAAGGATCCCTTTCCCCTCCCTCGCATCGATCAAATCATCGATGCCGCAGCTGGACACGACTCACTGTGTTTTCTCAACGCATACTCCGGATACCATCAAATAAAGATGACGGAGTCTGACCAAGCTGCAATAGCTTTTATAACGCCATATGGCCCTTTTTGCTTCAACGCTATGCCCTTCGGGCTCAAGAATGCGGGCGCAACCTATCAACACATGATTCAAACATGCCTGGAAAAACAAATCGGCAAAATAGTGGAAGCATATGTGGATGACGTGGTTTTAAAAACTAGACACGTTGAAACCCTAATAGATGACTTGAGGCTTACATTCGATAACCTCCTGACATACGACATCAAGTTGAATCCTGAAAAATGCGTTTTCGGTGTCCCCTCGGGGAAGCTGCTGGGCTTCATTGTTTCCAATAGAGGAATCGAAGCGAATCCAGCAAAAAATCGAGCTCTGTCGCAGTTGGCTATACCAACAGACCTCAAGCACATCCAGAAGCTAGCTGGATGCGTGGCCGCTTTGAGCCGCTTTATATCCATGCTAGGAGAGAAGGCATTGCCTCTTTACCGCCTCCTTCGGTGCACCGAACACTTTGTATGGACGGATGCAGCCGCGCCAGGACTCGATGAGATAAAGACCTTATTGGCCAGTAATCCAGTCCTAACAGCGCCAAACATCGGCGAAGCTATGCTACTATACATAGCTGCAACACATCAAGTGGTAAGCGCAGTGCTCGTCGTCGAACGAGAGGTGAACGGATACAAATTCCCGCTTCAAAAGCTGGTTTATTACGTATCCATGGTCCTCACCCCATGCAAATCCCGATACCCACACTATCAAAAAATAGCATACGCGGTATTCATGGCATCCCGGAAGCTAAGACACTACTTTCAAGAGTGTTTGATTACCGTCGCCTCCAAAGTACCACTCAATGACATAATTAATAACCGCGACGCTATGGGCCGGATTGCCAAATGGGCCATCGAGCTCCTCCCGTTCGACATAACATACAAACCACGATGAGCCATTAATTCGCAAGTACTGGCTGACTTTGTTGCCGAATGGACAGGAGCCGAACTCCCTCAAGAGTACGGCGCGTACTCCAACTGGATCATGCACTTTGACGGCTCCAAAATGCTGGCCGGACTGGGAGCAGGGGTAGTCCTGACGTCTCCCACCGGGGATACGGTCCAGTACGTCCTACAAATACTATATACGGACTCCAACAATGCAGCCGAATATGAGGCTCTGTTGCATGGTCTTCGGATGGCAGTCTCTATGGGCATCCAATGCCTGGAAGTGCGCGGGGATTCGAACCTTGCAATATCACAAATAAATGGAGACTTTGATGCCAAGGATCTGAAAATGGCGGCCTATCGTAATGCCGTCCTCAAAATGTCAGCTTGGTTCGAGGGGCTCGAATTCCACCATGTGGCTCGAGAAAACAATAAAGCAGCGGACGTTCTCGCCTGCATCGGCGCCAAACGCAACCCTGTCCCACCTAATATATTCCTGTAAAGGCTGTTCAAGCCATCCGTAGTATGGGAAGGGGAGTCCGGCAATACCAGCACGGATCCGAATACACCCCCAGACTCCGAACCATCAGACACAATCGGAGGCTCTGCCACCAAAATAACATCTTGGGCCCACAAAATCATGGCCGTAGTCGCCCCGTGGACTGATCCTTTCTTGGCCTACCTAAATAGGCAAGAGCTCCCCGTTGACCAAAATGAAGCACGCTGCATAGTCCGGCATTCTAAAGCTTACAAAGTCCACGAAGGGGAACTCTACAAGAAAAGCGCGACCGGAGTGCTCCAAAGGTGCATCTCCGAAGAGGAAGGGCGGCAACTCCTGGCGGAAATCCATGCCGGACTGGGCGGACACCACGCCGTAGCTCGAGCGCTAGTCAGCAAAGCCTTCCGTACAGGCTTCTATTGGCCGACGGCCCGAGCAGACGCACAAGACCTTGTCCAACATTGCATCGGCTGCTAGCTCTTCGCCAATCAGAGTCATATGCCCCATACCGCTCTCCAAACAATCCCCATAACTTGGCCCTTCATAGTCTGGGGGCTGGACATGGTCGGACCTCTTAAAGGGGGAAGCCACAAGAAAAAAATACTTATTGGTCATGGTGGACAAATTCACCAAATGGATCGAAGCCAAACCGGTTAAAACGGCCGAATCCGGACCAGTAATAGACTTCATATCCGGGGTCATACACCGGTACGGTGTCCCCATAGCATCATCACTGATAATGGCTCAAATTTCACAGCCGATGAAGTGAAAACTTGGTGCGGCAAAATGGGCATTAAGCTCGACTATGCTTCCATCCACCACCCCCAAACAAATGGCCAGGTCGAACGGGCAAATGGTCTCATTATGAGCGGCATAAATCCCAGACTAGGGTGATCTTTAACAGAATAGGATACGCACTGGGTAGAGGAGCTCGACTCCGTACTCTGGGGGCTACGGACCACACCAAATCGAACCACCGGATATACACCATTTTTTATGGTGTACGATGCGGAAGCAGTACTACCTTGCGACATAATACATGATTTGCCACGCGTACGCATGTTCGAAGAGAAGGAAGCCGAGTTAGATCGGCAGGATAATTTGGATGCCTTGGAGGAGGAGCGCGATGTCGCAAAAGCCTGTTCCGCATTCTATCAGCAGCAGGCTCGACGATATCAAAATAGAGAAGTGCGGGCCAAAACTTACAATATTGGCGAACTCGTTCTACGCCTACCGGAGAAGAAGAAGGACAAACTCAAACCCAAGTGGGAAGGTCCCTTCGTCATTGATAAAGTTCTCACCGGAGGAGCGTACCGTCTACGCAATGCATCCGATAATAGACTCGAGCCGAACCCATGGAACGCGGCTAGACTCCGGAGATTGTACGCCTAACGCCGAACTCAGTGTTCGTCTCCTCACCCCTCCTTTTTAATTATGCTCCATCTCTTTTTCTCTCCTTTCTCGACCCTTTTTCTCTTCACACAAAGTATTTAATATAGTGCGGACTCCCGAATCATTCCGGCCGTACTATGTGTGTAAGCTGTACCTGGGGGCTTCCTATTCGGAAGCTAGACTTAATTACTTTAAATGGCTTTTTGCCCATCGCATATGCGTTCTTTTTCCATATGTGCCTTTTCTTCACCATTATATGCATCGATATGACTTAAGATGTGGCCAAGCTGGGTTGGCTGGCTCTTGTGTTTATGCCCTACGTTCCCGTTAATTCAGCTAGGGCATAAGGGGAGCACCTCTGAGATTGTTACTACCGGTTAAGCCGGATGTGTACCTCAGACTGGGTGAAGCCGAAAGCTAGTTTCCTTAAGAGAATATTCGATCAGTGAACAAAGGATGTATTCGTTGGTTACAACAAAAAACCCTAGAAGCTTTGTTTCCTGTGCCGTCGTTCGCAGTCCGGACATGTGCATCGACACATGCATTCCCAGGGAAAGGAACCCCTAACGGAACTATTCTCCCTAGAAGATGTTTCTTGCTATCCATGCAATATAACATAATTAGTTGGGTACTTGTCTGTTCAAGCACTTATGACCCCTACGCCTGGTCTCCATGCATACCCCGGTTCTTGTATAACCGAGCGGGTATTCGGACACACCCTGGACTATAGGATCCGGGGGCTGAAGCGAAAAGGTCCGCCATGACAAATGATTTCAATCCGGCTAGGGGCTATTTATGCCAATTAAATTACAAAGTCACTGAGACTGACGATTCTCCTCCTCTATACCATCTAACAGGCTATCTAGCCTACAATCTTGTTGAGAATACTTAGCGGCTAACGCTACCTGGTCATATACCAGACTCACGTGAATTTCTTGCCCATATGGTACGGGTCCAGCTTGGTGTAGCGCGTCTTCACCATTGCCCAGGCTTCTCTTGCTCCTTGCCGGCATGATGATATCTTCCACAGACGGAAGCGCCGCCGGGCTCCTTGAAGCAGGTCCGCAAGCTCCCCCATGCCATTCGGTAGGAGGCTTGATGGCCACAAGGCCTGAGCAACGTCGTGCATCACTTGCCGAGCAGCTCGTGCAACTCTTGCAGCAAAGCACCTGCAGATGAGGGCATCTCCTCTTCAAGGCGACCCGTTAACATTCCTGCAGGCAAATTTTTTCTCAAAAAACTTCCTCGCCGAACTATCACATAGTTCGCTTGAGCTCTTACCATAAATGTCGCGTCGAAGCTTTTTGTTCTCGTTCACGGAGTTCGCAAGTTGAGCGCAGACGTCCTTTAATTCCACGTCCAGACGAATATTGGCATCTTGTAGCTTGTTCTTCTCTTGCGCCACCTGCGTAAGGATGTGGTCGCCAGCCTTTAGCTGCCGTTGGAGATGCGAATCGTCACCCATTACGCCCTCCGGATTCACCCCGGGATTGTCTGCAAAATCTTCTGTTAGACTAACCGCACCAGCCATTTACTAACTGGTACATCTGCGTATAATGGAGACAAATATTACCAGAGGGGGCCTTTTGGGATCCCTCTAACTTCGCTACCGCATCAGTCAGCTGGGCCTTGCATGCCTCCAGCTCCCGCGCCAATTGTTCATTCTTGTCCACAAGGACCTGTGCATATATTGATCCTTCAAACAGTTGTCCCAACTATTCCAAGTCTCAGGGGCTACTACTATACATACTTATCAAATTTTCTTACCCGTATGTCTTTGGTATACTGGTTTGTCGCTTGGGCAAGCCCGCCTCGAGCAGCTCGGACATATGCGTCCGCCGAATGGAAGGCATTAAAAGCCTCTTCAAAAAAGATGTTCCGGAGCATGGCCCTCCGGCGCCGGTGATTCATGGCGCTCTCCACTTCGGAGTTCGTGGCCGAACACATATCCGCATCCTCCGTCGGGGGGCTATGCGGTGCTGGTCCCGTGTCCGCCTCCACTCCCGAAGCCGGTTCTATAACACGGCTGGTGGAGGCGTGATTGGTGGGGTCCCCGGATATAGTCCGGTTATTCCTCTTCCTGCCAGACACAAAGGGCGCTGTCATATTTCAAATTCTATAATTACAGGACATGTTATTACTTTACCTCTGTAGCGGTGTGTCATCCCTCACCGCCTTCCTCTTGAGCCTGCCCGATCCAGATGCCCGTGGTTGACGAGTCCCTAGGGGCTCGGCCCCTCGCTCCGGCCATCGTTTCTGCAAATAGAACGACGCCTCAAAGGTAAGCTATAATACCTGGGGGGAGTCCTCTTCGGAGGATAGGGTTTTTAGCTCGGCTTACACATGACGTGGGGAGCAGTCCAGGGTAGTCGGCCGTAATGGCCACTAGGGCGCCATCCCAGCTCGCCTGATAAAATACCCCGTTGACAAGCTCAGAAGCATTGATGCAAGTAATCTTAGCAGAAGAAGGCTAGAGTAAGTGAAGTTGGGGAAAGAATGGCAACTTACCCACTCTGGGGGTTGTACATGGAGAATCAGTCCCGCGTCTTTATGCGGAGGAATTCCTCATCTTCCCCTTTGTACAAATCGGACAATATCCTTGCCAAAGCGGCAGCGGAGTCTGGACCCTTACGACCGCAGCGGGTAGCGTCGTCTTCCCCGTTGAAATGCCACATGGGCTTCCCCCGATATTGGAGCGGTTGCACCCCCTGCCTTATGCATATTGCCATGACCTCGGCTATCGTCAGTCCGGATTTGGCCAGGAACTTTATCCTGTTCATCAGGAGGAATATTTCCCTTGTGTCCTCTTCTTGAGGGCCCCGGGGGTGCCAACTTAAGCGTGCCCTCGGCGGGGCGTTGCTGAACTTGGGGAGACCCATCCGGACTAGATCCGGAAGGGGAACGTCATTTATATAGAACCACTCTGAAGGCCAGTTTTCTGGTGCCTTCTCAGGAGTGCCGGACAGGTATCCGGTCTCAGCAATGCGCCATACTTTGGCCCCGCCCACTTGATATAGGGACTCTCCCTAGCTGTGGGGGACAATGCAGAACAACTTCCTCCATAATCCGAAGTGTGGTTTGCAGCCTAAAAACAGCTCGCAAAGTGCGGCATACCCCGCTATGTGCAGAATGGAGGCTGGGGTAAGATTGTGTAACTGGAGGCTCTAGAACTCCCGGAGCCCGCGAAGAAACGGGTGGATAGGAAACCCGACGCCCCTCAGCAGATGCGAGATGAGGCATATCTGCTCCTCTGGAGATGGGTTAGGAGATCCCTCAGCTTGTTCCCCTCCATCATAGGTGGCTATTCCAGCTCGGAGAGGGACCATGAATGCCGGTGGGAGAAACCCTTGGGTTTGTAACTTCACCAAACGACTGTGAGGAACTAAGCACTCTCCCCAATCCCCCGACTTAGAGCGAGGAGGGCACGTAGAAGAGTTGCGACGGCCGGCCATGTTGGAATGGCTTTTCGCGGAGCGCTCTAGGATGCTAGATCAAGGGAGGAGAGTGAGGTTTGGATCTGAGAATCCCTGTCCTTTCAAATAGACGGTTGGCCCGGAGGATCGAGGGTGGCAAATGCAAAAATGCCTCGACTCCTCGCATTCACTCGACATGGAGATGGTCATTACTGAGGTGTTGAAGCCGAGGAGCATAACATTGATTGGAGGCCAGACACTATTCATCATAACAGGTACTTTGGAGTATTTGGAGAAGGAACCCGCCTTGCAATGCCGAAGACAATACTGCGTGCCGGACTCATCGTCATTGAAGCCTGGTTCAGGGGCTACTGAGGGAGTCTTGGATTAGGGGGTATCCGGACAGCCGGACTATATACATCGTCTGGACTATTGAAGCGTGAAGATACAAGACTCAAGACTTCGGCCCGTGTCTGGATGGGACTCTCCTTTGCGTGGAAGGCAAGCTTGGCGATCCGGATATTATATTTCCTTCCTTGTCACCAACTCCATGTAAACCCTAGCCTCTCCGGTGTCTATATAAACCGGAGAGGTTGGTCCTTAGAAGGCCGATCACAATTACAATCATACCATCATAGGCTAGCTCTTAGGGTTTAGCCTCTACGATCTCGTGGTAGATCTACTCTTGTACTACCCATATCATCAATATTAATCAAGCAGGAAGTAGGGTTTTACCTCCATCGAGAGGGCCCGAACCTGGGTAAACATCTGTGTCCCTTGCTTCCTGTTACCATCAGCCCTGACGCACAGATCGGGACCCCCTACCCGAGATCCGCCGGTTTTGACACTGACACCCCCCTTTTTCCTTCTCCCTCTCCTCCTCCTTCCCTCTCTCCCCCTCTTAGAAAAGGAAGGGGAGTCCAACTAGGATTGGGAATCCTAGTTGGACCCCCCCTATGGGGTGCCCCTCCTGGCCACTGGCCTCCTCCTCTCCCTCCTTTATATACGTGGCCAGGGGGCACCCAAAGCACAACAGACAATATCTTAGGCATGTGCGGTGCCCCCCTCCACGGTTTAACACCTCGGTCATATCGTCGTAGTGCTTAGGCGAAGCCCTGCGCCGGTAACTTCATCATCACCGTCGCCACGCCATCATGCTAACGGAACTCTCCCTCATCCTCAACTGGGTCAAGAGCACGAGGGACGTCATCATGCTGAACGTGTGATGAACACGGAGGTGCCGTATGTTTGGTACTTGGATTGGTTGGATTGTGAAGACGTTCACTACATCAACCACATTAGTAAATGCCTCCACTTTCGGTCTATGAGGGTACATGGACACACTCTCCCGTTTCATTGCTATGCATCTCCTAGATAGATCTTGCGTGATCGTAGAATTTTTTTTGTATTACTACGTTCCCCAACAATAGTAAACACTAAAATTTGGTCATACTCTTTTTGATCTGCGTTACCCCCCCGGTGGAATTGTTTGATCTAGCACATGTTTAATCTTAGATACACAACGCGGTCTCATATTTTTGAAGTGGTTTTCATGTTTGATTTCAAAAAAAATTTGCAATCAAGTGTGCACGCATTGCAATACATGACACTCTTTTATACTGTTTTTCCGTATGACAAATTTTAGGCAAATTTTCATTCACAAGTCATGGAAAATATAGTGTATACACTATGGCAAGTTTATTTAACACATCATGGCAATTTATTCCTTTTTGCACCACGCCAAATTTTACCATACGTCAATGCAAATATATTCTATACTCTATGTCATATGTCTATGCAAATTCACCATACAACATTTTTCACACCTTTTCATGGGTTAGGATCTGTAGTTTCAAATATACTTGACAAATTCATGTTTATTAGCACCAGAATTTTTTTCCCCTGGCAATTTTTCTACAATGTATTGTCATGGGGAAGACACACCATGGCAAATATCCATGTTAGCTAATGGTAAATTTGTCACTTTCACATGGCAAATCATTTTTTGTAACTACATTATTCTCATATGGCAAATGTTCAAGGAATTTTATAAATGTCACATGGCAATTTTTAGGTTTTTTTTCTAAATCATGGCAAATCTTACAAACATTTCTACTCTCTTTGTCACATGGCAAATTTAGACAACTTTTGTGTTGTAAATCATAACAACTTTTTAATAAATTACTTTGGTCTACCATTGCAAGTTTTGCATCATGGCAAATTTAATTCCTGATCTTTGGTCATTTACATTTGTCAGATCATGGCAACTATTTTTTGATTAGAACCATTTTTTAGTTTTTACTATATGTACCATGGACTTTTCCTTTGTGCCACATTGCGATTTTTCTTTTAAAATTTTCCTTTCTTTGTAAATGTGTATTTTTTCTCACATGGCAATTAATTAAGAAACAAAGACCATGGAAAATTTTGTTTACAAGTCATGGTGAATTTCATTAACAAACCATGGAAAATTTATTTAATTGATCATGGTAAATTCAGTAATTGACGCTGGCAAATTTAGTTTCTAAATCATGGAAGAATTTAGCTTCTCATTAATTAATCATGGCAAATTTATTTCATTGGTCATGGTAACTTTTGTAATTGATCATGGCGAATTTAGTTTATATATCATGGCAAATTTTAGTTTCATGTATTTGCCATGGCAAATTTACTTTTATTGCCAAGATAATGTCAAATTTTAGTAAATGACCATAGCAACTTACTACATTTACGATTTACAAGAATATATAAATTTGCCATGCGACAAGTTCTAAACTTCCTACAATTGCCATATGGACATTTCAAAGATTTTTTACACCATTGCCATGCTTTTTTCTGGGAAAACAAAATGTTTTTTTATGATTTTGGCATGTGACCAGATATGAAACTTGCCATGCTATGACATTTTTCCAAAAACTTGCCTTGGACCATGGCAATTATTTTCAGAAACCATGGAAAATCTAGTCAAATGGAACATATTCGGCATACTACATGGCAATTTTTCCCCTGGACCATGGCAATTCTATTTTTACAAAGCATGGAAAATTTAATTAAAAGATTTTTTTGTGTTGAGTACAAAATTTCCATAGCACATGCAATTGATTTGCCATACTACATGGCAATTTTCCCTCCACCATGGCAAGTTTATTTTTATGAACTATTGTAAATTTAGTTAATTGAAATAGATTTTCCATACTACATAGCAATTCCCCCCCCCCCTGACCATGGCAATTCTATTTTATGAAGCATGGCAAATTTAGTAAGATGGAATAGATTTACCATACTACCTGACATTCTCCTCCCCAAATCATAGCAATTGTATTTTTACAAACCATGGGAAATTTAGTTAAATGGATCATGGGAACTATGTTGCATTTTTGCCATGGATATTATGCATTCAGCAAATGACATAGTGCTTGCAATAGATTTGCATAAACTGCATAAACAATTTTGTCCTCCTGCATTTAGTATGTAGTGCAAATTCTTTGTAAATTTGCCATGTGTTTGCCACGAGTCATGAAACAAAATATCTCTAGATTTTGTCATGAATTATAAGTATATGTTTGTTTCATTGTTTTTCCATGCGAAAAAAATTATATTTTTATAGCTTTTTCCATGCCTCTAATATACCATTTGCCATGTCACCACTACATATTTTGCCATGCTATACATATTTTTTCTATGGAAAAAAGTGTTTTACAATTTTTTTGCCATTGCAAAAGTTTAGCACTACTTTACCATGGCAATAATATTTTTTATAGCATTTGCCATGTCTCTAATATAGCTTTTGCCATGACACCACTACAACTTTTGCCATGTCACCACTACAACATTTTGAAATGCCATAAGCACATTTTTTTACCATGCAAATTTTGATAAGTTATTTGCCATGGCAACAAAACGCTTTTGCATCGTTTTTGCCATGTAAGAACAAATCCATAAAAATTTGCTACCTTTTTATAATTGAAAGTGCTAATTATCAACTAGAGGGAGGGTGAATAGGCTATTTTTATGAATGTCTTCAATATAGGTAATGTCTTCGAAGACGCCAAAGCGAATTAGTAACTAAACAGGGTACATCAGAAGATAAGCTACACTAGGCATGTTGAAATGACATACAACTATTGAAGAGATATGTGAAGACAAGCAGCAACGAGGTAAAATGGGGTAGTTTAGTAAGATAGTATGAAAACAAAGATACAATCAGAGGGAATGTCTTCACACAATGTCTTTGAATAGAATGAGCAGGCAAAGGCTTCACGAAACTAAACAATAAGTAAAGGAGTGAAGTGATAGAAACAGTTGCTCGGAGAAGGCAGATGATTTGTTGGACCAGTTTTAGTTGATGTGGCAATTGTACGTCTGGTTAGGGAGGCTGAGATTGAACTTGGAAGATCACATATTCTCCTTATTCCCCTTGAGCTAAGACCCGCAGATCTCACCCAATCACTCAGGCAAGTCTTCATGGTGTACTTCCAAACCTTCACCGACTACGTTCGCCGACAATCAACAATGCCTCTTGGATTCTCAGAACGTGACACCTAACTGACTCGAAGATACCGGTCTTCAAGTGTACCAAGTCTTCAGTACACGCAGAATAGAAAGACTTCAGTGATGCTCAAAAAAGTTTGGGCTCTGGGTGTTTTGGGTTTGTCCTCGCAAGGATTCTCTATCAAAGGCTTCGGAGGTGGGTTGCTCTCAAATGAAAAAAGTTGTGCAAAAACTCGGAACGGCCACCAACTTATGGTGGAGGGGTGGGCTCTTTATAGCCAGGAGGCAACCCAACATGATATGTTTGAAATGACCCTCGGTCAATGGACAACCAGCATGTGTCCAACGGTCGGATTTCAAATACACGCAGCAACTTGACTTGGGCTCCAAGTAAAGCTGACTCAACCAACTCTGGAAGAGATTTTCTCTCATTGTCTTTGCTCGAAGACATAGGATTTTAGGCTGAGCATCCACTGGTACAATGAGGTGCTATACAAACGGTTTTTAACCCCTTTCCACAATGGTGTTTTGAACTGTCGCCAAGTGAGTGTGTGCGATAGGGGGGGGTCCTTCCCACACAACCCAGAAACCGTCGGGGATATGCCCTCCAGTCACACATGCTGGAAAAAATGAGGTCGTGTGCGACGGGCGAGCGATCAAATACGGATATACATACAATTGTGTTAAAAAATACAATTATACAGGCTTAGTCGTTTCCGGTCGTAAGTATATCCCACACAGTCAGTCCCAGACAAACGTTTCCATAGGTATGTACATTCCACATAGTCAATCCAAGGAATATGTTTCCGTTTGTATGTACATCCCGCATAGTCAATGCAAGAAGTACGTTTCCATTCCTATGTACATCCCACACAGTCAATCCAGGGAAAACATTTCCATTCATACGTACATCACACACAATTTTCCGCATTAAATCGTTTGTGATAGCATTGCTATTGCAGATGATATTAACAATTTTACCGTTTACATTATTGAATGCATCACACACGGTGCGTAGAAGAAATTGTGTGGCATAGTGTCGGATTCAGGGCTCCGTAAACCCGAGAAGGTTTGAACTCTAGGGCGTGTGCAAAGATCTCAACCTCTCAAGTCTCAAGGTCATCGCCCTACAAGCTAGCCTCGTCGAGTGCACGCGTGAGCGGGAAAGAAGATGAAAACGGCAGTTTACTCAGGTTTGGGGCACCTTACGGTGTAAAACCCTACTCCTGCTTTGTGGTGGATTGGCCTCACGAGGGACTGACGATGAACAAGCACAGTGGATGAACAACCTCGCGAGGGCTATGGTGGTGAGGGTGGAAGGGATCTAATCCGTCCCCTCTCTACGGTGGTGGCTAACCTATATTTATAATGGCCTCGGTCCTCCTCCCTGAAAACTTAGGCGGGAAGGGATCCCACAATTTGAAAGGAGATAAGAAGTACATTTGGTCCTGACGAAAGGTGGTCTTCGCCTACAAAGCTTCTGGTCGTGATGCAGTGGTGAGCTCAGCGATGACGCCCGTCCTGCCAAGCTCGTGGTCTTGGCCTTGTAGCAGCAGAATGGAAACCTTTGGGGGATTCCTCGGAGACCCACGCTCGTCCTTGTTCCCTTAGCACCGAAAGGAAAACTATATGCTCTGTGCCTGTTGGCGCCCGCCTGGCCATGGTCGTCATGACTCACGTCATTGCAGCCTCGTGAGGCTGGGTACCTGCATAGAAATCTCTGCTCCTTGGGAGGCTGTCTGGGGAGGCCGCCTCTCCGGAGGTCTTGGCGTCGTTCGCAAGGCCAGGGCCCTCAGGAGGGTCTTGTCTTGGCGACCTTATAGCTGGGCTGTACCAGGCTGTTGAGGGAGCCATGCCGTGGGCCGCAGGCAAGTAGATCTGGGTACCCTGGTTCCCAGAACACCGACAGTAGCCCTCGGGCCCAAGGCGCGCTTGGGCTGGCTTTGAGGCGAAGCTAGAGAGGGAAGGCAGAAGCGACGCAGGCCCCAATCTCCGATGGGCCAGGCTTGACGTGTGACGCCTGATGGGACGCGGACACCTCCACTTCCTTGCGTCGCCTTAGCAACTGCCCAGGCTGACAAGTGTGATGTGGAGCATCCTACGGACATCACCATGTCAAGAGTTTGTTTGGCAAGTGACACACACAACCTCTAGTTCACATACATAAAGGTGAATCATCTCCTTTACAAGTGTTCACTTGACCCCTTCGAGGATGGTATACTACTTGACACTCCACTTGTGTGCATACATAGGTATTGTCGGAATGCTATGGACGGCAAGGAGGAGTGCAAGAGCCAAGGAACAACTACACAATCCGTGAGGGAAGCATGGAAGAGAAGACGGAAGAAACAGAGTTGCTACAACACTACAAAAAAAACACATCCGTGACATTTTGGGTTGAACGAGTTTTTTCCTGTCATACTTATGACACTTCTATGACAATAATTGTGACAAAACCCGGTATCATCATAGATGTGGTGGGATCCTACTTCTATGACAAAAAATCATGATAGAAAATGGGCTTTTCGTCCTAGGCGGGCCGGAGACGCATCTGCATGACATTCTTTGGGCCGTCCATGACGGAAAAAACCGTGGTAGAAGCGAGGGCGAGGAAAATATTGGGGAGTTCCCGGTTATGGTGGGTGGTTGGGAGCTGAGCGATGTGCGTTTCTCTCGTACCGTACGCGCGTGGGTGCGAGGCGTTGGGCTCTAACTGAACCTGAGTGAGGCGTCGCCTAACTGAACCCGAGCGATTGCACTACATGCTACACGTTACTGAACACGAGCGATCGAGCGATTCCTTCGCTACTACTGCTAACTGAAGCCGATCGATGCTGCCTCTGGATGAATAATGAGCGTTGATGGGGGTTTGGATGAACAGTGAGCATTGCTAGGGGGTTTGGATGAACAGTTCCCAATGGGGGTGGATGAACAGGACCCCGTGGTGTTGCCTCTAGATGAACAGGACCCTGATCGATCGAGCCGGTTTCGGGCTGGATGAACAGGACCCCGTGGAGGGCTGGATGAATAGGACGACCCCGTGGAGGGCTGGTTGAACAGTAGCCGGTGGAGGGCTGGTTGAACAGTAGCCCGTGGAGGGGTGGTTGAACAGGAGCCCATGGAGAGGGCTGGTTGAACAGTAGCCGGCGGAGTAGCGCGCGGTGGAGGCTGGATGAATAGGAGTCCGTGGATGAACAGTCGCAAGTGGAGGCTGGAGGAGGTTGACGGTGGATGAACAGTAGCCCGTGGAGGCTGGAGGAGGTCGACGGTGGAGATGAACAGTATCCCGTCGAGTCCCGTTTCGCGGTACGCCACGCCACACCCCTCCCGATGAACAGGACCCTTGTTTCGACCATAGCGCTCCAACACAAGTTCGTTTCCTCCGTCTTGCGGTACGCCACACCCGTCCCGATCAACAGGACCCCGTTTTGACCGTAGGAGGTCCAATACAAGTCCGTTTCCTCTGTTTTGTGGTACGCCAGACCCCTCCCGATGAACAGGATCCCGTTTCGAACGTGGCCGGTCGAACACAAGGCCGTTTCCTCCGTTCCGCGGTACGGCAGGCCTTGTTTCCATAGGCTGTTCCGTCCGAGCGCTTCCAATGAACACGACGACACATTTCGTTCTGACCCAGCCGGTTGGCTCCCCATGAACACGATGACGACGCAGTTTCTACCTTTCGACCCAGCCATGTACACGAGCCCTGGCCCTACGTATGCGCGAGTAGGCATTCGAGACCCCGCCCATATGTACGTACGTGGCCGTATTTACTTTCTTGCACCCTAGTCGTTGTACATACGTGTATATGCTACGGGCGCGCCTCTACTATGACACGTGCACGCCTCTACTACGACACGTGTGTGCCTCTACATCGACCAGTATGTATGTACATGTTCGTGACCAGAATGACAATGCTACGTACGCTTTGACCAGGTGGGTCCCAACTGTCACGCACTTCCTTGCGTGCGAAGATGTAGCTGGTGGGTCCTAGCAGTCAGGGGGCGAATTGTTTTTTTGCCCGGACGCAATTCCTTGTGTGCGAAGATGTAGCTAGTGGGTCCCAGCAGTCAGGGGGAAATGTTTTTTTTGCGAAATACAGTGGCCCGTTCGGTGGGTCCCTGCTGTCAGGTGGAGGAATAATTATTTTGCGCCTAATAAGGAGGCACTTCCTTGCTGCCGCCGTGGACCCAGGCATCAGCCTCTCCACATACAGTACTCTTCTGATGGAGGCCGTTCCTTGACCACATTGACCTCTCCGCGCCGAGAGCACCAAGGCGATGGACGACAGCGAGGCCTAGGAAGGGGACAACGCTGAGCTGGGGAAGATGCGACAGTGGAAGCCCGCGTGGAGAGGAGTACGAGGGTTCACTGGTTCGGCTGCAGTGTGAGGCTTCTGATGACTCTCGTTTGTTGACCATGTTGACCACACCGTGACGAGCACACCAAGGCCGGTGGACGACGGAGAGGCCCCAGACTGGAACGACCCGGAGATGGGGAAGAGGCGGCAATGGAATCGCAGATGGAGAGGAGTGGGAAACTTGACTGGTTCGGGTGTGCGGCAGCACTACCACCCACGGGAGACAGGAGCAAGAACAGAGGTTGAAGAAGGAGCACGACTATTGGATTAACATCCAACGGTCCAGCCGCTAGAATCATTTGTTGATTAAGTTGACAAAGCCTTGCGTACACATCTGCTTAGTAGGCCCACAAGTCAGCCACCAAATCTATCGGGTCCCAGCTGTCATCGGGAGGAATAGTTTTTTTTGCATAACAAGGAGACACTTCCTTCCGTGCGAAGATACAGCCGGTGGGTCCCGACTGTCAGGGGGAGGAAACAACTTAATAAGGAGGAACTTTCCTTGTGTGCGACCATGGACCTCGTGGATACCAGCCGTCAGGCTCTCACGTACAGTCCTCTTCCGATGACTCTCGTTTGTTGACCACGCCGCGCCGAGCGTAGCGAGGCGATGGACGACGGTGAGGCCCCAGACTAGAATGACTCGGAGATGGGGAAGATGCGGCAGTGGAGTCGCAGATAGAGAGGAGTGGGAAACTTGACTGGTTCAGGTGCGGGGTGGGCCTACACTCGGCAGAGAATAACAGGAGGTGCAGAGTGGAGGGATGGCCTGGCTGTCGGCGGGGTAGCGTTTTGCTGTGAGGTGCGCAATACAACGCCTCTGGACACCAGAGGCTGGAGCAGGCGGTCCCGGCAGCGCTGGGGGAAGAAGATGATAGATTGAAGAAGAATGCCGGCCGTTGGATGTAAATACAATGCCTTGCTTAGGCTTTGACCTACTGGCCGACATGTCAGCCAGTCGATTTGTTTTTTTAGTCCATTTGGTGGGCTAGGTGAAACAATGATGTAGCATCTATGCAACCCGTTTATATATATGGTAGAATTTAAAGCCAATTTGCATTTTTCTCAAAATCCGCAACTTGCTGGGCTGGGTGAAAATATCATGTTGGGCTGGACGAAGAAATGTTATAAAAACATAAACACAGGATTGCACGTCTATTACTGCATTGGTCAGTAAAATCTTTGCAAGCTTATGTACGCAATCACTAGGAGTTAACTTGCCAAGTCATATAAAAAAATATTATTATTATTTTGTAAGAACTTCCAATTTACAAAATAAAATATATTTGAATTTGATGAGTTAATAGGACGTGGGGTATTATTATTTTTTAGGCTAGACGTGGGACAGTTGAGTTGGTTCTAGGGAAAAGTACTGAGAGAAAACTCAGTTTACATCGAAAAAGAAAGAGGAAGAAATTTCAGATATAGGATTAATGAAAACAAAAAATAAAGGAAGTGGCAAGGTCTATAAAATGGTTGGACGAACGACAGATTTAATAGAACATTATGTTGTTTCTATTAATACACACACACACACACACACACACACACACACACACACACACACACGAAATGGGCAAATGCTGGTTGATGACGGTCTTGGCGAGGTCAACCACGGAGTCCTTCTCCTGCCCGTTGCCGATGATCTTGTATTGCTTCTGGATGTTGACAAGCTTGCTACACTAGATGGCCGAATCGTCGCGTTCTTCCTTATCTCCACCGTAGCAAAGGTGCAGTCGACGCTACTGATGAAACGAGCAAATGCTCCAGAACCTCTGATGGCCCTACAGTAGTGGTAGACGAGTACCTCGTCTCGCACGCATACCTGTGCGACCGCGATCCGCTGGTCCCTATCAGGAAACAAATGGATGGGCGGAAGGTCTAGTCCTGCGACCTTGTGCTTTCTCGTCCGGTAGGTACTGCTTGAACTCAGCGAGGCAGAGCTTCACCGAGTTCGGATCATTGGTGTACATCACATTCAACTTGGTGCCGTCATGGGACTGAACGGAGAACTCAAAGGTGAACTCCTTGCTGAAGTCCATATCCAGCAGGCTCACCCCTCGGATCTCCATTGGAGTCTCTTCAAGTGAACGAGTGAGTAGGCGGCAACAGCACTTCGTTTTTCAGCTCTTGGGGAACTGGATTCAATAGTAAACTGAGTGTGTATAGGCGACAACAGTTACTACCTCTCCTTCGCCCGCTACACGCCCGTCAGAATATGCACCCTCGGCGCATTCAAAGGCCTCCATTAAGAAACCTATTCCGGCCACACACGTCGGTTCACGAGTGGGTCTGTATTGGTGCTGTAATAACAAGTGTTAGTGGTCATTTTACTTAAATTTATTTAGCTTTAATGAAAATGTATTCTTAATAGAAGCAATGCATTGGCTCGTTCTATCAGTGCCACATGATCAACATGCACAACAATTAAAATTATTATTCTAAGGACGCACATGATCAGCACATTTACCGCACTTTCACACAGAAAACAGTACCAAGTTTGAATAGTTTGGTATGGTTGCTGTCCTCTACATCATCATGCTGTGTTTCCTAGCTTGCAAGATTCAGAACCAACAAATAAGATTCAAGTAATAAGTACAACAAAGATGCCTACACATCTCATTGATTCCCAGCTTCCAAGATTCAGAACCAACAAATAAGATTCAAATAATAAGTACAACAAAGATGCCTACACATCTCATTGATTCCTAGCTTGCAAGATTCAGAACCAACCCATTAGTGCCTTTTGATAAAGTGAATATCAGGATTAAATCCATCTTGGCTAGCCGTGTTATACAATCGAAGAACTTGGCGAATGCTCTTGACCATCACAACATCTGTAGTAGAGTATTCCTGTTTGCACAGATAAGAAAGAGCATGATTACTATAATAGTGGCACTAGTTGAAGCAACTGGTGTGAGGGGCCCTATACCGCCATGACTCGATGTGGTGAACCTGCAACTCCACTCGGATGAGGTCAACCTGTAGATCCATGATTCAATTCATGCGCCTTTTTCTGCAGTTCACCTGAAATGAAGCAAAGATTGCATCATTCAGCTAGCAAGAAGTACTTGCTCTCATGAGCTGGTAGGTTCTGCTTTAGTAGTTGCACTAAAATTCAGCAACATTGAGGTTGGCTATCCTGCTCATGTAAGGTGCAACTATAATTTGCTTATCCTTTTGTGCAGTTCCACTAAAATAAAGTGCCATTGTGGTGACAGTGACGACTCATCTTGCAAAAGCTAATAAAATGTTGCACAAGATTACCAGAAGAATTTGATGGAGATTTTGGAAACTCCAATCACCATTTTGTGCAGTTCCACCAAAATTGAGAGATGTTGCCCACGTGAAATTTTAGTTGAACTGCACGAGACACTCATTCCAAAAGAAAGTGTTTTGTGCAGTTCATCAAAAGGTCACAATAGCAACAGGTGAAATGGATATCCCTATCTGCACAAAAAGATAGAAAGTAAACAATTGCTGGTCAATAAGAATATACGAAACATACATGAAATAAAAAGAAGCATATTAATTATGTTCATGGCAATCACACAAGGACAGTAGAAATTTTAAAACGTGAGCAATGCTTCATGTTACCGGATGCATTAGGATCAACTATGACATTTGCCAAATATGGGATTACTTTAATGGTGGCATTGCTTGTTTACCAGATACAGTAAATCAACAACAGCTAAAGAGTTGGTTTAAGGGCATGGGACCATGGGGACACCAGGTCACTCCGCAGCGTAAAGAAGCAACTTACTTATTATACTTGGGAAAACAGCAGGAGTACCATTATTTAACACAGTTTAATTGCATCATATCACTGGAGGCATTAGATTAATAATAACACTAGTTAGACATGTCCTTAAGGTAACAGTGTGATCGCTTCATTTTACATGTGCCCTTACATTAACAACAACAAAAGGTTGGTATAAGGACATGCGGTAGTGGACGCATCAGCACAATGTACCTTCAAGGAGGCATAAAGTGGTGATGTCGAGTTTGTTCATGCTCTGTGAGGGCAGCAAATCTAATCCTGGAGAACTTTTCCTATGTGAGGGCAGCAAATCTAATCCTGGAGACCTTTTACTATCTTAGGGCAGCAAATCTAATCCTAGACATACTTTGTTGACTTGTCCACCAGCCGCCACTTTCTATCCTTTTTTCAACCAATAATAGATCTGTTCCTTATCCAGTTTGTATTGAGTTTTCCCATTATTTCCCTTTTCAACCAAGAGATCGGTTGGGTACCCGGTCTCTATTAGTTTCCCCCTGTTATTTCCTCTTTCAATCAAGTCCTAGATTCATGATATGATTTTCCCCCCTTTCTTGGTTGTTTGAACCAAGTCCTAGATTTGAATGCATGAAGTAGCTTTACCTCTAATAATACTAAAAATTTAGGTGGATTTGGAAGAGCTGATGGAAGTAGAAAAAGTTGCACATGCAGACACGTTGGGAGCTGGGGCAGTAGAGCAAGGCCGCTTTCGAAGAACTTATACCTGAGGTTTGTCAGGATGTCGGCGGTGGCAGGTCCGATCTGCGCACAATACGTTAGGGAGGAAGAAGGGTCGGAGGACCTCCCGAGATGGCGCTGTGTCGGAGAGAACGGCACGGGCAGAGGATCGGGCCCCGCCGGCAGCTATGGGTTTCCTCCCTCGGCGGTGATGACCGCGTGAACGATGCACCTTTTAGTCCTCTACACACACCGGCCGAAAGGATCCGGCCAGATCTGTGACCAGCGGTGAGCAGAGAGAAAATGTCGCTACCGCTGTCTTGTTTAGATCTGGAGAGGATGAGAGAATGAAGAGAGAAACCCTAGTAAAGCAAGCGCTCAGGCCCCTGCGTACATATATAGTGGAGTGATTATCCTTTTCTCTCCACAACAAGCGTTTCAATTTGTGTATGTGGCATTAAAGAAATGAAACTCTCTATTTAAGGTGACTAATTGTACGACTCCTACTTACTACTAGTAGTACTAGTATTGTTCACTTGTGCTCCCCGGCCCTCCATTCATTGAAGAACCCCGCAGGTGAATAAACATACAGTAAGTATTTGTATAGAACGAACAAGCTCGAACTATTTTTGCGTAGTTAAAACTTGAGGGCGGGGCTTTTCCCGGGCAGTACGCGTGGCAGTTTTCGGGTAGGCGGTTTGACAGAGAGGAGAGGAGGGTGAGGGAGTGGCGTATTCTCAAACTTACTGCTGGAAAGGTCGGGCTATGCGATTTGACAGCGCGTTACTACTGGAAAAAGACTTGTGATATGACTACTCACTATAGTCATGAATTACTGGCGCTTCGACCGGGGTGATGCCCCCCTTCCGTTCCGCACGCTAATCTGGTGCATGACACGTCGACCCGGATGGTGGCTCTCCCACATGTCGGCGAAGTAGTACTCCCTTCGTCTGAAAATACTTGTCATCAAAATGGATAAAAAGGGATGTGTCTAGAACTAATATACATCTAGATACATCCTCTTTAATTTATTTTGATGACAAGTATTTTCAGACGGAGGGAGTACGTAGTAAGAAGGAGAAAAGAATGATGTGGTATATACTACTACTACTACTCAGGTCGGAGGAGTGAGAACCACGGCAGCCCAGTGAACCAGCAGTGCGAACCATGGTAGCCCAGTGAACCAGCAGTAGAAAACAATGTGGTGATATGGCCATAAAAACAATATGCTACGGTCCAGACTGTAGCATGTACAGTACTACTCCTCTTTTTTTGGATCCCTGAGTTAGAGTTAGTTTGGGTTGAAATAGACTCAAATTATCGAAACAGGAGGGGTTAGTTTGAGCTAGTTTGCTCTAACCCATCTAAAAAAACTAGCCCGATGGAGAGGTTCTAATTGGGTTAGTTATCCTCGGGCCCACTAAAAGAGAACTAAAAAAATCTCCCCTGCCCGCACCAGATCGCTCCCTCCCCCCTTGCACGACTCCTCTTTGTTCCCCATAGGGCCGCCCGCCCAAGCGCCGCTCTGCCGCTCGCCCTCTCTCTCCTCCATCCGCCCTCTCCTTCCGGCCTCCGCCACCCTACTCCGACCACCCTCTCCCTCCGGCCTTCGAAGGTCGCCCCGCCCCCCCTTCACCGGTTGTTTTTCTCCCTCTGTCGTGCGCGGCAGCGGCGCGTCTACCAGAGAGGTCGCCAGAGGGGTGGGTTTGTTTGTTCCTTCTCTGTCTCACAGCCATATCATTGATCTTGCTCGCTCTAGCGCTAATTCTGATTTGGAAAAGTAGATCCTGATCAAACTTGGTATAGATTTGTGGCACACACATGGAATTGTTTGATGCTACTTGAGGAGGTAATAAATCTTTCTAGAGGCCCAAAGATTCAGTTCACCTTTCTAGGTATTTCAGTTTCAGGCTTGCATTTTTTCTAGAGGCCCAAAAATTCAGTTCACCTTTCTAGGTATTTCAGTTTCAGGCTTGTATTTTTTCTAGAGGACCAAAGATTCAGTTCACCTTTCTAGGTATTTTAGTTTCAGGCTTGCATTATTTCTAGGGGCCCAAAGATTAAGTTCCCAGTCAGCGGCAAGCGGCCCTACTACCCATGCCGGTGTCGACCTCAACTCGCAAGCGCCAGCGTCGGAGGGGTTCCCGGGGCTTGGGCCCTACAGAGCCTTCCTCCAGAGCGACGAAGACGAGCTCCTTCCTCGGTGCGTGAGGGGCTCCGAGCTCCCTCCCTATCGTGAATGACTTCCGTGATGAGTTAGCTCATGCTTTGTTTCATGGAGTGTTTTTTTTGTGAAGCTTGATTGATGACTTGTATGTTTAAGTGGGATATTTTATTTGTATGGACAAAGTAAAATTTATCATGTTTTTCATGCTTGATTTGTAAAGATGGTTCGTTTATGTCAATTGTGAGTGAGAGGAGGCCACACAAGCGCCGGCCACACCAAGTCCGGCAGGAAATAGGGTCCAAAGTAGTCAAATGATTGAGAAAGAGCATTTATTGTCAATCTAACCCTACCATCCATACACCTCTTTGGTTTAGAGTTAGTTCAGGGTTAGTTCAGGGTTAGAATCTAACTCTAACCTCTAACTGAGTTAGAGTTCTCCTCGTCTCGGTTCATCGGCATCATACTTTCCCCATTCCTGTGTTTTCAGTATCCTGCGAATCAAAGAGGCCCTTTTTTGTGGGAAAAGTCAAAGAGGCCCTTAGACTAGTTTAGGTCCGGTCATTTTTGATAAACGTGTTATGTCCAAAATTTAATGAATGTGCTCCCATTTCTACGAAAATAATCCGATTTCATGTAGTAATTCATTTATTTATTTATTCTTCTACGGGGGTTTGCATGTAATTCATGAGGTCTGAAATATAAAGTACCCTAGCATATGCTCCTAGTCATGCATGCACTACGACCCAGATGCTCTATGGCCCACATGTCGGCGAAAGGGAGCACATGGAAATAGCCTAGGAGTACATATAGGAGCATAAATGCATGAAAAAAAATATGTAATGTGAACCATAGCTGCGGTTAGAAAAGGAGACCTAAAGTGATGATAGCTATAGGTCGCACTCACCCAACTAGTGGTACTAGACATACGACTATTTCCCCCCTAAAAAAAGAGGTACGAGTGCTCGGTACTCCTATTCTATCAACACGAGTCCCATCTGACAACAACGTCCGTGCTATAGCTAGCTCTCCTCCCTCGTTTCTCTCTTCTAGTACTAATTCTAAACTCGGCCGACGCCCGGTGGGCGGGGTGGGTTTGCTCAACTGCGGCCCCACCTCACAATGAAAACGTTACGACTGGAATGAAAATGCCATATACTCCCTTTGTTCCTAAACATAAGCCTTTTTAGATACTATTTCAAATGGAATACATCATACGGATGTATGTAGACATAGTTCAGAGTGTAGATTCATTCATTTTGCTCCGTATGTAGTAGTCACTTGCTGGAATCTTTAGAAATACTTATATTTGGGAACGGAGGGAGTACTATACTAATAAAACATTATGGACACGAGGCGATGGAGTGCTGGTTACAGGAGGCAAGAAGAAGAGATGCATCCATCGACGGCGTCCACCTCCTCGACTCATGGCGCCAGCCCACCGAACGGCGCCTAAGTAGCAGCGGCTTTCGTGGCCAGGTCGACGTGCTTCTGAACAATGGTGTCCAAAGATTCCAGCCACTAGAAGAAGGCCAACGTCTTTCTATCCTCGCTTGCCTTGTAGTGGCCTATGTAGATGATTTCCTTGTAGACGTGGATGTGCAGGTCGACGGTTTCTTGCATGGCGAGGCACTGTGCGGCAAGCGCGGCCTTGAGGTGCACATTCTTTGTCGTGACCTCCAGCACCTGCAGGGCCACCAGGGCTTGAAAGAGTTCGTCACCATGGAGGCCGATGAGGGTGGCAGGCAATGAGGAGCCTGGGCGCGTGGGCTGGAGCAGTACGACAAGGTCATCCGCGCGCTTCTCGACGGTGGTGAACTTGCGGATGGAGTTGACAATCATGTCGTCCATGCGAGAGGCGAAGCCGGCGTCGGCAAGGGCTACGATGCCGGCGGTCACCAACACCGTCTGGAAACGCTGCGCGGTGCGAGGCCGCAGGCGGTGCCTTGGATGATTTGGCACAGTCGACTGCCGCTCGCGTCCATCGCCTCCATAGGTGCTTGTGGCTTCTGGTCACTTGGTCTTGGATTGGAGTGAGCAATGTTGCGCAAAGACTTAGGAGTAGATGGATTGGAGTGGTGGGACGCCTTTATATGAGAGTCCAAACTCTGTTGCATTCACATCGTGCTGGCTCTATTCTACTTCTCCAATTAATTCCCTCTGTGTGAATTGAGGATGCATCATTGACCGTTCAACGTCTCGGGAACCGCTACCCTCTCCCTTCTTGGCATTCAAGCACCTATGGAGGTGAATGCCACTCGCGTCTATCGTGTGTCAAGAGATGTTCCCGTCGACGACGAGGTGCCTATGGTGACTTTGTAAATTTCAAGATGATAGTGCCGGCTCAGTCTTTCGAAGGTGCTCATAGGGGTAGGGTGTGCGTGTGTGCGTTCATAGGGGTGAGTGTATGCGCGTGTATATGAGCGCTTGCGTCTATACTGTGTCAAAAAAACATAAATGCGTGTCAAAAATAGACTAGTTAGTATACTCAATATTGTGCACCTCGGAGAGGAAAAAGGAGAGAACTACGTATTTATTTATGGTGCAGATTCACTCATTTTGCTCCATATGTACTCCATCTCGGTGTAGTCAAGTCACTTGTTGAAATCTCTAGAAAGGCAAATACTCCTTTTTGGCTCACATAGCAATTTTGTCTCATGCAAGAGCCTGGCTATATGCGTGCTCCAATGTTCGAAAATGCCACGTTCGGGTTGCACTTGGCTCTTCGCCTCTTCGAGAAGACGAACAATGATGTTACTACTACTGCTTCTACAGTATCGAATCCACTGCTGCATGTCCGTCCACCGCGAGCGGGAGGGATAGCTTGTTGTAGTACTATAAGCAAAAGCCTGTCCTCATTTGCGAGCAACCATGCGCATGGGCGAGGGAGAAGGCGTGTAGTAGTAAAATCAAGCTTCTCCTTGTTGTACAAGTTGACGCGACACATCATAGCACTGACCCCACATGCTTGCCTCTAAACTTGGCTGAAAGACCCGCAATGTACAATATATTTGCTGCAACCTCTAGCATTTACCCACCACAAATTAAAATATATATTCCTCTGTTGACCAGATGAGCATGCAAACTACAATCACCAGGATGACAGGTAGGGCCAGAAGACTATTTTAATGAAAAAAACTTCGAGATGGCCACATAGTATGGAGCCGGCCCCAACGATTTTAAGCTTACAGGCACTGTACATGCTGTCCTAGACTACTCTACACATAAAACTGCCACACAAGCGTCTAGGATGCGTTTGGCTCTTCGCCTCTTCGGGAAGTCGAACAATGATGGAGTACTACTACACTGGAGGAGTACTACAGTACGCTTCTGGCCATCTGACACCGATTGAACTCTTGCATGTCCACCGCGTGCGGGAGGGAGAGCGTGTAGCGAAAGCTTCTCCTAGTCCTGCCAGCCACCAGGCTCATGGGCGAGTGAGGGACGCTCCTTCCTTTGCGTGTATGACAGGTGAGCCCAACAGGTGGGTGGCCAACCTGTCATATAGCCAAAGGCAGGTGCAGTTGAGTCCGCGAGGCAGAGGATATAATCAAACTTCTCGTTGTTGTATGAGTTGACGCGACACATCAAAGCACTGCACTCGATATATTTCAATAATTTGCGTTTACCGATGCATTAATTACAATGCATGCATGCATGCCGTGACTCTCCTTTTGATACTTGCATATGTTGATTTAATCCACCTTGAAGTAGTATAAATATGTGACGGTAAAGCTTTGTAATGCCCCGTCCCTAAAGCGAGAGATGGTTGTGCACGAGGAGGGCGAGATCATGCAGACGGAATAGGACCCGACGATGGAGCTCTCTATGGTCTCGATGGACCTCACCTTGCTCCACTGCTCCTTGTGCCTCCGCCCCTTGACGCCTCTAGTGTATCAGGTTCAATACACCTCATCCATTCGGCTGATCGAGCAAGGTGCAGGTTTCTTGATTGATGTGTTGTTCGATTTATTTCTGCAGTGCAAGGGAGGGCACCTGGACTGCATGGACTGCCGCGTCGAGCGCCCCGGGAACCAGCAGCAGTGCCAGAAGTGCGAGCGCAGAGGTGGCTTCGACGTGCGGAACACGGCGGTGGACGCCGTCCTTTCGTCAGTGAGGGTGGAGTGCCCGCACGAAGGCTGTGGGCTCTACATCACTTACCACAAGCTCACTAATCACCAGAGCGTGTGTCTGCTCGTGCCCTGCAAATGCCCCATGCCTGTCTGCGGCTAAGAAGGCCCGCTGCCGACGCTCTACCACCACATCAGCACCGTGCATCCCATGCCCATGCACAGGATCCAGTACGACAAGGTGCTCTAGCTGCAAGTGCCACTGTCGTTGCCACGACTCTTGCCATTTGCGGAGGAGGAGGGCCGCACATTTTTCTTGGTCGGCGGCATGCTCAACATTGGCACGCCTATCGCCGTGTCGGTTGTCTGCATCAGAGTGGGGGCGTCCCCACTACCGCACTATGTGGCCAAGCTATGGGCGAACGGCCCACTGGAGGAGCCCAAAGGCACGACCGACACCGTCAAGGTGGAAATGGAGGGACAAGCAGCAAGGATCCCGACGACGTCGCCGTGCAGGAGCTGACCTTCTTCACAGTTCCGCCCAAGCTGCTAGCAGGGGCTAAGCTGGTGTCCCTCCACATTCAGATTGACAAGCTCACGTCCTAAGTGTTTCTACAGTGCCTTCTGTTTATCTTAGTAATATGCTAATATAGGGATTATCTTGGTCTACTTTAGCTTAAGAAATGGTGGGTTTTGGTGGCGATGCAACAATTACTTTAACATCAGATTAGTAATTCCCAGCAGTCGAACGGATATTTTGTGTCTATTGGATATAAAGTTCCTTTGGGTAAGAAGTACTACTTGTCATCAAAATGGATAAAAGGAGATGTATGTAGACGTATTTTAGTTCTAGATACGTCCCTTTTTATCCATTTTGATGACAAGTACTTCCTCCATTCCACAATACATGCCTTCCATTTGTCAGAATATAGATGTATCTACACATGTTTTAGTATATAGGTACATCCATTTTTGGACAAATGGAAGTCAAGTAGTATTTTGGAATGGAGGGAATATATGCTTGTTTGTTCACGAAGCGTTTCATATTTGTGCGAGTTGACGAGACACAACATAGTACTACTACTAGTAGTACTCCCTCCAACCCTAATTTCTCTGCGCTAAGTCGAGGCGCAGATACCAAGCAGGGCCTGGTTGTGTTGGACAACTCACCAGACTGCGCACCAGGAAGACGAAGCTCATGTTGTTATGGTGCCGTGTGCGGCCCGCACATTAACCAAAACCTCGTGCCTCTAGCTTAGCCTCCGCGTTTTAAACTTCTCAATCTCAAGGCCAAGGAGCAATGTGAATCCTATGATAGAGCCAATCAGATGGTTGAGAACACTACAATTCGTAGCTACAGATGCATGTGTGACTCCCAGATGTAGAGGCTGGGCATCATCATCCTCCTTTTCAAGAAAAAAATAGATGCGTGTGTGAGAGAGGACGAGTGCATGCGTGCACCTCTTCTCTTCCTGTATAACGTACTAAACTCAAAGTACAAGTGTATGTGGGTGGCATCGACCTAGGGAGCTAGAGATGGTGCGTGCGAGAAGTCCCGAGAGATAGGTTTAATGCGTCTGAAAAAAGACTAGTCTATAGCTCTCCACGCGGCTATTCCTATCGAACGCCCCAATAACCATAAGATATGTATCCGACGGTGCTAGTTATTGCACCTACGCAGCAGCAGAAAAAGAACTACCATGGCATATGCTACACCAGGCCAAGAACACGTTCCCACGTTATGCCATCCGAGAATAGTGCCGCACTTCAAAACTAGAACCATCAATAAATTCTGAGCTCGCGTCTCATCACATTCCAAATTACTATTACTACCACGCTATATTTAATTGCAAACCTGTTCACACCGATCACAACCTAAACGGTTTCCCACTTAGGAGCGTATTAGTACTCGGTTATAAATACTACTATGCCAAGATGACTGCACATTCCTCCTCAACTCCTCATCCACAAAAACAAACAAGTCATTCAGCATCCTTCCCTTGCGTATGCCATGGCCAGCGTGAGTTCTGGGTCAAGAGATTACCACCAGGGAGAGGCGAGCATGGAAGCGGAAGCACGAGAGATGTCCCGCCTTGCCGCGAAAGCAGCCGACATGTCCCACCGTGCGGAAGTAGCACCACAGAGGTCCTACCGTGCTGCCGAAGCAGCACGGAGGTCCCACCGCACCGTTGATGCAGTAGACTAGTCCGGCCGCACCATGGAAGCAGCAGAGATATCCCGCCGTGCTGCGAATGCAACAGAGGTGTCCCGCCGCACCACGGCGGCCTGGGAAAATGTCTCGCGGGCAAGCGACGACTCTTACAAGCGCATGCATGCGATTGTCCATAGCCAGATGGATCAGATCTCCGGCTGGGCGGCGAGGTTGCAGGACGACATGAAAGCCTCGTTTGAACAGCCTAGCGGCATCATCCGACAACTAAGGGAGGGCAATGAGAGGCTCCGGGCCGAGCGCGACCAGCTGAGGGCGAAGATCGTCCAAAGTGCAGACCAACAGGAGGAGACCAGTGCCTTGTTGAAGAGGACCGGCGTCATCGTCAAGAAATTTATGGACTGGAATGACATGCTCCGCATCGAGCGCCAAAGGCTGGTGGAGGAATCCATGGATGCTCTCAAGCAGCGTCTTGAGGACACGAAAGAGCTCATCGCCGCTCGCTGCGAAGACTAGTTCTCGCGGCTTGCAGCAACGCATCAAGAAAGTAGAGATTAGCGAGCCAGATCATTGTCTTCCTTCTTATTTTGCCCTTGTGTATTTCGGGCATAGCCGCATGTCGCTTTTTTAATTATCTTCCTAATTATGTAAGACAATTATTATCCACTGTCGTCGTCCTTATATATTCATCAGTCTTGCTATAAGTCGTAGTAGATGCTATATAGGTCTGTTGGATCTTACATCAAGATCCGTGCTTTCAGATTTTCTTTTTTCTCTCTTAAATCTCAGTCGAGTGAGACATAGCCACGCCATTAAACAGAGGCTCGGGCGCCATTAATGGAGACCTTGGGAGAGAGGTGGACGGCGGATGGAGGTCAAAGGGCTCTCCTCCCGATAAGCACGCGCAGGGGTCTGATCGCACGCCTCTCGTACTCAAATAGCTACCCTGCACGGCGCCTCCTAGCTAATAAAAAAAGGGTACATGTGGTGGCACGTAAATGGTAAATAGAATGTCCACGGTTTCAATAATACTTGTGTTTCCAATTGTAACGTGGCAACACTTGTTCCAAAATGACTTTGTTGATTGTTAATGTGTGCGCCTTCACAGATCGGACTGCAAAATTACCACAGCATGTTGGTGCCATGTCATGGCACCAAGCCAAGTTTCATTATTTTCATGCGTGTTTTGGATTTACAGGAATTAAAAAACTAAGTTTCTCAATGTTTCCAGCCCAGCCACGACGCCCAGAATTTTGAATTTCATTCCCATTTCTTGCATGGAACCTAGAATTTACCCGAGGACACACATGTGGATTTTCAACCAACTTTGGCGCACTGGAGCATTTGCTTGTATTTCAAATTTGAATTATGCACACAAAGGTGACACGTTCCCTCTCAGAACCACGAGCCTTCTTGAGAGAAGCTCCGGTTTGCAAGAAGCTTATACCAAAATTTGTTCCTATTTGGCCAAATTTTTTTACCACAACATGGTACTACCATGACATGACACCATGCCAAGTTTCATGATTTTCAGGCGTGTTTTGGATTTACAAGGATTTTAAAACCAAGTTTCTCAATGTTCTCGGCCGAGCCACGGTGCCCAGATGTTTGAATTTTATTCCCATTTCTTGTATGGGACCTAGAAATTCACCCGAGGACACAGATGTGATTTTTCAACCAACTTTGGTGCACGGGAGCATGTGCTTGTAGTTCAAATTTAAATTATGCACATTAAATGACCAGAAACTCAATTAATGTATAAAAAAGGCCAAACAACCCCGGTATAATTCCAAAATTTAACAGGGCACTCATGTAGTTCTATGTTGCCTTTGTAAAAGAAACTCAAGGGGGGCAGCGCATATCGTTTCGCACTCAATGGTGGCACGTTCCCTCTCAGAACCACGAGCCTTCTTGAGAGAAGCTTAGGTTTGCAAGAAGCTTATACCAAAATCTGTTCCAATTCGGACAATTTTTTTAACCACAACATGGTAGTACCATGACATGACACCATGCCAAGTTTCATGATTTTCAGACGTGTTTTGGATTTCCAAGAATTTTAAAACCAAGTTTCTCAATGTTCTCGGCCGAGCCACGATGCCCAGATGTTTGAATTTTATTCCCATTTCTTGCATGGGACCTAGAAATTCACCCGAGGACACATATGTGATTTTTCAACCAACTTTGGTGCACGAGAGCATGTGCTTGTAGGTCAAATTTGAATTATGCACGTTAAATGACCAGAAACTCAATTAATGTATAAAAAAGGACAAACAAACCCGGAATAACTCCAAAATTTAATAGGGCACTCATGTAGTTCTATGTTGCCTTTGTAAAGAAACTCAAGGGGGGGTGTCGGTGTCAAAACCGGCAGATCTCGGGTAGGGGGTCCCGAACTGTGCGTCTAAGGCTAATGGTAACAGGAGGCAGGGGACACGATGTTTTACCCAGGTTCGGGCCCTCTCGATGGAGGTAATACCCTACTTCCTGCTTGATTGATCTTGATGATATGAGTATTACAAGAGTTCATCTACCACGAGATCGTAGAGGCTAAACCCTAGAAGCTAGTCTAGGATTATGATTGTTGTTGTCCTACGGACTAAACCCTCCGGTTTATATAGACACCGAAGGGGGCTAGGGTTACACATAGTCGGTTACAGAGAAGGAAATCTACATATCCGAATTGCCAAGCTTGCCTTCCACACAAAGGAGAGTCCCATCTGGACACGGGACGAAGTCTTCAATCTTGTATCTTCATAGTCCAATAGTCCGGCCAAAGTATATAGTCTGACTGTCCGAGGACCCCTTAATCCAGGACTCCCTCAGGGGGGGGGGGGCAGCGTATATCGTTTCGCACTCAAAGGTGGCACGTTCCCTCTTAGAACCACGAGCTTTCTTGAGAGAAGCTTCGGTTTGCAAGAAGCTTATGGGGCTGTTTTGATGGCAGCCTCAAGCTGCCCTTCCAAAATTTTGGTTGTTGACCATAGGTTGGGCCAGTGTTTGGATCGCAGCATAGTTTTTGGCTCACAGCCAACTTTTTTGCCAGCCGTTGTGATTCCGCACTAGTGTGTGGGCGAGTTCGCGGCGGCTATTTCCTTTGCCAAAATTTTGGCATGCCGTCGTTTTGGTCGGGCTGGTGTGGGCATAATCCAAACGGCCCCTATACCAAAACTTGTTCCAAATCGGCCTAATTTTTTTACCACAACATGTTAGTGCCATGACATGACACCATGCCAAGTTTTATGATCTCCAGGCGAGTTTTGGATTTACATGAATTTAAAATCCAAGTTTCTCGATGTTCTTGGCCGAGTCACGACGCCCAAATGTTTGAATTTCATTCTCATTTCTTCCATGGGACCTAGAAATTTAACCAAGGACACACATGTGATTTTTCAACCAACTTTGGTGCACCGGAGCATGTGCCTACAGTTCAAATTTGGATTATGCACATTAAAAGTCCAGAAACTCAATTAATGTATAAAAAGGCCAAACGAACCTGAAATAATTCCAAAATTCAGGGCACTCATATAGTTCTATGTTGCCTCTGTAAAGAAAATCAGGGGGAGGCAGCGTATATCGTTTCGCACACAAAGGTGACACGTTCCCTCTCGGAACCATGAGGCTTGTGGAGAGAATCTCCAGCTTTGCAAGAAGCTTATACCAAAACTTGTCCCAATTCAAAAATTATACATATGAAAACAGGGTTTAGATTATCCCGAACATCTCGCTACCTAGACCAATGTACTATGATGTGAATTCAACATAAAATGGATCCAAATATTTGAATTGGAGATCGTATGGTACATTTAGTTCATAGTGAAATATGATTACTGCTATATGCATGTTCTTTGTTATCAAGATAATATTTAAATGATTGTATAACTTGACAAAATCGTATTCAAATAAGGAAAATTGATTCAAATTTAGTCCATATGGTAGACGGCAATATATGTGTTCACGGGGTGGAGTAAAATGTTCATATATGATGGAAGATCAAAATGTACGACTACATCAGTTATAAACTGCAAGATCACCTAACGATATATTCGAATTCAACATAACATGGATTTAAAGATTGAAATTCGAGATCCTGGCATTTGTAATCATATAAAAAGGGACATTACTCTTTCTTTTGGTGGGAATTGATTTTTTTGTTGTTGTTGAGGGAAGTGCGAATCGATTTGGTACTGTACAGGGTAATCTTGTTCTCCTGATTTTTTTTTTTACATTTTTCTTGTAGTTTTTTCAATGGCATCTATTGCAATATAGTAAAAGGGGACACGACTCTCTTGTGTCTTGTATGAATTGTTTTTTTACACGTTTAGTTTGTTCTGCCGAATAAGGAATCCGCACCTTGTTATCCCGAAATTTTCAAGCTCGAGTATCTTTTGTCTCTCCTGCTTTGAAACTCCCACCTCTTCAACCTGCGCCGCGCCTTGTTATCCTGAAATTTCGACGCGCGCGAAAAGTCCCTCCTCATCCGAAATCGGCCCCGCAGCCCAGACACGCAAAATCCCCCTTCTACCCCTCAGCCAAAAATGAAGCTTGATGTCGCAGTGTCAAAACCGTTGGGGGTATGCTGGTAACTTACCCTACATTTCGGACAAGCGCGTCCCTAAGCCATGGCTCCCCCCTCCCCTTCGTCCCCCCATTCGTACATCGAGGCCGCCAAAACCCGCGAAACCCCATGCTCCTCCTCGGCCTCCCGACCAGCGCCCAGCCGGAGACTCTTCCTCGACTATGTCGTCCATCGCAACAGGTCGCCGTCCCTCATCCACCGCACCGGATGAGGATCCGTCGTCAATCTCGTCATCCCGCCGGATCAGCCGCCCCGTCCTCCACCTACAAGGAGCTGCCCTGACGTTCGCTTCGTCTACCACACTACCTCCATCCCCACAGCGCCGTCTTGACCTGCTCCACTGGAACCGCAGTACCCTCACCAATTCCTCTGATGAAGCCGAGGCCAACTCGGCACCACCAAGGGGGTTCTGCACTCACTGTTGCATTTTTATCTTTTATTCGATCTCATGGGTCTGTCGGTGCTCAATACCGAGCAGCCATGGTGGGTCTCCATCGACGGCGCCGTCACCGGCCACATCATCCATGACGTCTCTCCCCCATATCGTTGCTTCCTTGGCGGCAACATCCACACTGGCACTAGCTGCAGCTGCTCTGGCTCTCGCTCGCGCTACGGCTCTATTCTTGCTGTCGGTCGCGCTGCTGCATTGCTCTTGCTTTTGTTCATGCTGCTGCTCTGCTCTGCTATTGCTGTCGGTCGTGGTGCTGCTCCGCTCTTGCTCTAGTTCGTGCTGCTGCTCTGCTCTTGCTCTCGCTCACGCAGCTGCTGCTGCTGCACGACCTCTGGCAGCTACAGGAGTTGCTGCTTTAGCACTCGCTCGCGGTGCTACTGCATGACTTTCTCTCTACTAGTGTGTTCCTTGCTCAAGCGTCTACTGCTTTGGATCACTGTTTCTCTGCTTCTAGTGCTCGAATGCCCTAAACATCTATTGCAATGCTCTGCTACTAGTTCAATCAGTTTCGACAGTAAAATTCAGTTTCGACTATAAAGTTCAGTTTCTTCAGTTAAGTTCAGAGTGAACAGTACTTATAGCATCTGTCGGAGCGGCAGTGGCGTGGCTGATGCGTTTTACATCTAGCACTTCTTGGTGATGTATTTTACATCATCTATTGCAGATGATAATAGAGTCCCACTTCATATTAACGTTGTTTGTCTTGTCCTACTTTAGCCTTGCCGCCGTACACCTCACCGGAGCTGCTCCAACGATGGAACCGTCCATCACAGCGGAGCAGTACCCTCGGCACCGTTTCCAGAGGCCTCAGGTCTTCTTCCCCGCCTCCGACAATCACACCAGCATCACCATACTCCATGTCCAACCCAATGATGCTGAGGTCCACAAGGCTATGCCAAAGAGGTTGTACACTCGTCGCATCACTTTTTACTCTGCACTCATGTCGATCCCTCAGGGATCCTTTGCTATGGAACTACTATGGTACTACTATTCGTGCATTTGGTTAGAAGGAGTGGAGCAAAGCAAAACTGGAGGATTTTTTTCCTTTGGTGTCTCTTTCGAAGAAAAAATGTAGGAATTTTAATATTCACTTGGACGTCCTTTTCAAATTAATATGCATGAAGAATAGAACTAATTGCATTACTGGCATAATAAGATTCTTATTTTTTCATTTTCACGTGGTTTGACTTTAATTTGACCACGTTTCTCCATTCATGTGTTCTTCCAATTCATGTGAACCAAACACCCAGGTTGACTGAAATCCTATGTTTCCAAATGCTCTGTTTTGCACGTCCATTCCTATCCTATTCCTGTGTTTTTCCTGTCCCTGCGTTTATAGAATCCTCCAATTCTATGGAGCGCTTACAGATTTACTTCATTTTCAGATGGGCGTCAAAGAAAACTCTGTGTGTTATGTCTTGCTCCTGCCGTGCCGTCATCCACCCCACCTAACGTGCACCATCGACAGAAGCGTTCCCTACAACAGAGATCCCTCCTGCAGTCTTTCTTTCACCGCCTCAGATCATCTTCCCTGTTGCCGGCAGCCACGCCAACTGCATTACCATCATCGACTGAGCAGATGAACCTGAGGGCTACACAGTTCCGGAAGAGAGGTCACAGTCTTTCGTGTTTGCTTACATTATACATCGGTTATTATTACCTGCTACTTTATCATTCAAACTTGAGTTTTAAAATGCCCATGGGTCTCATATCGAGGCAGCAACGAATAGTATCTGTCTACTATCTGGTTCATATGGGGTCTTCTATGTGGTTCATGTTGGGTGGGCAAAAAACAATAGATGATCCATTGTCTATCTTTTTAAACTGAAGCTATAATCTACCTGCTATCATTAGTTTTGGATCCATCCACTTGTTTGCTACCATCAGTCTTGATTTTTGCATGCACCCCTTAGGCCTTACAAAATCTAACTATTTTATTATTACGCATGTCAGATATTGTACACAATCATACTGAACATGTAGAGAAAAAGAGAAGACTGTTGCATGGGAATATAATGTCATGCAGACGCCGCTCCATGGTGGGCGAAGTGGGGCCCCCTCCCGCATTTCCAGATTGTATTCTAGAGGAAGATAACTGTTCAGATAGGGATTCAGAAGGAGCCAACCACTCCCGTTTACCACCTGCAGTGTGTGCTCTAACCTGGCATGCTGATGTTGGTCATATCATGCATATGGCGCCTCGCATTGCTTACATTATACATCTTATATGCCATCAGCTTAGTTTAGATTTGCTTTGTGTGAATGCCACATATTTGGTTTCTATATCATACTCCCACCGTTCCTAAATATTTGTCTTTTTAGAGATTTCAACAAGTGACTACATACGGAGCAAAATGAGTGAATCTACACCCTAAAAAATGTCTATATACATCCGTATGTGGTAGTCCATTTGAAATCTCTAAAAAGACAAATATTTAGGAACAGAGGGAGTATATGGGAATTATGCAATGCCATCTTCTTTAGCCAGGCATCATATACGTGAATCATGCAAGCCAGTCATCGTATATGTGAATTGTATCATGCCATATTTTTTTCATAATGTATTCCATTTGTCAACAATGTTTATACATTCATCTACTCTTCGTGTGCATCAGCCATTTGAGTCGGTCATGGCAAAATCTGGAGTGAAAACAAGGTCTTCTGAGCAGTCAGTGCTACCTGTTGATGTAGATTTCTTGCTGGTTACAAGTAGCTCCTCAGAGGAGGATTCAGTCGTATCCCCTCCCCCCGAGGTGCATGCTCTAACTTGGCAGGGTTATATTGCTCATATCATGCATATGGTGTCTTGCATTGCCATGCCATCTGCTTAGATTAGACATGCTTTGTGTGAATGCCTCCTGTTTGCAATGTTTATATTTCTCATATCATGCATTGCTTAGTTTAGACATCATATGCAAAATATTGAATTCCATATGCTTAGTTTAGAGATCATACATGTGAGTGCCAGCTGCTTAGTATATGAATCAATTATGTCAATTATATCATGCCATCCTGTATACTTAGACAACATGTATGTGAATTATTTCCTCCCAACCTATTTTAGAAAGACATCATAGAGTTTTGTCATGTCATCCTATTTAGATACTCATCATATGTTGAATTATGCCATTATATCCTGTTAAGTTATCCATCATATATCTGAGACTGTGTCATGCTATCCTGTTTAGTTAGGCATCATATATGTGAATTGTGTCATGCTGTGTTGTTTGGTTAGACAACATATATGTGAATTACCACATCTATCTATCATACAATGTCTACATGTTCAATTTCTTTTCTTGTTTATCAGCCATTTGAATTGGAGGGGGTGATGGCAGTATCTAAGGGAGCAAAAACCCGTTCTTCACAAAAGACAGTGCTACCCGTCAATGCAGATAGAATCATGGTGGTACTGGCCTACAAACTAGCCCCACCACACATAATCGAGACTCTTCCAGATTGCACACTTACAGCGTTCGGCAGAGAACCAGCTACAAACCATCTAACCACAAACCCAGCGGATAGTAACCCACTTCTAGTTGACAAAGCACCATGTCCACCACAGAGTACCCCCACACGAGCAGTTTGTAAAGCAACTACAGTGCCCAAAGCACGAAGACCACCACAGCTAACCTAAACTCCACGTTTAAAGCAAAAGAGCAACTGTTCTTAGGTCAGATTCCGTAGCTATGGTCCATACTCCTTTGCTGTTGCATCACTGTATTTACTCATACCAACTACTTTCGAATTTGAAGGATCCAACTGAAACTCCAATGGTGCAACATGTATGTTTTAAACCTATTTCTTTAACTGGATTGCTGTTCTAACTTCTTGCTCTATGTTGATTTCAGTTTAAGTTGTATAAATAGTTATGTTCTCATGTGATGCACATTACAAGTGTTGCCAATGTTGTGTAGTTTCTCACACTTATATTCTGTCTATGCTGCCGTGTCTTAAAAATATATGAGTTGAACTGTGTCTCTATCTTGATTAGGCAACATAAACTAGAATGATATGGACAATACAGTGACCATCGTACATAGATATATGTTTGTTTCATGTTGTTATCCTGTCCACCTTACTACTAAACCGGTTTACCAAAATGAGTTTCGTATACTACATGCTAAACCTGTGATGTGTCTGCTTGTTTCTCTTGTAGTATGCAAACAAAATATTGGAGAAGAGCACCCCACTATGCAATGGTAGAGGAAGTAATGCAGATAAGGTTCAAAATAGTGAGACGACCCTGTTGGTCTCCAAGAAAGGTGATAAAAACGATCTTGTAGACAGTGAGAAAACCCCACAGTCTTGCATTGATGTAGTGTTCGAGTTACTGGCCAGTACCGCTGGCATAAGCTCTTCGAAATCGCTGCCTGAATCACTTCGGATTCTTCAGTATCAGCTACAAGCTGAAAGGCATCAGTCAGCTGTGCTGTGGCAAGAAGCCGAAGGACTGAGGAAGTCCTTGCAGAATTCAGATGCGTACTTTCTTGTGCGATAGCAAGCGCTGGAGGATTTAAGCGCCAAACAAGAGAAAGTTAATAAGCTTGCTAAGCATCTTTCTAGCATTATGGGTACACAGGATATTGTTTCTTGAGCTCTTCTGAAGTGGTTTCAGTTGTGGACTTGTTTTGCTGCGGCGTTTATATGCTGCTTTGTTCCCTATATTTGCACTGGTGGCGAACTTTGATGCCCAATGGATGTAATATGTGTAATAGTCGTGATAGCCTAGCGTAAGTTGCTTGCTTATTTATTTCCTTGTTGTCTTGTTTATTTGTTTGCTTGTAGTCAGTGCGGTTCTTTTTCCGCGGTTTGCTAGTGGCCGCAAAAACCTATTTTTTAAAACTAGCCCACAATAACCATGGGCTACATATTTACCGTAGTGACACTGGGCCTCCTACCGGCCGTAGAAACAATGGGCCTTCTATGGGCCGTAGAAACAATGGGCCTTCTACGGGCCGTAGACATGGGCCTTCTACGAGCCGTATCATCAATGGGCCTTATATGGGCCGTATGATCGATTGGCCAAACATAGGCCAATAGCAGACCGCATTATGGCCATAAACGGGCTAGAGTTGGAATTGTACGTTCATGGGCCGACCATAATGGGACGTCGTTAATAGGCCGTATTTGATGACGCTACGAAAATGGCCCAACATATTAACGGGCCACAAATGGGCCGACTGTAACAACGGGCTGAATTTGGCCCACAAGCAGAAAATGATAGTAACGGGCCGTAAGTAACTGAATGCTGGAAATGTGCCCAAGAATAAATGGGCCCTGAGAAGGCCGAAAGATAACATGGACAGGAAACGGCCCAATGGAATAATGGGCTGTTAATGGGTATAAAGTGATACACTATTCATTACGTGCTAGTTTCACCACGGGTCGTTAATGGGCCAAGAGTTACAAAGGGCCTCATATGGGCCGAAAGACATCATGGGCCATACATGGGCCGGAAGTTAAAATGGGCTGGAATCATATTGGACGGCCTAGATGACACTACTGGGCCTTATTCGGATAGGCCGTAATGGGCGTTGTGTTAGCAGGCTGTAAATGGGTTATATGTGAACATGCCGTTAACATGCTTTCCGTGGGCCGGCCCGCCACCTTCTGACCAAGTCAAACGGGCCAGCCTCTTCACATGAATGGGCCTCTGTTGGGTCGTGCCACGTGTCGATGTATCATAGGCGCCTTCGGTCCAATGAGTGGATGACATCTGTCCCAACGGTGAGCCGACACGTTTCGACGACCTCTGGACGACCGACGATCCCCGTACGTCCGACGCCTAGAGCTTCCACCAGCCAAACCAACTACAGCCGAGGCACTCTACAGCGACCGGACGACCATCGCGACACCGGACGTCCGACAACCTCCAATGATTGGACGACCGACATCGTCTGAAAATCCAACGCCACCTCAACTTAGCCAAAACGTCAGAAGTCCGGCTCCTCCGAACGACTAGACGCCCGCAAGCAACTGGACGACTAACACCTATCGGACGTCCGACGCCTATCTACGCATAATGTATCGGGCCGAGGCCCATGTATCTGTTTCGCCCCTCACTTACCCCTTCGTGGCTTAGACTATAAATAGACCACCTCCACCTACTTTCTAGGGTAGCATAGGTTTAGCTCATTTTAGAGATAGATCTTTGATCATCCTTTTGGTTCTTCTCGATTGAGAGACCATGGCCTCTACGGAGAAGATCCACACTTGGATTCAAGACCCCTCACGGGAAGACCCTTTCGCGCCCAAGATGCGGTTCTATCCCAATCACGTGATAAATTCATGATCGGGGCACAACCGCATTTCGAGCGCATAGAAAGGTGGACATCATTACAACATACCATGTACTGAATAGATGAGAATACAAGATAAAGGCTTACACTCGCCACAAGTTACAACATTCATACAACAATACATCAATACATAGCATTCATCAAGCAGAAGAGCAGGATCCGACTATGGATGAAATCAAATGAAAAAGACGAACGACATCCACCCTGCTAGCCTAGGCTCCCGACCTGGAACCTAAATCCCTTGATCGAAGAAGAAGCAGAAGAAGAACTCCAAACAAGAAAGAATCGCACTCGCGTCAGATCATTGCATTTCTTGTACCTGCAACTGTTGTTGTAGTAATTTGTGAGCCACGAGGACTCAGCAATCCCATTACCATGGGTATCAAGACTAGCAAAGCTTAATGGGTATCGAACGGATAAGTGGTGAGGTTGCAACAAGCGTCTAAGCAATGTATGGTGACTAACTTACGAGTACAAGAATAATATGAGAAGCTACGCAAACGGTCGCAAACTAGTAATGATCAAGAAGTGATCTTTAACTACTTATGTTCAAACATAACCCCACCATGTTCTCTTCTCGACCCACTCGAAAAGAGACCATCATGGTTACGCACGTGGTTGGTGTATTTTAATTCGGATCTGGTGTCAAGTTCTCTACAGCCGGATATTAAAAATTCCCATCTGCCACATAACCACAGGCACGGTTCTCAAAAGTTTAAATCCTGCAGGGGTGTCCCAACTTAGCCCATTACAAGATCACGATCCATGGAGACAATCCTCCATCGCAGGACATCCGACCAGACTCGGGATGCCGGTGCACAAGACATTTCAACAATGGTAAAACAAAACCAGCAAGACCTCCCGATGCATTGACCTAGCCTTATAAGATTCGAACGTATCTCATTCTCAGGGTACACCGGATGGGCAAGACGTTGGCTTGGCTGAGACCCTGGTTGCCAAGGGGGCGCCGGACATCGCCCGGTTTGGACCAACACTCATGAGGAGCATTGGCCCAAGGGTTGATTAAGAGTCCTCAGGTGCTAGCCGGTCCCTATGCAAGTTTTAGTTGTTACTAGGCAAATGGTAAAACCAATGTTGGGCCTTGCTGGAAGAGTTTTATTCAAAGCGAACTGTCAAGAGGGGTCCATAAACCCTCATCGCGTTAGGGACGCAACATCAAGGAACATAACACCGGTATGACAGAAACTAAGGCGGCAAGAGTGGAACAAAACACCAGGCAAAAGGCTGAGCCTTCCACCCTTTACCAAGTATATAGATGCATTAATTAAATATGAGAGATATTGTGATATCCCAAGATCCATGATATCCATGTCCCAACAAGGAACAACCTACAACTGCACCAGATACTAGCAACACTATAAGAGGGACTGAGCAAAGCGGTAACATAGCCAAACAACGATTTGCTAGGATGGTGGAAAAGGTTAGAGGCTGTTTCATGGCATAATGGGAGGCTCGATAAACAAGTGGTAGGAAGCGCGACATATCGATAACATCGAGACAACTAGCATAGCAATGATAGTAGTGAGATCCAGGGTAACTGTCACCTTGCTTGAAATCCCTCTAGGAAGAAGAACGAGCCCATGAAGAAGACGAACAGGCATAGACGAACCAATCATAGTCGAACGAATCCTCACAATTGCAATGAAATAGGAACTATCAAGAAGAAGCACTACCGGAAAGAAGCAAACAACATGGTAAACACACAACACATAAACATGGCATGATGCACAATCAAGTATGATGCATGTCCGGTTTAAAGAGGCATGGCATGGCAAAGTGCAACAAACAATACTACCAATAAAGTGGAGCTCAATATGCAACGAGTTGCATATTGATGAAACACCACATTCAATTATTTATTTCTCTCTCATTTATGAACAAGACAAGATTAAATGTTGGTTAACATGGCAAGAGGTGAAACATAAGTAAACTAACTATTTAGGTAAGTTTAAATGAGGCTGGAAACAACAAACAACAATTCCGAAAAATCCTCATATGAATGATTTGGATTTGTTACTGTTCTGCCCTAAACCATATTTTAGAGTTGTTAAACCTGCAAAGTAGTGCCACCATGTTAAACTATGCATTTTTCTACCCCATTTACATTTAAAGTTTATTTAATTCAGAGCTACGGTTATTTAGTTATGAAATAAACTATTTTAACATGTTATTTAAGCAAATTTAATCAAACAGCAAGTTTAAACATCTTTAACAAGGATGAAAGTTGGAAATTATTAAACTAGATGAAACTCTAAGCATTATATATATAGTTTGTTTTAATCTAATGCACGGTTGTTAAGTTATTATATGCATGAACTCTAGGGGTTTTTCTACAAATCTGTAAGTCCTGGATAATATCTAAATTCATCCAGAGGAAAAAACATGACATGGGCTGAAACTGGCTGGCCTTATAGAAGCGAAAAAAGGAGGGGCACAACGCAGCTCACCATGGGCCAGGCCCAGCTAGTGGAGCAGGAGGTGGACAGGTCGGCTGGGCGCGGTCGACGTGAGGACTCTCCTCTGCCGCCTGATCTGGCAGCGGCGCGAGCAGAGGCTTGAGCGGGCGAGCTCATGCTCGATGCAAAGGAAGCAAAGGCCGCGACAACAGCTTGGTGCGGGACATGGTGAGGATGGGGCGGAGCTCGGTCGAGGCAGAAGAAGGCCCCGGGTGCTCATGGTGACTCTCTGGCCGATGATGCAGCCGGTGGTGGAGTGAGGCAGAGAGGGCGTGGGGCGCAGCACAGGGTCGATGCAGGGCGGAGCTCGAAGCAGAGGAGGCACAGGCAGGCCGCGGCGCAGGTGATACAGGGAGCAGCAACAGGCAAGACGGATCCGGGAACTTGACGGGGCGGCGCGCAAAGCTTGGATGATGCAGGCAAGGAACTCCAGCGGCAACGAGGTGAGTCTTGGCGGAGGTGCAGACGGATCCGGGCAGTCCAGGGGTCAAAAATCGGTTCCCGGCGACGAGGAACTTGGCGGCGTCGGGTCGAGGAGATCGGGTGGCGCGCGGCCATGACATCGGGCACGATGGTTCCAGCAGGTCGAGAGAGAGGGCGCATGAGGGAAGGAGGATGAGGAGAAGGGGAAGAAAAAGGGAGGCTGGGTAGCGAAGGGCCTGGCCTGGTCGACAGTGGTCAGTAAGGGCGGTGTCATGCTCGAGGGCAAGCTCGGGCGTGGGGCGCAGCTTCGTGCGTCTGCTCGAAGCAGAGGCGAGAAAGGGACGCCAGCGGTTGAACAGGACACGAGGCGTCGGATCAGAGTGGAGACGAGGTGGCCGGAGTTGGAGCTCCGTGGCGTGAGAGGCTTCTGGGACTCCGGTGGCCAACTGCTCGAGGTCGGAGGTGGTTGGCTGCTCGGGATCAAGCCCATCTCGATCTGGAGCTCGGGGACGGGGCTCTTGGCTGACGAGGGGAGCGAGGAGGTGGCGCGCGAGGTCGGGCTTCAGGAGGTGGAAATTGAGGAGGAGCGAGTGGATTTGGATCGGGAGGAGATCCCAAGGAGGACGAGACATGAGGAGTGGCAGAGGAAAAATGAGGAGGATGGGATAGCTTCCTAGGTTTTAGGGATTGGTCTAGGGTTTGATCCATTATATATAGCAGCCGGGTTAGCATAGGGCTATCGTGTCCCTATGATCATAATCGGACGGCTGAGACATATAGGTTAGGAAGTCCAAACAATGAACTTGAGGTGCTTTAGGGATGTTTGGGGATGATCTGGACCAATCGGTAACGACTGCCCGGGTTGGGTCCGGGGAAGTTTTCGGACGCGCATGCGAGGGGGGGATCTGAGCAGAGAGGTCAGGTTGTTTGACAAGAGGGAATTGAAAATCCTGTTGGTCTCACAACGGTCAATGAAGGCAGGGGGATGCGACAACTACGAATGGAAGAAAGTTTTAGAAAACATGTGGATGCAATGCGGATGATGTGATGATAAAATGCAACAAGCAAAAATAAAACACACGGCGAAACTCAGAATAGCTGTAAGTCTTCTAGAGCATCGGTCTCGGGTCGTCACAACTCTCCCACACTATCAGAGGATCTCGACCTGAGATCCTAGGGATGGCACCGGAGGGAAGCGAAAAAGGAAGAAAGTAAAACAAAGTTGCTTCTTCGACAAATGATTAAAACCAAAGAACCTTAGAGATTGCAAAAACTTGAAAGAACAAATACAACAGAGATGAACAAGATTGCAAATAGTTCGTTGGACAAGAGGAACAAGAAATATGAAGAGAACCAAGAGCTTAGGAGACAAGATAGATTTTGAAGCCACTCCGGTTAAAAGAGAAGGAACTTGATAAGGTGAAAAGAACTTGAAAAGAGAACACCACACTCCGGTTAAAAGGATAAGCAAGGAAAAGAACATGATCTTTACAGAACGAGATGATGAGTGAAGAGAGCAACACCACAATGCCTCCGAAACAAATGAAAAATGGAATGAAAGGAAAGTAGAAGAGAACAACAACTTCTACCACAATTGAATTTGAAAAGCATCCTTATGAAGAAGGGTTCAACGGAGTTATTGGAAGAATCTGCAAGCAAATGATATGCTCCTCGTGGACTTATGAAAACATCTCAAAACTAGAGGTGAAATTCTGCCATTAACAAAAACAATTGATTGGTTGAGACCAACGAAAGATGAAAAACTCCTTTCGCCGAGAGGATAAGAGAATACTTGGATCATTGATAAGCACCACAAATAGCAACATTCCTTAGGCAAGGCTTTAGGTGAAATCTATACCAAGATAACTCCAACAAAGTGTGACACCCCCGATTCAATCGTACACTAATCATACACGCAAATGTGTACGATCAAGATCAGGGACTCACGAGAAGATATCACAACACAACTCTAGACACAAATTAAAATAATACAAGCTTCATATTACAAGCCAGGGGCCTCGAGGGCTCAAATACAAAAGCTCGATACACAAGCGAGTCAGCGGAAGCAACAATATCTGAGTACATACGTAAGTTAACAAGGATGCCTTAAGAAGGCTAGCACAAAAGCAACACGATCGAAGAGGCAAGGCCTCCTGCCTGGGACCTCCTAACTACTCCTGGTCGTTGGCGGTCTCCATGTAGTAGCATCCATCGGCGGTGGCATCTGGCTCCAGGGATCCACCACCTAGTTGCATCAACCGGAAATAAGAAAGAAGGGGGGAAAGGGGAAGCAAAGCAACCGTGAGTACTCACCCAAAGTACTCGCAAGCATCAGATCTATACTAAGTATGCATTGGTATCAAATGGAAGGGTTGTATCTGTGGACTGAACTATAGAATGCCAGAATAGAGGGGAAGGCCTAGCCTAATGAAGACTAGCATCTTCAAGAAGCTCCAAGCATCTTGCAGCATGTAGAAGAGTAAAGAATAGTAGTTTAATTAACAAGCATGTTGTAACAACAACGCCCAGAGATCCTTCCTTGACTCCCTGCGAGAAAGCAATCTCGGAGCCACATATCCATCACATATCTCAAGTATCCATTTCTAGTTATATAAGATCAGGATATAGATCTGAACATCCATTACCATGGACACGGTATTCGAATATATATCTTCCCTGCAGGGGTGCACCACGTTTCCAACACGCTCGATCACTCTGGACGGACACACCTTTCTAGGGTCAATGCCCGGCCTCGGAAGATCAACACGTCGCAGCCCTACCTAGGCTCAGCAGAGAGGTCCCCGCCGGTCTACATCCTAAGCACTCCGGGGTCTGGGCCCATCGCCCGTTGCACTCCAGATCGTTGTGCGCAAGGGGATACCAGCACCACCCGTGAAGTGGATGGCACGATCCGGCCCGGCCACAATGCTGAACTGGATGTCTGACAAAGCTTTGGTTGATACTGCGATGTCGAGGCCCATAACTATTCTCGCGTGGTGGTTAGTGCGTAAAGGCCAGAGGCCAACTCAGAACAAATACCCAAAGGTGTTAGTGCATTGGGGGTTCGTGGAGACGAGTAGGGACTCAAGACAATGTGACCATGTCGCCCCGTCTCGTGAGCTTACAGCAAGGGCCCAGACTGCCCGGCCGTGCCACGTGGAAAACTCGCGGGTGCTCTACGGGCCCGCCCGACTTTCACAGCAACTCGCGGGTACCCCTCAGGGCCGACCCGACTTCAACAATGGTGTCAAGTAAAGTCAAGGTAACCGTGTGTCCAAACATCAAGAGAAAACCCGAGGAATCACCCACGGAGGATCCCACTCGACGTAATCATCAGGGTGAATGTAAGAGGATCCACCCTCGAGGTTCACACTTGAGGTGTTGCACGACAGAGCCGTATCGGGAATGGTGAAAGAGGAACCACCCTCGATGACCACGACTGAATAGCTACACTACAGAATTATCATCAGGAGTGTGTTATGAGGGATCACCCTCAACACTCGATAGTAGCTCTGCAGAGTCGAGCAAATAAAGGGGTGTGATGTGATGTGAGGTGTCGGGCTTTGGTCATCGATCACGTTGATCAAGGCATCGATGATGAAGCAGGGGAAACAAGGACAATGTGGGGGTCACTGATGGATCACTAACCAACCTATACTAAGCAGTTTAGGATAAGCAGGTATGGTACAACAAGAGGTTACAAAAGCAGGCTATGCATCAGAATAGGAGCAATCAATAACAGTAGCAAAATCTAATGTAAGCATGAGAGTATAGAATGGGCGATATCGGGATGATCAAACGAGGGTCGTCGTCGACGTAGTCGATCACAGGGGCATCAGCAGCGCTGTCGAGGTCGACCGGAGAAGAAGAGGGGGAAGAAACAGTAAATACACGCAAACATATGCATAACAAGACAATAACCGGTACTAGAGGTGTTCTAACGCAGTGCTAGGCGATACTGGCGAAGGGGGAAAACATCCGGGAAAGTTTTCCCGGTTCTGGACGTCTGTCAGACAGATGAACCGGAGGGGAAAAGTTCAACATTTGCTATGCTAGGGACGTGTGGCGGGCGAACGGAACACGTGTTCAGATTCGTCTCAAAATTCTGAGCAACTTTCATGTAGAAAACTTTTTCATCCGAGTTACGATTTAATTTCTATTAATTTTCAAAGTATTATTACTATTCTGAAATTAATTTTAATTCGAAAATAAAAGCTAAAAATGCTAGGCGCACCCAACACAGTGTACACAAAAGTGTACCTAGTGGCTGACAGGTGGGCCAGGGGGTCCCAGTTGACCAGTCAACGTTTGACTGGTCAACAGGGGTGGCCCCCCCCTATCATTTACTCACCAGCTAATTAGATGACTAATTAGACTAACTAGTAATTAGATTAGTTAAACATAATTAATTAAGTTAATCAATCAATTAATTATATTTTTATTATTTATTTTTAAAAACTCTTTTTTAACCTTTTGTTTTTAGTTTTATAGGGGCGGGCCCCCTATGCCAGTGGCCCATAAGGCCTAACAGGCGCTGGGCGAGCGGGTGCGGGTGTCGGTGTCAAAACCGGCGGATCTCGGGTAGGGGGTCCCGAACTATGCGTCTAAGGCTAATGGTAACAGGAGGCATGGGACACAATGTTTACCCAGGTTCGGGCCCTCTCGATGGAGGTAATACCCTACTTCCTGCTTGATTGATCTTGATGATATGAGTATTACAAGAGTTGATCTACCATGAGATCGTAGAGGCTAAACCCTAGAAGCTAGCCCATGATTATGATTGTTGTTCTTGTCCTACGGACTAAACCCTTCGGTTTATATAGACAACGGAGGGGGCTAGGGTTACACATAGTCGGTTACAGAGAAGGAGATCTACATATCCGAATTGCCAAGCTTGCCTTCCACGCAAGGGAGAGTCCCACCCGGACACGGGACGAAGTCTTCTATCTTGTATCTTCAAAGTCCAACAGTCCGGCCAAAGTATATAGTCCAGCTGTCCGAGGACCCCCTAATCTAGGACTCCCTCAGTAGCCCGTGAACCAGGCTTCAATGACGATGAGTCCGGCGCGCAGATTGTCTTCGGCATTGCAAGGCGGGTTCCTTCTCCGAATACTCCATAGAAGATTTTAAACATAAGGATCGTGTCCGGCTCTGCAAAACAAATTCCACATACCACCGTAGAGAGTACAATATTCCACAAATCTAATCTGCTGACAACTTTTTGCAGCGTGACATCACGCCACGGCCCGGTCATTATTCGAAACGTTTTTTTCAACCAGCTGCTGCACATATTGCGAGGCGGTTCCCTGGAACGTCTTTTCGAAGCAGAGATCGTGTCCCCTTATCACGGCATTCTCATCAATATGGGAGTGGGTAACCCAACCGCGCCATCAACATGACGCTTGGGGAATAAGTGAGTTTTACGGGGCAAGTGGGGAGGCGCATGGTTTCTACCACATTTATAAAGAGATAAGGGTTCACCTTTTCTCCACCCATGCCTTCTTCTTCCTCTGCTCATCCATTTCCCCTCGCTCGAGCTCTAGCACCCAAGCTTTCTCCTTCTCCGCAAAGTCCTTCCAAGCATGTCCGGAGCGGGAGGCAAGTGGATGGCCTCCTCCGTTAAGGAGGAGGACATCATGAAGCTTCGGGAGGCCGGATACCTGGCGCAGACATCGCGCACCGGCTCCCTACCGAAGGGCAGATCATCCCTACCCCGGAGCCTCAGGAGAGGGTAGTGTTTCTCTCTCACTTTGTCCATGGACTGGGATTCCCCCTCCACCCATTTGTCCGCGGGCTCATGTTTTACTATGGGCTGGACTTCCATGATCTGGCTCCCAATTTCATCCTCAACATCTCGGCGTTTATCGTTGTGTGCGAGGCCTTCCTCCGCATTACGCCCCACTTCGGCCTATGGCTGAAGACCTTCAACGTGAAGCCGAAGGTGGTGGTCGTCCAGCAAGCGGAGTGCGGAGGCGCCATGTTGGGCAAGATGCCCAATGTCACCTGGCCCGAAGGCTCCTTTGTGGAGACCGTGAAGGGGTGACAGTCGGGGTGGTTCTACATCACCGAGCCGCACGACACCAACTGGGCATCGGCCCCCGAGTTTCGATCTGGCATCCCCATGCGGCTCACCTCCTGGAAAGAGAAGGGCTTAGCCTGGGGCTCATCGGTGGAGCTGACCGAACTCCAGACCTGTATCAAAAATATGATAAGTAAGACAATCAAGCTTGTCAATGTGGTCCAGGTCATGCTCTTCCGTCGGATCCTTCCGTGTCAAAGACGGGCTTTCAATATGTGGGAGTTTGACCCGGCCGAACACCAGACGCTACGAGAGCTCTTCGATACGATGCACAAAGATGTTTCGAAGGTGCTGTTCAAGGCCGCCGAGGTACCTCCTCCCGTAACCAAGGATCGCGGACTCGGTGCAAAGCGCCCCGCCAATCCGGTAAGCTCTTTATATTTTGCAAGATGTTTCTTTCCCGAGTATATTCGTGGGAGGAATCTAAGCCTCCACGCCAATTTAACAGGACCGGGTAGTGATAGCGGAGCAGATTGACTGTCCAGCTCCACTACCTGAAGATCCAGCAACGGCTCTCTTAACGGAGATGTTGTTTCCGGCGCCCTATGAGGTGCCGGAGAAGAAGGCCAAGAAGAAGGCCACGGGGACCAGGAAGGGTCTCCGGCGCAAGGTTGTATCGGACTCATCGTTCGAAGACACCGAGGCGCGCTCCTCCAATGAAAACGAGGAGGAGGAAGAGGAAAGCCCCCCCCCCAACCGGGGGGGGGGGGGGAGAAGAAAAGGAAGGCCGCCCCATTTGGGGAGGCTGAATGGTCCAAGAAAGGAAAGACCCTCCCTCCGGACCACTCCACCACATCCGCCTACAGCAACGCGGAGTGGTTTCCCAGGGACAAGCCCCTCGCGGTGTCGTAAGTATCCAGACACTATAATACTTCCGGTATGTATTGCTTTATTGCTTCTTATCATGTCATATATGATCGTGCAGTCCGGCCAAAGCCCACATCAACGTATCCTCCTCGGATGGGTCTTTGGGCCAGTCGGCAATGAACAACGATTCACTCCCGACGGCCACCTCCCGTCGGCCCGCAGACGACACGGAGGTGCTGTCCCAGAGGATACCGGACCAGGGGGAGACTGTTCTGGAGACGCCTCAAGGCGAAATCCCAGACTCCGGGCACATGGGGGGGGGAGACCCCCATGGATTCCGATGACGAGGGCCGCAGCAAGTTTGGCCCCTAGCCGGATACTGTGCCGAAACCTCCAGTGGTTCCGGATTCAGGCAGGCAGCCCCTCACTAAGGGGGGCGAGCCGCCTGTGCTGATGACCTCTGTCCATCTAGAGGCATCAGACAACTTGCTGGAAGCGCTTCGCGGCGCTTCCATTGATGAAGAGCACCGCACCATCATGAGTGCGGTGATTGAGAAGGTCCGGTCCGCCAAAAGCGGATTGACCGATGCCTGCGTCAGCCTCCTAACAGGCTTTGAGGTAAGTAATAAAATTGTAAGAAAGTATCACAATGTAGACAGTTGCCCCTGATGCTCTGTTTGGTGTTCTGAAAGAAAGGCCGAACAGAGGATCAAATAACATCCACAGGAGTCTAATCAGAATATGTCTATGTGAATAAGCAAGCGTCGCTGCTGGCCGCTGCCGCTCGTACTGCGGAGGTCTCCGGGCTGAAGCGGGACCTGGAGCGGAACGAGGAAGAGCTCAGCATCGTGAAGAGGCAGCTCGAGGAAAACAAAGGTACACAATACCCCGTCTGTATGTTTCATAAAGGAAAAGTTGTTGATGCTAATAGAAGCGTCATGAATTTCAATAGGGACCACGGCCGAAGTGGCGGCCCTTAAGAAGGCGCTGTCCGAGGCCGAAGACAAAGCGGCCAAGGTGCGCACCGACTGCGAGAAGCAAGAGGCCCAGGTCGACAAGGTCCAGCAAGAGCTCCAGGATTCCGTCAAAAAATACGAGTCCTTGGAGCGTGACTCTAAGACGCGAGAGTTCGAGCTTGCTGAGGCCCTCCCGAGCGCGCGAGATGCCAAAGTCGAAGCCCAAAGGGCCCTCCAGGAGATTCAGGCGGCCAAGAAGATAGCGGCGGATAAGGCATTCATTATGCAAAGCAAGCATGTGAAGGAGACTTCCCTTTTACTTACCCGAATTCGCAGCTCTCCAGGAGCGTTCGCAGATCTGTCGCGCAGCATATCGGATGCCATGGAGTTCTACCGGGCCGAAGAAGGGAGCTCGACGGAGAAGTTGTTTGGTCTCAATATATTGGGACCGAATATCCGATGCCCTTGAGTGACCAGCTGAAGCAACTGGTCGAACTGCACAAGGCGGCCGAACTGTCCATGAAGGACCTTATAGTCCGGATGTGGCCTGCCGAGCCCTTGCCCAGTAGCTACTTCGGCCTTGTGAAGCGGCTTGTAAGCGCCTGCCCGCGGCTTGAAGCCATAAAGCGGTCTGTCTGCATTGAAGGTGCGCGCAGGGCCTTCACCCGTGCGAAAGTGCACTGGGCGAAGATGGATGCCGAGAAGCTGGTGACGGAGGGGCCGCCGAAGGGAAAGGAGCACCGCCACCCCGAGAAGTATTATGACAGTGTCCTGAAGGGCGCCCGCCTTCTAGCAGAAGAATGTGCTAAGGATGTAATATTTGAATGAATGTACTCATGTGATCCTGTAATATTAAAACGAGTTCATTTGCGCTATATAACACTTGTTGATTTAAAATTTTACCTTCTGTGCGGCCATTTATAAAATTTGAGAGTTGGCCAGTTGTCAGCTTCTGCCCCCTTGTAACTAGTACTGGGGTGTTCGGGATAAATCAAAACACTCTTTATCCAAATTTTTGTCCTTTTAAGGAGGTGTTTAGAGCAACGAACAAGGCAATCAGACTATACAGCTTTATCACTCTCACTTAGCCATAGAAGTCTATAATTTTAAATTTTGGCATAGCCCCTTGTATTCAGAAGGCCAAACTTGGGGCGCTATACACGCCTAAATCGGACAAGGTCAATTCCTCGCCCAAAGCGGAAAAAATCTTTAAGCATTTGAGACCTCTCGAACAACGACCAGCTCTCGCCTCATCATGACAGTTAGTTTTCGGCTTTCTCTACTGAGGTGCTCGTCCGGAAGAACCGGGACACAATCGTAGTAGTTCTCCCTATGCCACCTTAGACGATGTAGCGGAACATAAGGCAGCAAAACATGGGAGCCGGGCAAACCCAACTATTGGCCCAAGACATGATTCAGAGCTGATGCATATAATGCTATGAGTTCGGGGTGCCGCACTGTCAAAAGTGTTCAGACTTTTCTTGCCGTGTTATGGGGTACACTGAAGCCCCTGGCGAGCTGAACGTACCAAAATGTACGGGTGCAATTTGTAATAAATAAACAGTCAAGGAAAAAGATAAAGAAATGTATTAATAAGTTGATGTTGTACATTATTTTCCGTTGTTATTTGAATAATACGTCAAAGCGTATGTATACAAGTAGGGCGATGAGCAAAATAGGACTATTTGACATGTCCTGATCAAAGGCGAGCTGCGTGTGGGTATGTAAAACGGGTATAACGATCATTATCAGAGACCACCTGGGTATTCCTTTGTACATCAAAGCTCCTTGCTTCCTTGGTGTTTTCGTCCTGTGATGGATCCAATAGCCTTCAGAAAATAGGGACCTGAAAGAAAGAAAAGGATGAAAGTGTACGGGTCCTGGGGCGGTTGAGCCGCATTGTAGCTGTGCCTCCGCCTATGCACAAGGTATTTCAAGTGCGTAATTATGTACGCGCAGTATAAATTTCACCGCTTGCCTAGGACTAGGAAAGAGGCTGAATTGCTAGGCGAGCTCTTGACGATCCTATTGCAGAGTACTTCGGACTCGCTTGTCGGTGTCCGGGGGCTTTATTGCCGAGTTAGAGATCTGCCTAAGAAGGCTGCTCTGTACTTTTGCTACGAGGGCCCAGTGTGCTCCTCCGTACGGAGGGAGCACTCTGCGTTTCCATTGACTGTTATATCCCGGCGAGGTCCGGGCATCTTGAGCTTGAGGTATGCGTAGTGCGGTACCGCATTGAATCTGGCGAATGCGGTTCGTCTGAGCAGTGCGTGATAGCCACTACGGAAGGGGACGATATCGAAGATTAACTCCTTGCTTCGGAAGTTGTCCGGAGATCCGAAGACTACTTCCAGTGTGATTGAGCCCATGCAATAGGCTTCTACACCTGGTATGACACCTTTAAAGGTGGTTTTAGTGGGTTTGTTCCTCGAGGGATCGATGCCCATTTTGCGCACTGTATCTTGATAGAGCAAGTTCAGGCTGCTGCCACCGTCCATAAGGACTCTAGTAAGGTGGAATCCGTCAATGATGGGGTCTAGGACCAACGCGGCCGAACCGCCATGACGGATACTGGTCGGATGGTCCCTGCGATCGAAAGTGACCGGACAAAAAGACCATGGGTTAAACTTTGGGGCGACTGGCTCCATCGCATAGACGTCCCTTAGTGCATGCTTCCGTTCCCGCTTGGGAATATTGGTTGCGTATATCATGTTTACCGTTTTCACTTGGGGAGGAAATTTCTTCTGTACTCCTGTGTTCGGCAGCCGGGGCTCCTCGCCGTCGTCACTATGCGGCACCTTTTCCTTGTTTTCGGCATTCAACTTGCCGGCCTGTTTGAACACCCATCATTCTCTGTTGGTGTGGTTGGCTGGTTTATCGGGGGTGCCGTGAATTTGACACGAGCGATCGAGTATGCGGTCCAGACTGGACGGGCCCAGATTGTTTCTTTTGAATGGCTTTTTCCGCTGACCGGACTTAGAGCTACTAAAGCCGGCATTGACTGTCGTGTCTTCGGCTTTATCGCTATTGTTGCGATGCTTATGTCTGTTGCGTCGGGGCTTGCCGTTGTTATCTCTGGCATCTGAAGTGCCAGGATTTCTTGATGTGCTATTGCTGCGAGCCAGCCAGCTGTCCTCGCCCGCGCAAAAGCAGGTCATAAGTGTCGTGAGGGCTGCCATGGACTTCGGCTTCTCTTGGCCGAGGTGTCGGGCAAGCCACTCGTCGCGGATGTTATGCTTAAAGGCCGCTAGGGCTTCGGCATCTGGACAGTCGACAATTTGGTTCTTTTTAGTTAGGAATCAAGTCCAAAATTTCCTGGCTGACTCTCCATGCTGTTGGGTTATGTGACTTAAGTCATCAGCATCCGGGGGTCGCACATTAGTGCCCTGTAAGTTGTCAAGGAATGCGCCTTCCAGGTTCTCCCAACTGCCAATGGAATTTGCTGGCAGGCTATTCAGCCAATGCCGAGCCGGTCCTTTGAGTTGTAGTGGGAGGTACTTGATGGCATGTAGATCATCGCCACAGGCCATGTGAATGTGGAGAAGGAAATCTTTAATCCATACCTCGGGGTCTGTTGTACTATCATATGATTCAATGTTCACGGATTTGAACCCTTCTGGGAACTCATGATCCATTACTTCATCCATGAAGCATAAGGGGTGTGCAGCACCTCTATCCCGGGCTATATCACGACGCAGTTCAAACGAGTCTGGTATGTTGTATTCGGCCTGGCCGGATTTGTTTTTTGTATATCCGGCGTGACGGTCATCGTCACGTGTTGGGACGCACCCCCGTGATCCGTACATCGATCTTCACTGCCCTGCTTTGTTTTCCAATTTGTCTTGCAGGTCATGCGTGTAGCCTCGGGCCTTCGTGCTTTTGCTTGTTTGGCGACGGGGTGCGGGCTGGTTTTCGGGTTGATACTCCGCTTTATCTCGGCCACGAGGTGGCCGGTCTGCCTCATCCTATGCTGGTAGTGTAGGCTCTAGGGCCTCCTCCTCGAATCGATTTAACAACCTGCGCTTTGGGTAACTTTTGGTTGGGCGCTCGAGTCTGTATTTCTCGGCTGCCAGGACCTCGGTCCATCTGTCAGTTAGCAAATGTTGATCAGCTTGAAGCTGCTGCTGCTTTTTCTTCAGGCTTTTTGCAGTGGCTATAAGCCGGCGCTTGAAGCGCTCCTGCTCGACGGGGTCCTCAGGCATGATGAATTCTTCGTCGCCGAGGCTCACCTTGTCTTCGGAGAGGGGCATGTAATTATCATCCTCCGAGTCTCCATCCATTGCGTGTTTCTCAGGGCTAACGCGCCCATCCTCCTGTCCGGCTTGCTCGAAGCTTGGCTGGGCAGGATTGTTTTCGTCTTCGGCACCATCCGGAGTGCTATTGTCTCTTGTGCCGGTATCACTATTTTTGCTATGACGGGGCTTAGAGCGGAGCCGATGACGCCGGTGCTTAGATTGCTTCTCAAGGGGATTATCCTCCGTTGCCTCATTGCCATCGCTTTCTTTGGGGGTGTCCAGCGCCCTATGGGCGGCGGTTCCTGTTATTCTCCTGCATCGTCGTCCATACCGTTGATGTCTTCGGAGTCAAAATCAAGCATGTCGGTTAAGTCGTCGATAGTGGCTATTAAGTGGGTGGTGGGTGGGGAACGAATTTCTTCGTCGCCCGCTTCCCACTCAAGCCGGACATAGTTCGGCCAAGAGTCTCCTGACAGGGAGAGAGACTTTAATGAATTTAGCATGTCGCCCAAGGGCGAGTGCAGAAAGATATCCACAGAGGTAAACTCCATGATCGGTGCCCAATCAGATTCGATAGGCACGGATACACGCGGTTCGGAGCCTATGGTCGGAGACGAGTCCGAGGGTCTGATGACACAGAGCTCAGCGAAGTCTGTGTTCGGCTCTAACGCCCGTGAGTGTGCAGCCTCCGTGGCGGGGTTCATCCACCCGTCCTCGGATGGCACGGTCTGCTCCGGATTAAGAGACGGGGCAACCGCAGGTGTGATCTCTCGAACACCGTCCGATGGCAGATCTAGGTCATGCTCCTCGTGACGGTTTGGCGCAACCATCCTGGGCTCGAATCCATCGAAGATCAAGTCTCCGCTGATGTCGGCGGTGAAGTTTAGGATTCCAAACCTGACATGATGGCCAAGGACGTAGCTATCGATCTGCTCCAGATGGCCAAGCGAGTCGGCCCGCAGTGCGAAGCTGCCGAAGACGAAGTTCTGTCCGGGGAGGAAAACTTCGCCCTGGATCGTGTCATTGTAGATGATTGAAGGAGCCATCAAGCCTTACCGTGATGACACAGTGGAACTCTCAATGAAAGCACCAATGTCGGTGTCAAAACCGGCAGATCTCGGGTAGGGGGTCCCGAACTGTGCGTCTAAGGTTAATTGTAATAGGAGGCGAAGGACACAATGTTTACACAGGTTCGGGCCCTCTCCATGGAGGTAATACCCTACTTCCTGCTTGATTGATCTTGATGATATGAGTATTACAAGAGTTGATCTACCACGAGATCATAGAGGATAAACCCTAGAAGCTAGCCTATGATTATGATTGTTGTTCTTGTCCTACGGACTAAACCCTCCGGTTTATATAGACACCGGAGGGGGCTAGGGTTACACAGAGTCGGTTACAGAGAGGGAGATCTACATATCCGAATTGCCAAGCTTGCCTTCCACGCAAGGGAGATTCCCACCCGGACACGGGACGAAGTCTTCTATCTTGTATCTTCATAGTCCAATAGTCCGGCCAAAGTATATAGTCCGGCTGTCCGAGGACCCCCTAATCCAGGACTCCCTCAGCGGGCGCCTGCCCGAACAAGGCGCGGGCATTGCCGTCGCCGGCGATGGCCATCGGGGCGGCGGCGCGGCACCAGCAAGGGGAAGAGGGGGCGAGGCCAGGTGCAGTGGTGGCCGGGGCAGCCGACGGAGAGGTGGGGGAGCACGGGGCCGCCGCAGCAGCGGGGCACTGGCGGAGCCAGTGAACAGCGCGGGCTATGGTGGGCTTCGTCCATGGTGAGCAACGGTGTAGAGGGGCATGAATCGAGACAGGGAACAGTGGGAATCGGACGAGAGGCTCCCCACGAGCTCGATGGTCAGGTCAGGGGGGGCCGGGGATGGCTTGGAGGCGATGAATTGGAGCGGCGAATACGACCTACGATCATGGCGGCTAGCGAGGCTATGGGGACGAAGGGAGTAGGGGGAGGCCTCACAGGGGAACCGTAAGGGATGGCAGTGGTCTTGGGGATGACTTGCGGGAGCCGGGGTTGACTAGATCGAGGTCGGCAGTGGCGGACGACATCGAGGAAGAAGAGGCCGAGGTGAGGGCTTGGGGAGGTCCCGCGAGGGAGAGGTGGGGTCGGGGCAACGAGGTGGCATCAGCGTCGGAGAAGGAGGGGCGGTCCGGTGCGAAGGGGCAGCTCCGGGGCGAGGTGCGATGGTGGTGGGGAGGTGCGGCCGCCGGG
>NC_041391.1:344632603-344638940 GCF_002162155.2 Triticum dicoccoides
TCTAGATCAGGGGGAGTGGAAGAGAGAGCGTGGGTGGGAGTAGTGGGGGGATCGTGGGGGGATGGGATAGGGTTCGGTCGGGCGTGGCCTATAGGCCAGGGGAGCGGGGGAGTGGGCCGGCTTAGGTTGGCTGGCCAGTGTGAGTGTGCCGAGGCCCGGGGGGATTCTTCTTCATTTTTGTTTTTTATAAAAAAATAGAGATTGGTCAGAGAATATTTTGGGCACCCTATTTACTTAGAAAAAATATGGGAAGTGCCCCTTTTAATTCTCTGGTGATCTTAGACAGTGCCACAAATATGTTAGAGACCAGAAGAATTTATTTGTATTTTTTTCATAAATGAATTAGCAATAAAAATAGCTGGAATAGCATTGTTTTAAATGCTACTGCCCATTTTTGCAAAGAAGTGATGTTGTATTGCTTAATAAATAAATGTTATGGAATGCTGGCTATGAGATGAAAATTTTCCAGCAACTTTTGGGCAACTTTATTTTACACTTTGAATTTGAATTGATTTCAGAGAGGGGAATTGAAATGAATTGAATTATCACTGTGATCATGCACTGCAAATGATGATGACAAGGCAGGATTAAGAGGTGATCACTGTAGTTGATACATGGGGGTGTTACAAATCTCCTCCACTACAAGAAATCTCGTCCCGAGATTTAAGAGATGGAGTAAGGTGGAAAGACTCGGGAAGGACAGAGCACCACACACGATAGGTACATGGGGGCTATCTCTCTGAACGTGGCATAGAGGCATCTCTCGAGTTGAAATTTAAGAAAGTCATCGAGAGCAAGATAATAAGGTGCAATAAGAAGGTTAAACCGAGTAGGCAATCGTCCGTTGCCTGAAACAGAGGGTGAAAGGGGGTTCAGAGCAATGGGAATAAGTATTGCACCTGATATCAGAATAGATCACTAGGAATGTGGCTCGTGATTTACATACGAAGCCAAGTGCGAGGAACAATTTTGGAAACAGGGATGTACAGGAGAGTCAGGTTTCGATCCTGTGGAACTGTGGGTTATGGGCCCACCTAGTGGGTTAACACCAGGAAGGCGCTAATCATTTTGCACGGTAATGATAGCAAGGTAGGTTAGAGGATAGCCTATCAATTATGTTGGTAACAACGTTGGTACCAAGGGCGAGGGACGAAGAGAACCATTTTCCTGCTCGTTAATACGAGGCGGACCAATAGGCAAATTTCTCGTCCATCGGTAGCTACCGGAATGTCATCAACAATAGTAACAAGGTCTTGCTGACAGAGTTGTACATCGAGGCATTTACATAAGCAGCGAATTATCATTGCTCATATATGTTACATTACAGGAAAGTTTAAACAAACCAATGGAAAGGAAAGTGTAGACATCGAATCAGTTATCGGCGTTCTCGAGTGTCTAACAACTCAGAACCCATAGAAACTTGGAATCAGCGAGAATTAATAGTTCACAAAGAACTCATAAGATGTTGTGTAGTTCCATGATATTCTCGAGATACTAGAGGGTAATACTCGAGGGTAAAGTAGAATAGAGGCTTGACAGGTGAAACGATCTGAAGAAGACAAGTACTTTAACTCGTCCGAGAAATGCAATCGAAGGATAACAGTCATGGTCGGAACCATGGTTGCCAAGGACCAAGCATAGATACAATATGAACTCATCACAAGGGGATCATTAATACAAGAAGCTTCCATGGTAAGTTCCACACCGGGTCCATGGGCATGAACACAAAGATTCAAGGTCGACTCCTACTTCATCAACGCATAACCTTCCATTTACTTTTCGTCTTCGACGAAGTTCTAGGGTCAAACTTCACGAGTAAAAACTCAAGATCCGAGTAGAGCATGTTTGAGGAAGCCGAAGATGCAATTTACCAAAGGCATTATGTTTCCAAGTAAAAGCTCACAAGGTTACTCTATATGAAGGACGCTGTCGGATAGAACCCCACAATGGATCTAGTGGTTCACAAGGGATTTGATGTGAGCATCAGTACTCAACCAGAAGTAGAAAGAATGCAAGCATATCAGATTATAGAAGCAACTGACTAATTCAGAGTTCAAATGCAAAGGAATTACAATTTCCAAAATCAAGGGATCAGAAGCAAACGCTCTAACCAAGGATGGATAAGTTGAATAGACTTAGAGCACAACCGATGGAAATCTGATTGGCCGAGAACCAGCTCATGTTCGGGAAGACGTCTGAGCCGGAAAGATAATCTATAAGGATCAACTGATGATTGCGACACAGACATATCAAATCGACAGACTCAAGATGATAATGACAAAGGACGTCAATGGATACTGCTAGGCATATGGAATTAACCAGAGTGTAGGCAGGCAAGACTTTCTAGAGCAATAGGCGACAGAGGTCATCGAAAGCTCGGATTGTATTACCAAGTATCTTATGAAGAATAAGAATAACTGGGGTGAATGGATACTCGATAAGAGCGAGTAATTATCCGAAGAGGTATTCATGCGGCAAGGACTGCAGGGCAGTAAGCATAAAGGATCTTCGGAACATCAAAGAGTATTTCAGGACATCTTGTAATAACAAGAGCAACTGTGGATGAAGGTATGAACGACAACGTAGGTAGTTACGCATAAGGATTTATCGGTGGTAGGGACTGCAACAGCGAAGGGCACAAGGGTCTCGAGAAAACTTCGGAGAGTATCTTCAGAAACTTCTGGTGCACCAAACAATCATCTGGAGTGAGGGGCTCTCCGGTGAAAGTATTTACGAGAACCTAGAGTTAAAGTTAGCAAAATCATTTAACCCGAATAGAAGAGAGATTAGAGTTCCAGAGTAAAGGTCGAGGAGTAAATGATCCTAATACCACCCAATGGCGACGTGGGGCCAGTAAGCCACACATCCATGTTAGTAATCAGTTTTTCAAAGACTAGACTCAACTTTGGCCAAGGAGTTGGAAAGAGGGATCCTACAGGCAGTCGGCTCTGATACCAACTTGTCACGCCCCCGATTCAATCGTACACTAATCATACACGCAAATGTGTATGATCAAGATCAGGGACTCACGGGAAGATATCACAATACAACTCTAGACACAAATTAAAATACTACAAGCTTCATATTACAAGCCAGGGGCCTCGAGGGCTTGAATACAAAAGCTCGATACACAAGCGAGTCAGCGGAAGCAACAATATCTAAGTACAAACATAAGTTAACAAGGATGCCTTAAGAAGGCTAGCACAAAAGCAACACGATCGAAGAGGCAAGGCCTCCTGCCTGGGACCTCCTAACTACTCCTGGTCATCGGCGGTCTCCATGTAGTAGCATCCATCGGCGGTGGCATCTGGCTCCAGGGATCCACCATCTGGTTGCATCAACCAGAAAGAAGAAAGAAGGGGGGGGGAGGGGAAGCAAAGCAACCATGAGTACTCATCCAAAGTACTCGCAAGCATCAGATCTATACTAAGTATGCATTGGTATCAAATGGAAGGGTTGTCTCTGTGGACTAAACTGCAGAACGCCAGGATAGAGGGGAAGGCCTTGCCTAACGAAGACTAGCATCTTCAAGCAGCTCCAAGCATCTTGCAGCATGTAGAAGAGTAAAGAATAGCAATTTAATTAGCAAGCATGTTGTAACAACAACACCCAGAGATCCTTCCTCGACTCCCTGCGAGAAAGCAATCTCAGAGCCACATATCCATCACATATCTCAAGTATCCATTTCTAGTTATATAAGATCAGGATATAAGTCTGAACGTCCATTACCGTGGACACGGTGTTCGAATATATATCTTGCCTGCAGGGTTGCACCACTTTACCCAACATGCTCGATCACTCTGGCCGGACACACCTTTCTGGGGTCAATGCCCGGCCTCGAAAGATCAACACGTCGCAACCCTACCTAGGCTCAGCAGAGAGGTCCCTGCTGGTCTACATCCTAAGCACTCTGGAGTCTGGGCCCATCGCCCGTTGCACTCCGGATTGTTGTGCGCAAGGGGATACCAGCACCACCCGTGAAGTGGATGGCACGATCCGGCCCGGCCACAATGTTGAACTGGACGTCTGACAAAGCTTCGGCTGATACTGCGACATCGAGGCCAATAACTATTCTCGCGTGGTGGTTAGTGCGTAAAGGCCAGAGGCCAACTCAGAACAAATACCCAAACCTGTTAGTGCATTGGGGGCTCGCAGAGATGAGCAGAGACTCACGACAATGTGACCCCGTCGACCCATCTTGTGGACTAACAACAAGGGCCCAGACTGCTCGACCGTGCCACGTGGAAAACTCGTGGGTACTCTACGGGCCCGCCCGACTTTCACATCAACTCGCGGGTACCCCTCAGGGCCGACCCGACTTCAACAATGGTCTCAAGTAAAGTCAAGGTAACCATGTGTCCAAACATCAAGGGGAAAACCCGAGGAATCACCCACGGAGGATCCCACTCGATGTAATCATCAAGGTGAACGTAAGAGGATCCACCCTCGAGGTTCACACTTGAGGTGTTGCACGACAGAGCCGTATAGGGAAAGGTGAAAGAGGAACCACCCTCGATGACCACAACCAAATAGCTACACTATAGAATTATCATCAGGAGTATTTATAAGGGATCACTCTCGGCACTCGATAGTAGCTCTGCAGAGTCGAGCAACTAAAGGGGCATGATGTGATGTGAGGTGTCAGGCTCTGGTCATCGATCACGTTGATCGAGGCGTCGATGATGAAGCAGGTGCAACAAGGACAATGTGGGGTTCACTGATGGATCACTAACCAACCTATACTAAGCAGTTTAGGATAAGCAGGTAAGGTACAATAACAGGTTACAAAAGCAGGCTATGCATCAAAATAGGAGCAATCAATAACAGTAGCAAAATCTAATGCAAGCATGTGACTATAGAATGGGCGATATCGGGATGATCAAAGGGGGGGCTTGCCTGGTTGCTCAGACAAGAAGGAGGGTCATTGCCGACGTAGTCGATCACAGGGGCATCAACAGCGGTCTCGAGGTCTACCGGAGAAGAAGAGGGGGAAGAAACAGTAAATACACGCAAACATATGCATAACAAGACAATAACCGGTACTAGAGGTGTTCTAACGCAGTGCTAGGGGATACTGGCGAAGGGGGAAAACATCCGGGAAAGTTTTCTCGGTTCCGGACGTCTGCCAGACAGATGAACCGGAGGAGAAAAGTTCAACATTTGCATTCCTAGGGACGTGTGGCGGGCAAACGGACCGCGTGTTCAGATTCATCTCGAAATTCTGAGCAACTTTCATGTAGAAAACTTTTTCATCCGAGTTACAGTTTAATTTCTATTAATTTTCAAAGTTTTATTACTATTCTCAAATTAATTTTAATTCGAAAATAGAAGCTAAAAATGCTAGGCGCACCCAGCACAGTGTACACAGAAGTGTACCCAGTGGCTGACAGGTGGGCCAGGGGGTCCCAGTTGACCAGTCAACGTTTGACTGGTCAACAGGGGTGGGCCCCCTGTCATTCACTCACCAGCTAATTAGATGACTAATTAGACTAACTAGTAATTAGATTAGTTAAACATAATTAATTAAGTTAATCAATTAATTAATTATATTTTTATTATTTATTTTGAAAAACTCTTTTTTTAATTTTTGTTTTTTAGTTTTACAGGGGCGGGCCCCCTATGCCAGTGGCCCATAAGGCCTAACAGGCGCTGGGCGAGCGGGTGCGAGCGCCTGCCGGAACGGGGCACGGGTAAGGCCGTGGCCAGCGATGGCCACCGGGGCGGCGGCGCGGCGCCGGCAAGGGGAAGCGAGGGCGAGGCTAGGTGCGGTGGTGGTTGGGGCCGCCGGCGGAGAGGTGGGGGAGCACGGGGCCGCCGGAGCAGCGGGGCACCGGCGGAGGCGGTGAACGGCGCGGGCTATGGCGAGCTTCGGCCATGGCGAGCAATGGTGCAGAGTGGCACGAATCGAGACCGGGAACAGTGGGAATCGGACGAGAGGCTCCCCACGAGCTCGATGGTGAGGTCGAGGGGGCCAGGGACGGCTTGGAGGCGACGAATCGGAGCGGCGAAGATGACCTACGGTCATGGCGGCTAGCGAGGCTATGGGTACGAAGGGAGTAGGGGGAGGCCTCACGGGGGAACCGTAGGGGATGACAGTGGGCTTGGGGATGACTTGCCGGAGCCGGAGTTGACCGGATCGAGGTCGGCAGTGGAGGACGGCATCGAGGAAGAAGAGGCCGAGGCGATGGCTTGGGGAGGTCCTGCGAGGGAGAGGTGGGGAAGGGGCAGCGAGGTGGCGTCGGCGACGGAGAAGGAGGGGCGGTCCAGCGCGAAGGGGCGGCTCCGGGGCGACGGCGGCGGGGAGGTGCGGCCGCTGAGATGGATCCCTGATCCAGAT
>NC_041391.1:344639281-344645745 GCF_002162155.2 Triticum dicoccoides
GGGGGGGGGACGGGAAAGGGTTCGGTCGGGCGTGGCCTATAGGCCAGGGGAGTGGGGGAGTGGGCCGGCTTAGGTGGGCTGGCTAGTGTGAGTGTGCCGAGGCCCGGGGGGATTCTTCTTTGTTTTTGTTTTTTATAAAAAACAGAGATGGTTCAGAGAATATTTTGGGCACCCTATTTACATAGAAAAAATATGGGAAGTGCCCCTTTTAATTCTCTGGTGATCTTATACAGTGCCACAAATATGTTAGAGACCAGAAGAATTCATTTATATTTTTTTCATAAATGAATTAGAAATAAAAATTGCTGGAATAGCATTGTTTTAAATGCTACTGGCCATTTTTGCAAAGGAGTGATGTTGTATTCCTTAATAAATAAATGTTATGGAATACTGGCTATGAGATGAAATATATCCAGCAACTTTTGGGCAACTTTATTTTGCACTTTGAATTTGAATTGATTTCAGAGAGGGAAATTGAAATGAGTTGAATTATCACTGTGATCATGCATTGCAAATGATGATGACAAGGCAGGATTAAGAGGTGATCACTGTAGTTGATACATGGGGGTGTTACACAAAGAAATTGATGTATTTAAAATAGCTCATTCTTGACAACATGAGAATCATGAAACACGAAGGGAAATTATCAAGAATGACGTAACACCACCTCAAAAGATAAGATAGAAAGAACTGCACTTCAGAATGCAAGATGGAGAATACTTCAGCTCCTCGAAAAAGAATCTTGATGAACACTTTGAGAATGAATTAAGTCCTCAACGAACCACCATGAACTCCGGTTACAAAGAATGATAGCAAGGAAGTGAAAATTGAAGAGAAGAATATTGGAGCCTTGCAATGATTGGATGGAGCGTCGTGACGAGATAATGAGAAAATTTTGAACTCTGAATTGATATCATGAACGAACTCCGGAAGAAGGACTTAAATCATCTTGATGAAATAAGAATAAGAATTATGTCATGCTTATGCTTCATCAACTTAAATTGATGACAAGCAACGGATTTGGCATGCCGCTTATTCTTCTTGAAAAGATTGAAGAGAGATATAGCGCAAACTTGGGAAGGTCTTGAACAAACCACCGGTAGGATTTAGGAAAGAACAAATGAATTATTACGATAGCACAAGAGGAGGAATCTCAAATGAACCACCATAAAAATTGAAACGAATGATGAAAAGAGAATGGCTCTCCGGGAAGCATTAATAATGCATGAAGATACTTGAGTGAATTTAAATACAAGATAATGAAGAGATCACGAAATGATTAAAGTACTTGAATAATGCACCGGAAGAAATTGGAGATGAATGAAGAAATAACAATTTAGGAAAATTGGTGAACAAGAGCTGAATGTTGAGAACGATTAAATCTTCTGAAATGATGGACTTTGGATGATCAAGAAATGAAAACAACTCCTGAAATGCTCCCGATGGGTATGAAAAGAATTCCTGATGATCGGAATAATTTAAGAGGATGGCATCAAGCTAGAACCATGAAACTTCAAGAGAACGAACAAGATTTAGAGGAAAACTCTTCTCAGTCTTCAAAAGCTGACAATGACGCCGAGAAACACCACCATGAATTGTTGATGCACTCCGGAATGAAGAATAGAAAGGTTGAACCAACGATGAAAAGAATTTGAGAGATATTGGAGAAATACATCTGACTGATGATAATTCATTCTTACGTGAAACTTTGAAAAAGAATTTGAGAATAACTCCGGAAAATTTAGAAGAGTCAGGTAAGATCCTGGGAAAGGACCTGTGGGTTAGGGCCCACTAAGAGAAACACCATTGAACAAATTTAAAGAGAGATTGCACCGGCTGAATTAAATGGTTTGAATGATATACCAACCTCATAATAGCTTGAATTGATGAAGAGTGGAAACACGAATCTTCAGAGATATCTTCAGCACTCCAGAACAATTGAATAGCAAGCGGGGAATGATTATGAGGTGCACCAGCTTGGGAAAGCATTTGAAACGAGGAAAGAGATATGATCAACACCGAAAGCTTGGATTTAGTCCACCTGAAAACAAAGGGAATGAAGAATGATAAACTTAAAGCTTCCTTAGCATCTTCATGAGAATCACCGAATAAGAACATTGAGGGAAAATAATGAAGAGACTTCTCATAAATAAAATGGATACTTGATTAACAAATCTGAGTCTGTGAAGAAAAGCGGTAGGATGGTGGAAAAAAACCAAAGGCAACTTGGGACGGATGAAACGAACGTTGTTGAGAAAACTGAGAATTGATCTTGTGAATGTTGAAATGATTGGATTAGCCTAAAGAGAAGCACGCCGGTTAGAAAAGAATTGTCAAGACAATCTTGATGATCAATAAGGATTAGCACTCCCATAGAAATATGAGAACACCGCTTAAGAAAGGTTTGGAATCAACACTTGACTTCGAAGCAACTCTGATACCACAACTCAAAACAAAACAAAGGATTGGCTTGTGGAATAAGCCGGAAACAAACATATGATAGAGATTTCGCACAAAGTGTTCGTGATGAGGCCCCACGGGCATGACATACAGCGGACATCATGAATGACAAAGGAGACATCCCCGAATCGGCATAACCAAGGATTTTTTAAGATGCCTCGCAACCACTGTAAATCGACCGTGAAAAACGAACCACTAGACGTTGGACCCCAATCTCAAATCATACATTTGTCGAAAAGAAATCCTATGTAACTACTTGAATTCCCACCTATTAACTCCCGAAACTTTCTGGTTATGCAATCTGGTGTTGGGGATATAGGGAGGCACAAATATCTCACACAACTAACAAATCCTACACTGCAGCTGTATCCATCCGTCAACACATAACCAAGAAAACTTCAGAAATCCTGTACCTCGACCTTCGAAAAGCATACGATATACGAGTTGTGGCAATACTCCCTAACTCCCTCCCCAGTACTGTGTGGCGTCGAGGTTATCTCACCACTAGCTGCATATAAGAGATTGTCGATGTCGGCGAGCTCGGGTATACCAGAACTGCAACGATAAAATTGTGATGACAAAACCTCGGAGCTCAATTCCCCAGGACACTGCCACAACCCATTTAGGTCAGGAGGCACCTAGAACAATGTTCTCGTCACAAAAATATTGGAACAACCGCATTTCGAGCGCATAGCAAGGTGGATATCGTTACAACATACCATGTACTGAATAGATGAGAATACAAGATAAAGGCTTACACTCGCCACAAGTTACAACATTCATACAACAATGCATCAATACATAGCATTCATCAAGCAGAAGAGCAGGATCCGACTACGATGAAATCAAACGAAAAAGAAGAATGACATCTAGCTTGCTAGGCCAGGCTCCCGACCTGGAACCTAAATCCCTTGATCGAAGAAGAAGCAGAAGAAGAACTCCAAACAAGCAAGCATCGCACTCGCGTCAGATCATTGCATTACCTGTACCTGCAACTGTTGTCGTAGTAATCTGTGAGCCATGAGGACTCAGCAATCCCAACAAAGCTTAATGGATATCGAATGGATAAGTGGTGAGGTTGCAGCAAGCGTCTAAGCAATGTATGGTGACTAACTTACGAGTACAAGAATAAGATGTGAAGTTACGCAAACGGTGGCAAACTAGTAATGATCAAGAAGTGATCCTGAACTACTTATGTTCAAACATAACCCCACCGTGTTCTCTTCTCGACCCATTCGAAAAGAGTCCATCATGGTTACGCACGTGGTTGGTGTATTTTAATTCGGATCTGGTGTCAAGTTCTCTACAACCGGCTATTAAAAATTCCCATCTACCACATAACCGCAGGCACGACTCTCGAAAGTTTAAACCCTGTAGGGGTGTCCCAACTTAGCCCATTACAAGCTAACGGTTCGCGGAGACAATCCTCCATCGCGGGACATCCGATCAGACTTGGGATCCCTGTGCACAAGACATTTTGACAATGGTAAAAGAAAACCAGCAAGACCTCCCGATGCACCGACCTAGCCTGATAAGATTCACACGTATCTCGTTCTCAAGGTACACTGGATGGGCAAGACGTCGGGTTGGCTGAGACCCTGGTTGCCTAGGGGGCGCCGGACATCGCCCGGTTTGGACCAACACTCATGAGGAGCATTGGCACAGGGGTTGATTGAGAGTCCTTGGGTGCTAGCCGGTCCCTATGCAAGTTTTAGTGGTTATTAGGGAAATGGTAAAACCAATGTTGGGCCTTGCTGGAAGAGTTTTCTTCAAAGAAAACTGTCAAGAGGGCCCCATAAACCCTCATCGTGTTAGGGATGCAAAATCTGTTGGAAATATGCCCTAGAGGCAATAATAAATTAGTTATTATTATATTTCCTTGTTCATGATAATCGTTTATTATCCATGCTATAATTGTATTGATAGGAAACTCAGATACATGTGTGGGTACATAGACAACACCATGTCCCTAGTAAGCCACTAGTTGACTAGATCGTTGATCAATAGATGGTTATGGTTTCCTGACCATGGACATTGGATGTCATTGATAACGGGATCACATCATTAGGAGAATGATGTGATGGACAAGACCCAATCCTAAGCCTAGCACAAAGATCGTAGTTCGTATGCTAAAGCTTTTCTAATGTCAAGTATCATTTCCTTAGACCATGAGATTGTGCAACTCCCGGATACCGTAGGAATACTTTGGGTGTACCAAACGTCACAACATAACTGGGTGGCTATAAAGGTGCACTACAGGTATCTCCGAAAGTGTCTGTTGGGTTGGCACGAATCGAGACTGGGATTTGTCACTCCGGTAAACAGAGAGGTATCTCTGGGCCCACTCGGTAGGACATCATCATAATGTGCACAATGTGACCAAGGGGTTGATCACGGGATGATGTGTTACGGAACGAGTAAAGAGACTTGCCGGTAACGAGATTGAACAAGGTATCGGTATACCGACGATCGAATCTCGGGCAAGTACAATACCGCTAGACAAAGGGAATTGTATACGGGATTGATTGAGTCCTTGACATCGTGGTTCATCCAATGAGATCATCGTGGAACATGTGGGAGCCAACATGGGTATCCAGATCCCGCTGTTGGTTATTGACCCGAGAACGTCTCGGTCATGTCTACATGTCTCCCGAACCCGTAGGGTCTACACACTTAAGGTTCGATGACCCTAGGGTTATAAAGGAAGTTTGTATGTGGTTACCGAATGTTGTTTGGAGTCCCGGATGAGATCCCGGACGTCACGAGGAGTTCCGGAATGGTCCGGAGGTAAAAATTTATATATGGAAAGTTGTTGTTCGGGTTCCGGGAAAAGTTCGGGTTTTTCCGGTATTATACCGGGAAGCTTCCAGAAGGTTCCGGAGGGTTCCGGAGGGGTCCAGAGGTCCAGAAATTGTTCCACCATGTCCAATACAGTAGCATGCGCTGTAGGGGGGCGCCCTAGCCTTAATGGGCCAGGGGCACCAGCCCCTCCAAGGCCCATGCGCATGGGAAGGGAGAAACCCTAAGGGGGAGGGCCTCCACTTGACTTGGGAGGCACTCCTCCCCCCCTTGGCCGCCGCCCCCAACCCTAGATGGGATCTAAGGGGGCCGGCCCTGTAACGCGCCAGATACAACTTTCCATATTCGTAACTCCAACTCTTGCCTTTTCCGGCTATGTGATTTATTATTTCCTCCATGGTTGGATTTTTGTCTGTTGTTTTGCATTTTGTTCTTGTTATGCATCTCGTCTCATGGCATCATGCGCATTGCATCGGCATTGTTTTCATAAAACTTGCATCCGTTCGTGTTCCGCCGGTCCTCTCCGTTATCCGTTCTGAGCCCGAGCACACTCGCACGCGCCCGCGGCACCTCCGAAATATTATTTTATAAGCGGCATAAAAATGTTCTCGGAATGGGATGAAACTTGGCGTGCGGTCTTATTATAGTGTAGACAGGTCGTCTACCAAATTTCATCGCATTCGGAGTCTGTTTGATAGCCCAACCGTCATCCATAGCGGCACCGTTGCCGGTTTAATCGTCGGACGTTTCGGCTTTTGAAACTGCCACCGGGCCGCACCTCTCTTTCTCTCCTCTACACAGCCCACTAACCCCTCCTGCAGCCCACCTAAACCCCCCCCCTCCGACCGGAGCCGTGGGATCGCGATCGAAGGGTCCAGAAAAGCCCCCAAACCCTCAAACCCTAACTCCCTTCTATATATAGACGCCTCCCTTGCCATTTTTGGCCTTCCCCTTCCTCCCACCTTGTTTTCCGCGCAGCCCAATCATCAGCGCCGCCGCTCCCCTCCATTTCCGCGCCCCTCCAGCCCCTGCTCGCCACTTGGCGCCACTGCACGGGCCAGCGCCGCCGTCCCCGCTGCCTGGAGCCACTCAAGCCCCGCCATGTCGCTTCCCTTGTATCCCACTTCCCCGCGGCCCTGCCAGGCCCATCTGGGCGCCGCCGGAGCCCGCCCTGGGCCGCGACCGGGCCCGACCCCATGCACCCG
>NC_041391.1:344646070-344742516 GCF_002162155.2 Triticum dicoccoides
CAGCGCCTCGCCTCCTCCTCCCGTTCGCCAGCCCCGCCGCCCAGCGCTTCCGCCACCTTGCCGCTGCCTCGCGCCGGCGCGCGCCACCGGAACCCCGCCGGGCTTCGCCGTCGCCGACCACCTCCGTTTAGGTCGCGCCTCCCTGTCGCCCCTCTCCCTCTCGTTTCTCTCTCTCTCTCTCAGATCTCCATCTCTCTCTCTTAGTGCAGGTCACGCCGCCGCCCACCTAACTCATCACCGGCCCCTCTTCCTGCCGGATCCGGCGTCCCCGCGACAACCCAGGCCGGATCCGCCCGTCCCAGTTCCCCACTGGTCGTCCCCGACACCGGAGCGCCCGCCAACGACGCCTCCACCTCGCCGGACCCGCGCTGCACCCGCCACCGCAGCGGATCGGGAGGAGCCCGATCCGGTCTCCCCTCCGCGTGGGCCATGGCCCAGCTGCAGCCCAGCCGCCGGCCTCCAAGGCCCAGCTCTGGCCCAGCGGCCACCGGCTCCAGCCTCCTGCTCCTCCGAACTGGGCCGAGCCCATGGGTGAGGCCCCCCAGCCCCTCCAGATTCAGCCCGTGATGTGTTTTTTTCCTGCCTACGATTTTATCATTTATCCAGTGATTTACTATTTAAAAAAAACCCTCCATGTTCATGCATCAATAATTAATTAACCATGCATCGGATTTAAACAAACTTTATATGTAAAATGCTTAGAAAATTGTGTAGATTAATAATATGCCATTTTCATCCATGTTTAAAATGTTTAAATTGATGTTTGCATTAATTTGCTCAAATGCCATGTTAAAATGATTTATTTCATAACTAAATAACCATAGCTCGGATTTTAATAAACTCTATATGTATTTGGGGTGGAAAAATGCCTAGTTTAACATGGTCCACTTTGTTTTACTGTTTAACAACTCTAAAATTGTGTTTAGGGCAGAACAGTACCAAATCCATAATTTGCATATGGGGATTTTCGGAATTGTTGTTTTTTTTGTTCCGGCCTCATTTAAACTTGCCTAGATAGGTAGTTTTCATATGCTTCACCCCTTGCCATGTTTAATAACATTTAATATTGCTGGGTACATAACCGAGAGCGAACTAAATAATAGATGTGGTGTTTCGTCAATATGCAACTCGTTGCATATTGAGCTCCACTTAACTTGTAGTATTGTTTGTTGCACTTTGCCATGCCATGACTCATTAACCGGACATGCATCATACTTGTTTGTGCATCATGCCATGTTCATGCTTGTGCATTTACCATGTTGTTTGTTTCTTTCTGGTGTTGCTTCTTAGTTCCGGTAATGTTGCGTTCGTGAGGATTCGTTCGACTGCTCCCGTTCGTCTTCTTCATGGACTCGTTCTTCTTCCTTGCGGGATTTCAGGCAAGATGACCGCTACCCTGGATCTCACTACTATCATTGCTATGCTAGTTGCTTCGTTCTATCACTTTGCTGCGCTACCTATCATCTGTTCATCGAGCCATCCCTTGTTGCCATGAACCTCTAACCTTTGACACCTTACCTATGCAAACCATTGCTTGGCTATGTTACCGCTTTGCTCAGCCCTCTTATAGCGTTGCTACTTGCAGGTGAAGTTGAAGATTGCTCCATGGTGGATAGGATTATCATGGGATATCACAATATCTTTTATATTATTAATGCATCTATATATTTGGTAAAGGGTGGAAGGCTCGGCCTTTTGCCTGGTGTTTTGTTCCACTCTTGCCGCCCTAGTTTCCGTCATACCGGTGTTATGTTCCCGGATTTTGCGTTCCTTACGCGGTCGGGTGATTTATGGGACCCCCTTGATAGTTCGCTTTGAATAAAACTCCTCCAGCAAGGCCCAACATTGGTTTTACCATTTGCCTCACCTAGCCCTTTTTCCCTTGGGTTTCCGGAGCCCGAGGGTCATCTTTATTTTAGCCCCCCCGGGCCAGTGCTTGTCTAAGTGTTGGTCCAAACCGAGCGATGTCCGGCGCCCCCTGGGCAACCAGGATCTATGCCAACCCGTCGTCTTGCTCTTCCGGTGTGCCCTGAGAACGAGGTACGTGCGACTCCTATCGGGATTTGTCGGCACATCGGGCGGCTTTGCTTGTCTTGTTTTACCATTGTCGAAATGTCTTGTAAACCGGGATTCCGAGTCTGATCGGGTCTTCCTGGGAGAAGGTCTATTCCTTCATTGATCGCGAGAGCTTTTCATGGGCTAAGTTGGGACACCCCTGTAGGGTATAATCTTTCGAAAGCCGTGCCTGCGGTTATAGGCAGATGGGAATTTGTTAATGTCCGGTTGTAGATAACTTGACACCAGATCCGAATTAAAACACATCAACCGCGTTTGTAGCCGTGATGGTCTCTTCTCGGTGGAGTCTGGGAAGTGAACACGGTTTCTGTGTTATGTTTGACGTAAGTAGGAGTCAGGATCACTTCTTGATCATTGCTAGCTTCACGACCGTTCCATTTTCTCTCTTGTCGCTCTTATTTGCGTATGTTAGCCACCATACTTGCTTAGTCGCTGCTGCAGTCTCAGCACTTTACCCCTTCCTTTCCCTTTAAGCTTTGCTAGTCTTGATACCCATGGTAATGGGATTGCTGAGTCCTCGTGGCTCACAGATTACTACAACAACAGTTGCAGGTACAGGTTATGCGATGATCATGACGCGAGAGTGATTTTTGCTTGTATTGGAGTTCTTCTTCTGCTTCTTCTTCGATCAGGGGATAGGTTCCAGGTCGGTAGCCTTGGCTAGCAGGGTGGATGTCATTTGAGCTTCTGTTTGTGTTTCATCCATAGTTGGATGTTGCTCTTATGTATTGTAATGTTGTATTCGTGTGGCATTGTATGCTTTATGTATGTATCCTCATCTGTTATGTAATGTTGATGTAATGATATCCACCTTGCAAAAGCGTTTCAATATGCGGGTCTATCCTTGGTGGGACCTTCGAGTTCCTTTTGGATAGGGTCGCATATTGGGCGTGACAAGTTGGTATCAAAGCCTCGACCGACCCTAGGATCCCCCTTGTTTGTTGGTCGTTGTTGAGTCTAGAAGAAAACTATTTTGAGTCTTAGGATTATATATATCGGAGAGTAGGAATTCTTTTTACTCCTCAGCCTCCTTCGTCGCTCTGGTGAGGACTCCTGACGTAGATGTTTTGTCTTTCCTCTCCTCAAATTTCACTAAATGTTTTTTAGGATCACGCGGGTATCTTGGGACCGTTCCGATAGTCTTGTGACGAGAACATTGTTCTTGGTGCCTCCTGACATTTAGGGGTTGTGGCAGTGTCCCGGGGAGTTGAGCTCCGAGGTGTTGTCGTCACAATTTTATCGTTGCAGTTCTGGAATACCTGAGATTTGCCGACATCGAAAATCTCTTTTATGCAGTTGTTGGTGAGATAACCTCGATAACCCAGTACTAGGGCGAGCTCGAGAGTATTGCCATAACTCGTATAACGGATGCTTTTCGAAGGTTGAGGTACACGATTTTTGAAGGTTTCTTGGTTATGTGTTGACGGATGGATACAGCTTGGATGTAGGTATTATTAGTTTGGGTGAGATATATTGCTTCCCCTGTATCCCCAACACCAGATTGCATAACCATAAAGTTTCGGGAGTTTTATAGGTGGGAATTCAAGTAGCTCTAGTTTTATCTTTCCAACAGACACATGATACGATATGGGATCTATCATATGTTTGTTTCCGGCTTATTCTGCAAGCCAAATCCTTTCTTTTGTTTTATTTGTGGTATTTGAGTTGCTTCAAGTCAAATGTTGATTCCATACCTTTCAAGTGGTGTTCTCATATTTCTATGAGAGTGCTAATCCTTTTGATCATCGAGATTGTCATGTCAATTCTTTTCAACCGGCGCGCTTCTCTTCAAGTGGACCCGATCATTTTCAACATCCGCAAGATCAACTCTAAGTTTTCTCACCGGTGTTTGTTTCATCCATCCCAAGTTGTCTTTGTTTTCCCGCCCTCCCACCCTTTTTCTTCAAGGACTCAGATTTCTTAATCATGTATCCTTTTATTCATGTGAAGTCTCTTCACTCTTTTCAACCAATGTTCTTACCCGGTGATTATCATGAAGTTGGCCAGGAGTTTCAAGTTCATCATTCTTCGTTCTTTTTCTTCTCCGGTGGATTTAATTCAAGCTTTCGGTGTTGATCATATCCCTTTCCTCGTTTCAAATGTTTTTCCATGTCGGTGCACCTCTTAATTGTTCACCTCTCTCTATTCTTATCCAGAGTGCTCAAGATATCTCAGAAGACTTATGTTTCCATTCTCAATCCGTTCAAGATATTTCGAGGTTGTTATCTCATTCAAGCCATTTATTTCAACCGGTGCAACCTCTCTTTAAAATTATTTCAATGGTGTTTCTTTTGAGTGGGCCCTAACCCACAGGTCTTTTCCCAGGATCTTACCTGACTCTTCTAATTTTTCCGGAGCCATTCCCAAAGTCTTTCAAAGTTTGACGTAAGAATGAATTATCATCAGTCATATGTCTTTCTCCAAGATCTTTCAAATTCTTTTCATCGTTGGCTCAACCCCCTTCGCTTTTCATTCTCCCGGAGTATCTCAGTAATTTGGTGGTGTTTTTCGTCGTCACTTGAAGACCGAAGAAGTGTTTCCTCTAAATCTTGTCCCTTCTCTCGAAGATTTATGGCTCTCTTAAATTCTTTTCACCCATCCGGAGCAATTCAAGAGTCTTTTCAGATTGATTCTCCGTAGCCCATCATCTCAGAATTATTCATCCTCAGCTTGTAGCTATCGTGCTCCAAATCTTACCGGTGCATTGCTCAAATATCCTCTAATCAGTTCATGTTCTGTTCTTTCTCATGTATCTTAATCCCTTCAAGTATCTTCATTCGTTTTCCAATTCTTCCCGGTGAATTGTGCTTTTGCTATGTTCATTTTCAATTCTTACAGTTGTTCGTTCAAGATTTCACTTCCTTCGTTATCATATCAATTCATTCGTTGTTTCCAAATTCCACCGGTGGTTCCATCTATACCTTCTCAAGTTTGCACTATATCTCTCTTAATTCTTTCTACGAGAATAAGTAGTATGCCAAATCCGTTGCTTGTCATCAATTTAAATTGGTGAAGGATAGGCATGACATAATTCTTATTCTTGTTTCATCCAAGTGATTAATTCCTTCTTTCGGAGATTGTTCATGATGAAGTAATTCTCGGTTCTAATATTCATCTTTTCTTTCCGGAGTTCCAAGTTTTCTCGGTTATATCGTCGCAAAGCTCCATCTAAATCATCGCAAGGCTTCACCTTGTATTTTCAACCTCTCTTTCTTTCTATCATCCTTTCATTACCGGAGTTCTTCTTGGAGGCTCTACATGATGGTTCTTCAAGGATTCTTTTCATTCTTCAATTGTTCTTCAAGATTTCTCTTGAAGTTATGATCTGCCAAGCTATACTAAAAAATAAACATGGTGCTAAACACATGTTTTGTTTTGGGGAGTTCAAGCATTCTTCATCTTGCATTCCAAAGTGCAATTCTTTCTACCTTATCTTTTGAGGTGGTGTTATGTCACTCTTGACAATTTCCCTTCGTGATTCACAAGTTGTCAGGAATGAGTTAATTAAATCCATCATTTTCTCTTCGTTCAAGATATCTTTTCGACCAATCAATCTCTTTGTTGGAGTTATCTTGGGTTATATTTCACCTAAAGCCTTCCATTGGGAATGTTGCTATTTGTGGTGCTTATCAATGATCCAATTTTATCCTTCTCATCTCGGCGAAGAAGTTTTTCATCTCTTTGGTGCTCTCAATCAAATCAATTGTTTTTCGTTAGTGGCCGGTTGTCACCTCATAGTCTTGAGATGTTTCCATAAGCCCACTACAAGCTTATTCTTTTCGTTGTTGGTTTTCCAACAACCTCGTTGTAACCATCTTGGAAGGGTGCTTTCCAAGCTCATTTGTGGCACAAGTTGGCATTTTCTTCTCCATTCTTTTATTCCAGTGATCTATCTTCTATTCTTTCTTCCAGAGTCATTGTGATGTTGCTCTCCTCACCCATTCCCGCGTTTGGTCAAGATCATGTTCTTTTCGTGCTTATCCATTTAACCGGAGTGTTGTGTTCTCATTCAAGTTCTTTCATCTTGTCAAGTTTTGCCCCCCTTCACAATCGGAGTGCTGTCTGAAATCCTTCTTACCCCTTGTGACATTCCTTCAATAGTTCTGGAGGCAGTGTGTTGTTGATTTCATCAAGTATCCTCTCATCTTGTCAAGTTCATGTTTAATTTCTTCCATATACAGTCGGAGTGCTGTCAAAATTATCTCAATCTTATTCCTTCTCCATCTAGTTTTAACCGGAGTGGTTTCAATATCTATCTTATCACTAAACCTACAAGGTTCTCTAATGTTTCTTGTTCCTCGTTTCTAACGGATTGTTTGAAATCTCGTTCATCTCTAATTGCTCAACCTCTCAAGGTTCGTGGTTTCACTCATTGGTCAAAGAAGCAACTTAGTTTACCTCCTCTCTTCCTCTTCCTTTTCCCTCTGGTGCCATCCTAGATCTCGGACGAGATCCTCTCGTAGTGGTGGAGTGTTGTAACGCCCCAGATACAACTTTCCATATTCATAACTCCAACTCTTGCCTTTTCCGGCTATGTGATTTATTATTTCCTCCGTGGTTGGGTTTTTGTCTGTTGTTTTGCATTTCGTTCTTGTTATGCATCTCGTCTCATGGCATCATGCGCATTGCATCGGCATCGTTTTCATAAAACTTGCATCCGTTCGTGTTCCGCCGGTCCTCTCCGTTGTCCGTTCTGAGCCCGAGCACACTCGCATGCGCCCGCGGCACCTCCAAAATATTATTTTATAAGGGGCATAAAAATGTTCTTAGAATGGGATGAAACTTGGCGTGCGGTCTTATTATAGTGTAGATAGGCCGTCTGCCAAATTTCATCGCATTCAGAGTCCGTTTGATAGCCCAACCGTCATACGTAGTGGCACCGTTGCCGGTTTAATCGTCGGACGTTTCGGCTTTTGAAACTGCCACCGGGCCGCACCTCTCTTTCTCTCCTCTACACAGCCCACTAACCCCTCCTGTAGCCCACCTAACCCCCCCTCCGACCGGAGCCGTGGGATCGCGATCGGAGGGTCCAGAAAAGCCCCCAAACCCTCAAACCCTAACTCCCTTCTATATATAGACGCCTCCCTTGCCATTTTTGGCCTTCCCCTTCCTCCCACCTTGTTTTCCGCGCAGCCCAATCATCAGCGCCGCCGCTCCCCTCCATTTTCGCGCCCCTCCAGCCCCTGCTCGCCACTTGGCGCCACCGCACAGGCCAGCGCCGCCGTCCCCGCTGCCTGGAGCCACTCAAGCCCCGCCACATCGCCTCCCCTGTATCCCACTTCCCCGCGGCCCTGCCAGGCCCATCTGGGCACTGCCGGAGCCCGCCCTGGGCCGCGACCGGGCCCGACCCCGTGCACCCGAGCACCCCAGCGCCTCGCCTCCTCCTCCCGTTCGCCAGCCTTGCCGCCCAGCGCCTTCGCCGCCTTGCCGTTGCCTCGCGCCGGCGCGCGCTACCGGAACCCTGCTGGGCTTCGCCGTCGCCGACCACCTCCGTTTAGGTCGCGCCTCCCTGTCGCCCCTCTCCCTCTCGTTTCTCTCTCTCTCTCAGATCTCCATCTCTCTCTCTCAGTGCAGGTCACGCCGCCGCCCACCTAACTCATCGCCGACCCCTCTTCCTGCCGGATCCGGCGTCCCCGCGACGACCCAGGCCGGATCCGTCCGTCCCCGTTCCCCACTGGTCGTCCCTCACACCGGAGCGCTCGCCAACGACGCCTCCACCTCGCCGGACCCGCGCTGCACCCGCCACCGCAGCGGATCGGGAGGAGCCCGATCCGGTCTCCCCTCCGCGTGGGCCATGGCCCAGCTGCAGCCCAGCCACCGGCCTCCAAGGCCCAGCTCTGGCCCAGCGGCCACCGGCTCCAGCCTCCTGCTCCTCCGAACTGGGCCGAGCCCATGGGTGAGGCCCCCCAGCCCCTCCAGATTCAGCCCGTGATGTTTTTTTTCCTGCCTATGATTTTATCATTTATCCAGTGATTACTATTTAAAAAAACCCTCCATGTTCATGCATCAATAATTAATTAACCGTGCATCGTATTTAAACAAACTTTATATGTAAAATGCTTAGAAAATTGTGTAGATTAATAATATGCCATTTTCATCCATGTTTAAAATGTTTAAATTGATGTTTGCATTAATTTGCTCAAATGCCATGTTAAAATGATTTATTTCATAACTAAATAACCATAGCTCGGATTTTAATAAACTCTATATGTATTTGGGGTGGAAAAATGCCTAGTTTAACACGGTCCACTTTGTTTTACTATTTAACAACTCTAAAATTGTGTTTAGGGCAGAACATTACCAAATCCATAATTTGCATATGGGGATTTTCGGAATTGTTGTTTTTTTGTTCCGGCCTCATTTAAACTTGCCTAGATAGGTAGTTTTCATATGCTTCACCCCTTGCCATGTTTAATAACATTTAATATTGCTGGGTACATAACCGAGAGAAAACTAAATAATTGATGTGGTGTTTCGTCAATATGCAACTTGTTGCATATTGAGCTCCACTTAACTTGTAGTATTGTTTGTTGCACTTTGCCATGCCATGACTCATTAACCGGACATGCATCATACTTGTTTGTGCATCATGCCATGTTCATGCTTGTGCATTTACCATGTTGTTTGTTTCTTTCCGGTGTTGCTTCTTAGTTCCGGTAATGTTGCGTTCGTGAGGATTCGTTCGACTGCTCCCGTTCGTCTTCTTCATGGACTCGTTCTTCTTCCTTGCGGGATTTCAGGCAAGATGACCGCTACCCTGGATCTCACTACTATCATTGCTATGCTAGTTGCTTCGTTCTATCGCTTTGCTGCGCTACCTATCATCTGTTCATCGAGCCATCCCTTGTTGCCATGAACCTCTAACCTTTGACACCTTACCTATGCAAACCATTGCTTGGCTATGTTACCGCTTTGCTCAGCCCTCTTATAGCGTTGCTAGTTGCAGGTGAAGTTGAAGATTGCTCCATGGTGGACAGGATTATCATGGGATATCACAATATCTTTTATATTATTAATGCATCTATATATTTGGTAAAGGGTGGAAGGCTCGGCCTTTTGCCTGGTGTTTTGTTCCACTCTTGTCGCCCTAGTTTCCGTCATACCAGTGTTATGTTCCCGGATTTTGCGTTCCTTACGCGGTCGGGTGATTTATGGGACCCCCTTGACAGTTCGCTTTGAATAAAACTCCTCCAGCAAGGCCCAACATTGGTTTTACCATTTGCCTCACCTAGCCCTTTTTCCCTTGGGTTTCCGGAGCCCGAGGGTCATCTTTATTTTAGCCCCCCCGGGCCAGTGCTTGTCTAAGTGTTGGTCCAAACCGAGCGATGTCTGGCGCCCCCTGGGCAACCAGGGTCTATGCCAACCCGTCGTCTTGATCATCCGGTGTGCCCTGAGAACGAGGTACGTGTGAATCCTATCGGGATTTGTCGGCACATCGGGCGGCTTTGTTGGTCTTGTTTTACCATTGTCGAAATGTCTTGTAAACCGGGATTCCGAGTCTGATCGGGTCTTCCTGGGAGAAGGTCTATTCCTTCGTTGATCGCGAGAGCTTGTCATGGGCTAAGTTGGGACACCCCTGCAAGGTATAATCTTTTGAAAGCCGTGCCTGCGGTTATAGGCAGATGGGAATTTGTTAATGTCCGGTTGTAGATAACTTGACACCAGATCCGAATTAAAACGCATCAACCGCGTGTCTAGCCGTGATGGTCTCTTCTCGGTGGAGTCCGGGAAGTGAACACGGTTTCTGGGTTATGTTTGACGTAAGTAGGAGTCAGGACCACTTCTTGATCATTTCTAGCTTCACGACCGTTCCATTTGCTCTCTTCTCGCTCTTATTTGCGTATGTTAGCCACCATACTTGCTTAGTCGCTGCTGAAGCCTCACCACTTTACCCCTTCCTTTCCCTTTAAGCTTTGCTAGTCTTGATACCCATGGTAATGGGATTGCTGAGTCCTCGTGGCTCACAGATTACTACAACAACAGTTGCAGGTACAGGTTATGCGATGATCATGACGCGAGAGCGATGTTTGCTTGTATTGGAGTTCTTCTTCTTCTTCTTCTTCGATCAGGGGATAGGTTCCAGGTCGGCAGCCTGGGCTAGCAGGGTGGATGTTGTTTGAGCTTCTGTTTGTGTTTCATCTGTAGTCGGATGTTGCTCTTATGTATTGTAATGTTGTATTCGTGTGGCATTGTATGCCTTATTTATGTATCCCCATCTGTTATGTAATGTTGATGTAATGATATCCACCTTGCAAAAGCGTTTCAATATGCGGGTCTATCCTTGGTGGGACCTTCGAGTTCCTTTTGGATAGGGTCGCATATTGGGCGTGACAGGCCCCCTCTTTGCCCTACCTATAAATAGTGGAGGGGTGGGAGGGCAGCCGCACCCCAAGTTCTGGCGCAGCCCTCCCCCTCTCCCAAGTTCTCCTCCTCTCGCGCGGTGCTTGGCGAAGCCCTGCAGGATTGCCATGCTCCTCCACCACCACCACACCGTTGTGCTGCTGCAGGTTGGAGTCTTCCTCAACCTCTCCCTCTCTCCTTGCTGGATCAAGGCATGGGAGACGTCACCGGGCTGTACGTGTGTTGAGGTGTCGTCTGTTCGGCACTAGGATCTCCGGTGATTTGGATCACGACGAGTACGACTCCTTCAACCCCGTTCACTTGAACACTTCCGCTTAGCGATCTACAAGGGTATGTAGATGCACTCTCCTTCCCATTGTTGCTAGATTACTCCATAGATTGATCTTGGTGACGTGTAGAAAATTTTGAATTTCTGCTACGTTCCCCAACAAAATCAAGGAACATAACACCGGTATGACGGAAACTAAGGCGGCAAGAGTAGAACAAAACACCAAGCAAAAGGCCGAGCCTTCCACCCTTTACCAAGTTTTTAGATGCATTAATTAAATATGAGAGATATTGTGATATCCCAAGATCCATGATATCCATGTCCCAACAAGGAATAACCTGCAACTGCACCAACAACTAGCAACACTATAAGAGGGGCTGAGCAAAGCGGTAACATAGCCAAACAACACTTTGCTAGGATGGTGGAAAAGGTTAGATGCCATTTCATGGCATAATGGGAGGCTCGATAAACAAGTGGTAGGAAGCGCGACATATCGATAGCATCGAAACAACTAGCATAGCAATGATAGTAGTGAGATCCAGGGTAACGGTCATCTTGCCTAAAATCCCGCTACGAAAAAGAATGAGTCGATGAAGAAGACGAACGGGCGCAGACGAACGAAGCATAGTCGAACAAATCCTCACGATCGCAATGAAATAGGAACTATCGAGAAGAAGCACAACCGAAAAGAAGCAAACAACATGGTAAACACACAACACATAAACATGGCATGATGCACAATCATGTATGATGCATGTCCGGTTTAAAGAGGCATGGCATGGCAAAGTGTAACAAACAATACTACAAATTAAGTGGAGCTCAATATGAAACGAGTTGCATATTGATGAAACACCACATTCGAATATTTAATTATCTCTCGTTTATGAACAAGACAAGATTAAATGTTGGTTAACATGGCAAGAGGTGAAACATAAGTAAACTAACTATTTAGGCAAGTTTAAATGAGGTCGAAAACAACAAACAACAATTCCGAAAAATCCTCATATGCATATTTTGGGTTTGGTACTATTCTGTCCTAAACCTCATTTTATAGTTGTTAAACATGCAAAGTAATGCCACCATGTTAAACTATGCATTTTTCTACCCTATTTACATATAAAGTTTATTTAATTTGGAGCTACGGTTATTTAGTTATGAAATAAACCATTTTAACATGTTATTTAAAATTTTTTAATCCAACATGTTTAATAGGGATGAAAGTTGGAAATTATTAAACTAGATGAACTTATAAGAATTTTAAATATATAGTTTGTTTTAATCCGATGCGCGGTTGTTAAGTTATTATATGCATGAAATCTTTGTTTTTTTCTGCAAATCTGTAAGTCCTGGATAATATCTAAATTCATCCAGAGGAAAAAACATGACATGGGCCAAAACTGTCTGGCCCGATAGAAGCAAAAAAAAGGAGGGGCGCATGGCAGCTCACCAAGGGCCAGGCCCAGCTGGTGGAGCAGGAGGTGGACAGGACGGCTGGGCGCGGTAGACGCGGGAGCTCCTAGTCAGCGCTGCAGGCGCCCGTTAACGAGCTGGCGCCTGCAGCGTCGCTGGAATGGGCCGGCCCAACGCGCGCTTGTACTAGTTCGCTGTTAAAGTGGAAAAGCAATAAAAAGTGAGGACGGCTGGGGATTCGAACTCAGGACCGGATTGTTGCGACTGCACCTCACAAACCACTAGACCAAACTAACTTTGCTGTGTACTACAAGAAAACAGAGCTAGTTAACCGTTTCGTGCAGTAAAACATTAATATATACTCAATATAAATTATCTCAAAAAGAAAACATGAATTCAAAAAAATCATCAAATTTTAAGAAAAGTTTCATAAAAATGAAAAAGGTTCATTGATTTTCAAAAAAAAAGTTCATTGAATTCAAAAAAGTTCATCGAATTCAAAAAAAGTTCATCGATTTTGAAAAAAGTTCATCAAAATCAAAAAAAGGTCATCGGTTTTGAAAAAAGTTCATCGAATTCGAAAAAAAGTTCATCAGATTTTGAAAAAAGTTCATCAGATTTGAAAAAAGTTCATCGGATTTGAATAAAAGTTTATCAAATATGAAAAAAAGTTCAAAATCTGAAAAAAGTTCATCAATTTGAAAAAAAGTTCATTGAACTCGGAAGCAAATGGAACGAATAAATGACGTATAGATTAGAATGTTAGCACAGCTGCACTTGATGGCGGGTTGGTTAGAACCGGCAACCTTTGATTGGGAGTTCGCAGGTTCAAATCCATCTCATAGCGCTCTTTTTTTGCCTTTTAACAGAGCGGCGCGCAAAGGTTGGACTGCGCAGGCAAGGAACTCTGGCGGCAACAAGGTGACGCTTTGGGAGGTGCAGACGGATCCGGGTAGTCCAGGGGTCAGGAAATCGGTTCTCGGCGACGAGGAACTTGGCGGCGTCGGGTCGAGGAGATCGGGTGGCGCGTGGCCATGGCGTCGGGCTTGATGGTTCCTGCAGGTAGAGAGAGAGGGCACATGAGGGAAGGAGGATGATGAGAAGGGGAGGAAGAAGGGAGGCAGGGGAGCAGAGGGACTGGCCTGGTCGACAGTGGTCAGCAAGGGCGGCGTCGTCCTCGAGGGCGAGCTCGGGCGTGGGGTGCAGCTTCGTGCATCTGCTCGAAGTAGAGGCGAGGAAGGGACGCCGACGGTCGAATGGGACCCGAGGCGTCGGATCTGAGTGGAGACAGGGTGGCCAGAGTTGGAGCTCCATGGCATCAGGCTTCTGGGACTCCGGTGGCCAACTGCTCGAGGCCGGAGGTGGTTGGCCGCTCGGGATCGATCCCATCTCGATCTGGAGCTTGGGGACGAGGCTCCTGGCTGATGAGGGGAGCAAGGAGGTGGAGCGCGAGGTCGGGCTTCAGGAGGTGGAAATTGAGGAGGAGCGAGTGGATTTGGATCGGGAGGGGATCCCAAGAAGAACGAGATAGGAGGAGTGGCTGCTGCGAAATGAGGAGGATGGGACAACTTCCTAGGTTTTAGGGATTGGTCTAGGGTTTGATCCAGTATATATAGCAACTCGTTAGCTTAGGGGGTATCGCCTCCCTACGATCATAATCGGATGGGGGAGACAATATAGGCTAGGAAGTCCAAACAATGAACCGAAGATGCTTTAGGGATGTTTGGGGATGATCCGACCCATCGGTTACGACTGCCCGGGTCGGGTCCGGGGAAGTTTTCGGACAAGCATGGTGCTATGATAAAATGAAACAAGCAAAAATAAAACACATGGCGAAACTCAGAATAGCTGGAAGTCTTCTGGAGTGTCAGTCTTGGGTCGTCATAGACCCCTCACGAGCTCAAGGCCTCCTCATGGAGATGAACTAGTTACCGTTTGTACCGTCCTTTGTTGACTTTGGATCGTGTATCTCTCTTTGTGTTCATGGATCTAGCACATGTGTGACCGTTTCTCGTTGATTTGAGTGATTCCTCTTGTTTCCCCTCTTGTTGTACCCTCGTGTTCTTCACGTGATCCCCTCCATGTCATGAAAGATCGGCCTTACGGTTTCCACCCTACATCATCTTGGTGTCATGAGCCACATTGATCACGAATTTGGAGCCCCTACCCCCATTTTCTGGCCTTCTTTTGCTTGATTTCGTCCTAAATTTCGAAAATCCCCACCAAAAATAGCCCCAATTTTTTGTGATTTTTTGGTTTGATGATGTTTTCTTGATTTTGGTCCAATGATTTGCTTGGTTTCATGTGGATCTAGCATCTCCACATGTTTCCCCATCTTTCATCCACGAAATCTCCTCAATTTTGACCCCAAAATCCCCAATTTCCGCCCAAAATCACGTCCCAGATATGAAATCCCGAGTTGACCCAGACTTATCGGACGTCTGACAGTTTTCTGGACGTCCGGACGACCTGGAACCATCGACGACCGGTATTTACCGAAAATCTGACACCCCTAACAAGACCCGAAACCTCGGACTTTCAACAACTCTCGGACGTCCGACACCTGTAGATTTTGACTTTGGCTGATTTTTGTTCCGGCCATAACTAATTCATATGGACTCGAATTTTGACGTTCTTTAGATTGTTTGGAAGCTATTGACATCCCCCATACCACAAAAATACTACCAACATCATTTGACTCCGTAAGTTTTTTGGAACTTTGGCATCTTTGCCTAGGGCCTTCACCACATCATGCGTTATACCACCACTGACTTCTACAACCTAACCCATTTCATTCACCATAGCATTAGTGGTTGCTTGAGTAGTGATTCAAGTCTTCTAAGGTGTTTCGGCTACTTAGGGACGGTTACTTGTTCATCAACCACCACCATAAATTCCGCATAACCTTGCCCACCATACACTTCCGCCACCTCTTAACCCGATTTTTTTGAGCTTGTTTGAGTTGTGTGTTGTGTCTCCTAAGGTGTTTCGGCTACTTAGGGACGGTGACTTCAACTCCGACACCATGTATAGTCCACCACAATAACCTCCACTTCAACATTTCTTACTCCAAAACTCATCATTGCATTCCCGCAATCCCTTTGAGCTTTCGCAAAACCACCACCGCATTTTGCTACCACCATTTGACATTTGGCCTTTGAGATTTTGAGTTTGTGGTTTTTTCGTTTCCTAGGGTGTCTCGGCTAACTAGGAATGGTTTGACATCGACAACAACACCGCTCAACTTTTCCAAGGATTCGACATCTACCACTTCACCATTTTGAGACCCTAACCGTAAGCAAGAACCGTAACCTCTATATCATCTTGGTATTGTGGTATCCCATTGTACATTCATTCTTGCCATTGAATTGTTAACCCCTAGCCCATTTTGCGTCACTTGCCTATCGAGACTAGTCATTGAATATTGCCGGCAACTTTACTTGTGCACATTAGCAATCATCGATCTACATCTTCCATTGCATACATACCATATCATATTGGTATCATCATATCATCTCTTGTGTCACAAGTTTGTTCCCGCATATATACAATTGCTATCTTGGTTTGTGCATTTTGCATAAGTGGCCATATCAAAAAATTGAAAGAATCAGCTTTTAAGCAAAAGTAAAGGAGTGAACAAAGACCTTGTAAGCAAGTGTCATAGCATCATACCACATTGCATATAAGATTGTCATATCCGATCATCTTGGATCATCTTGAGAGCAACATCGAGAACCATACATACATAGCATGCTTGGGATAGAAGTCGTTGCATTTTTGTCTCTTATAGGTTGTACACAAGTGTCGTATCTGCCTATTGTGCAATCGTGCTAGCATCTCTCTAGAGTTGTGCAACAAGAGCATTTTTTGCGGATCCCACATTTTGAGCTCGTTCCTTGGTTGCACGACCCCACTTATATATCCGTGTGTGTGTTTTCGTGTGCCATTCATTGCTATTGGTCTACTTATTTCACGTGTGAATTTGTGGATCTCTTTCAACATTATTGACTCATGCTAATATTTTGCATCATTTTCGTGCCACTATCCTCACCAAGCTACTCCATAAGACTTACTTGTTGGGGAACGTTGCATGAAAAACAAAAAATTTCTACACACACGCAAGATCTATCCATGGAGATGCATAGCTACAAGAGGGGCAGAGTATCTTCATACCCTTAAAGATCACTAAGCGGAAGCGTTTATCAACGCAGTTGATGTAGTCGTACATGTTCATGATCCGTCCGGATCGTACGACACCTCCGCGTTCAGCAAACGTTCAACTCAATGACATCCTCGTATATACTTTTCCTAACGCTTTTCCTCTTGTTTTGACTCTAATTTGCATGATTTGAATGAAACTAACCCGGACTAACGCTGTTTTCAGCAAAACTACCATGGTGTTGTTTTTGTGCAAAAATAAAAGTTCTCGTGGAACAAAACTTTGCAAGGACTTTTATATAATAGAAGACAATTTCTGGAGCCAAGAACCACCGGAGGGGGCGCCTGGGTGGGCACAACCCACCAGGGAATGCCACCCCCTCTAGGCACGCCTAGGTGGGTTGTCCCCAACTGGTGGCCCCGTAGACCCTGAAACTGACACTATAAAATCCTATTTTTCCAGGAAAAAATCAGAGAGGAAGAATTATCGCGTTTCACGAGATGGAGCCACCATCGTCTCCTGTTCTTCATCGGGAGGCCAAATATGGATTCCGTTTGGGGCCGTAGAAAGGGGCATCTTCGATATTCGTCATCACCAACCCTTCTCCATCGCCAATTCCATGATGCTCCTCAACGGGAGTGAGTAATTCCTTTGTAGGCTCGCTGGTCGATGAGGAGTTGGATGAGATTCATAATGTAATCGAGTTAGTTTTGTTAGGGCCTGATCCCTAGTATCAATTATGTTCTGAGATTGATGTTGCTATGACTTTGCCGTGCTTAATGCTTGTCATTTTGGGCTCGGGTGCCATGATTTCAGATCTGAACCGTTTATGTTATCACCATTATATCCATGTTCTAGATCCGATCTTCCAAGTTATAGTCACCGATACGTCTCCAACGTATCTATAATTTTTGATTGTTCCATGCTATTATATTATCTGTTTTCGATGTTTAATAGGCATTTATATGCTACTTTATATTATTTTTGGGACTAACCTATTAACCGAGGTCCCAGTGCCAGTTTCTGTTTTTTGGCCTATTTTAGAGTTTCGCAGAAAAGGAATACCAAACAGAGTCCAAACGGAATGAAACCTTCACAATGATCTTTCTTGGACCGGAAGGAAACCAGAAGACTTGGAGATGAAGCTGGAGACGCAACGAGGCAGCCACGAGGCAGGAGGGTGCACCCCTACCTCGTGGACCCCTTGTAGCTCCCCTGACCTAGTTCCTTTGCGTATATATACTCTTATACCCTGAAAAAATCCAAGAGAGCCACGAAACCACTTTTCGACTGCCGCAACCTTCTGTACCCGTGAGATCCCATCTAGGGACCTTTTCCGAAGTCCTTCCGGAGGGGGATTCAATCACGGAGGGCTTCTAGATTGATACGTCTCCGTCGTATCTATAATTTTTGATTGTTCCATGCCAATATTATTCACTTTCATATATTTTTGGCAACTTTTTATACTATTTTTTGGGACTAACATATAGATCCAGTGCCCAGTGCTAGTTCCTGTCTGTTGCATGTTTTTTGTTTTGCAGAAACCCAATATCAAATGGAGTCCAAACGGGATAAAAACGGACGGAGATTTTTTTTGGAATATTTATGATTTTTGGGAAGTAAAATCAACGCGAGACGGTGTCCGAGGTGGTCACGAGGTGGGGGGTGCGCCCTACCCCCCAGGCGTGCCCCTCACCCTCGTGGTCCACCCGTAAGGCGGTTGATGCTCTTCTTTTGTCGCAAGGAAGATAATTTTATGAGAAAGGTCTGGGCGAAAGATTCACCCCAATCGGAGTTACGGATCTCCAGATATAAAGGAAACGGCAGAATCTGACAACGCAGAAACAGAGAGATAGATCCAATCTTGGAGGGGCTCTCGCCCCTCTCACACCATGGGAGCCAAGGACCAGAGGGGAAACCCTTCTCCCATCTAGGGAGAAGGCCAAGGAAGAAGAAGAAGAAGGGGGGGCTCTCTCCCCCTTGCTTCCGGTGGTGCCGGAACACCGCCGGAGGCCATCATCATCACCGCGATCTTCACCAACACCACCGTCATCTTCACCAACATCTCCATCACCTTTCCCCTTCTATATCCAGCGGTCCACTCTCCCGCAACCCGCTGTACCCTCTACTTGAACATGGTGCTTTATGCTTCATATTATTTTCCAATGATGTGTTGCCATCCTATGATGTCTGAGTATATTTTCGTTGTCCTATCGGTGATTGATGAATTGCTATGATTGGTTTGAGCTGCATGTTTTATTATTGGTGCTGTCCTATTGTGCCCTCCATGTCGCGCAAGCGTGACGGATTCCCGCTGTAGGGTTTGCAATATGTTTATGATTTGCTTATGGTGGGTGGCATGAGTGACAGAAGCACAGACCCGAGTAAGTAGGTTGTTTGCGTATGGGATAAATGGGACTTGATATGTTAATGCTATGGTTGGGTTTTACCTTAATTAATCTTTAGTAGTTGCGTATGCTTGCTAGAGTTAAAATCATAAGTGCATATGATCCAAGTAGAGAAAGTATGTTAGCTTATGCCCCTCCCTCAAATAAAATTGCAATAGCGATTACCGGTCTAGTAACATAGTCAATTGCTTAGGGACAATTCCACAACTCCTACCACCACTTTTCCACACTCGCTATATTTACTTTATTGCTTCTTTATCTAAACATCCCCTAGTTTATATTTACGTGTTTTTACTTTCTTGCAAAGCTTACCCAAAAACACCTACAAAGTACTTCTAGTTTCATACTTGTTCTAGGTAAAGCGAACGTCAAGCGTGCGTAGAGTCGTATCAATGGCCGATAGGACTTGAGAGAGTATTTGTTCTACCTTTAGCTCCTCGTTGGGTTTGACACTCCTACTTATCGAAAGAGGCTACAACTATCCCCTATACTTGTGGGTTATCAAGACCTTTTTCTGGCGCCGTTGCCGGGGAGCAATAGCATGGGGTGAATATTCTCGTGTGTGCTTGTTTGCTTTATCACTAAGTAATTCTTATTTGCTGTTCTTAATTGTTCTCTATCTTTAGTTATGGATATGGAACACGAAATACCAAAAAAATTAGTTGTACCTAAGAACCACTCAAAATCTATCACACTACTGAAGCTTTTTACTTGGATCATCTTCGATCCCTATGTGCTCGTGCCGAAACCCAACTAGCTTAGTTGAGGGCAAATCTTTAGATGAGCATGCTTGTTATGTGCGACACCGTATATCTGAAAAGGGGGAACTTTTACAGGGTCAACTTCAACGTTTGCAATGCTATGCTTGGAATTTATGTGAAATATATGATGTTACTTATTGTTCTGAAGACCCTAAGAAACACCTACCCTATCAATGCTTTTTTAGTGATAATGGAATCATATCTTTGTATGCTAAAGGTGTTTACAATTACTATGATGTTCAAAAAATTGAAGAATTTGTTGCTTTTAAGGGTGCTTATGAAATTGCTTCTTTGATTGAAACGTATGATGCTACTTTGCACAAATCTGAAAATTTTGCCATACTTGAATATTGCTATGAGAATTATGCTTCTAATGCCTATGTTAAACAATTTATTAAGAAAGTCTCTGCTGTCCAAGAAGAGACTAATATTTTGCAGGAATCTATGGAAGAAGAAGTTGATGAAACTGTGAGATCATTGGATGAAAAAGATGAGGAGGAGAGCGAAGAACAAGAGGAGGAAGAGCGGATTGATCACCCGTGCCCACCTTCTAATGAGAGTAACCCTCCAACTCATACATTGTTTAATTTCCCTTCGTGCTTACCGAAGGATGATTGCTATGATCCCATTGATTCTCTTGAAATATCACTTTTTGATGATGCTTGCTATGCTTGTGGCCAAGATGCCAATATGAATTATGCTTATGGAGATGAACTTGCTATAGTTCCTTATGTTAAACATGAAATTGTTGCTATTGCACCCACGCATGATAGTCCTATTATCTTTTTGAATTCTCCAAACTACACTTTATCAGAGAAGTTTGTGCTTATTAAGGATTATATTGATGGGTTGCCTTTTACCATTGCACATGATAATTTTGATAAATGTCATATGCATGTGCTTGCTGCTCCTACTTGCAATTATTATGAGAGAGGAACTATTTCTCCACCTCTCTATGCTTCCCACACGATAAAATTGCAAGAAACTGTTTATACTATGCATTGGCCTTTACTATGTGTGCATGAATTGTTCTCTTACGACATGCCAATGCATAGGAAGAGAGTTAGACTTCGTTGTTGCATGATATATGTTACTTTGTGCTCACTACTAAATTACAAATCATTGTTAATTAAAACTGGCTTTGATATACCTTGGGATCCGGGTGGATTCACTACTTGAGCACTATATGCCTAGCTTAATGGCTTTAAAGAAAGTGCTGCCAGGGAGACAACCCGGAAGTTTTAGAGAGTCATTTATTTCTATTGAGTACTTTCATATAGTTTAAAAACAACAAAAATAAAGAGGGGAACCCAAAACTTTTTAAAAAGAGAACTGAAAGTGAGAGAGACGAGCATTGTGAAAGTGGGGGACGTCCTTGAACTTTGTTCATGCCCATGGAAACTTTGTGAATCTTAATTACATAAACTTTTCAATAATAATAATTATCCCCTTGTATAATTTCATTGTATTATAAAAATAATGTGCCAAGGTTTGCCTTTAGGATGTTTACAATGCTTGTTGGTTTGTATGGTGCAGGACAGAAACTTTGTCTGTAGTGCGCGATTTTACATTTTTAACTGGAATGTCAAATGGTTCTGATTCCTTTTGAAATGTCTTACTATAAAACTTTTTTTTCCTAATTTGGGTAGAATTTTTGGGGTATCATAAGTATGGTGGATGTTCAGATTGCTACAGACTGTTCTGTTTTCGACAGATTCTATTTTTGATGCATAGTTTGCTTGTTTTGATGAATCTATCAATTTATATCAGTGGATTAAGCCTTGGAAAAGCTATATTACAGTAGACACAATGCAAAAATAAAATATGAATTGGTTTGCAACAGTACTTAGAGTGGTGATTTTCTTTATTATACTAACGGATCTTACCGAGTTTTTTGTTGAAGTTTTGTGTGGATGTAGTGTCTAATCGAGGATGTCTCGATATGAGGAAAATGAAGAGAGGCAAGATCTCAAGCTTGGGGATGCCCGAGGCACCCCAAGTAAATATTCAAGGAGACTCAAGCGTCTAAGCTTGGGGATGCCCCGGAGGGCATCCCCTCTTTCTTCAACAAGTATCGGTATATTTCGGATTCGTTTTGTTCATGCATGATCTGCAAGTCTTGGAGCGTCTTTTGCAATTAGGTTTTTATTTTTCTTTTATGCACCATGCTAGTATGAGATAGTCCTTGGTTGATTTATAGAATGCTCATTGCACTTCACTTAAATCTTTTGAGTGTGGCTTTATAGAATGCTTCATGTGCTTCACTTATATCATTTGAAGTTTGGATTGCCTGTTTCTCTTCACATAGAAAACCACCATTTTTAGAATGCTCTTTTGCTTCACTTATATTTGTTAGAGCGTGGGCATATCTTTTGTAGAAAGAACTAAACTCTCTTGCTTCACTTATATCAATTTAGAGAGATGACAGGAATTGGTCATTCACATGGTTAGTCATAAAATCCTACATAAACTTATAGATCGCTGAATATGATATGTTTGATTCCTTGCAATAGTTTCGCGATATAAAGGTGGTGATATTAGAGTCATGCTAGTGGGTGGTTGTGGATTGTAGAGACACTTGTGTTGAGGTTTGCAAGTCCTGTAGCATGCACGTATGGTAACCGTTGTGTGACAAATTTGAAGCATGGGGTGTTTGTTTGATTGTCTTCCTTATGAGTGGCGGCCGGGGATGAGCGATGGTGTTTTCTTACCAATCTATCCCCCTAGGGGCATGCGTAGTAGTACTTTGCTTCAAGGGCTAATAAACTTTTGCAATAAGTATATGAGTTCTTTATGACTAATGTGAGTCCATGGATTATACGCACTCTCACCCTTCCATCATTGCTAGCCTCTTCGGTACCGTGCATTGCCCTTTCTCACCTCGAGAGTTGGTGCAAACTTCGCCGATGCATCCAAACCCCGTGATACGATGTGCTCTATCACACATAAAGCTCCTTATATCTTCCTTAAAACAGCCACCATACCTACCTATCATGGCATTTCCATAGCCATTCCGAGATATATTGCCATGCAACTTCCATCGTCATCATATTCATGACTTGAGCATTTATTGTCATATTGCTTTGCATGATCGTAAGATAGCTAGCATGATGTTTTCATGGTTTGTCCGTTTTTGATGTCATTGCTATGCTAGATCATTGCACATCCCGGTACACCGCCGGAAGCATTCATATAGAGTCATATCTTTGTTCCAGTATCGAGTTGTAAGTAAATAAAAGTGTGATGATCATCATTATTAGAGCATTGTCCCCCCACCCCCCCAAAAGAGAAAGGCCAAAAATAAAAATAAAAAGAAAGGCCAAAGAAAAAAAGAATATAAATAAAAAGGGGCAATGTTACTATCTCTTTTCCACACTTATGCTTCAAAGTAGCACCATGTTCTTCATGTAGTGAGTCTCATATCTTGTGCTTCAAAGTAGCACCATGTTCTTCATATAGATTGTCTCCTATGTTGTCACTTTCATATACTAGTGGGAATTTCATTATAGAACTTGGCTTGTATATTCCAACGATGGGCTTCCTCAAATGCCCTAGGTCTTCATGAGCAAGCAAGTTGGATGCACACCCACTTAGTTTATTTTGTTGAGCTTTCATACACTTATAGCTCTTAGTGCATCCGTTGCATGGCAATCCCTACTCCTCGCATTGACATCAATTGATGGGCATCTCCATAGCCCATTGATTAGCCGCATCGATGTGAGACTTTCTCCTTTTTTGTCTTCTCCACATAACCTCCATCATTATATTCTATTCCACCTATGGTGCTATATCCATGGCTTGCGCTCATGTATTGCGTGAGGGTTGAAATGGCTGAAGCGCGTTAAAAAGTATGAACCAATTTCTCGGCTTGTCATCGGGGTTGTGCATGATGGGGGCATTTTGTGTGACGAAAATGAAGCATGGCCAAACTGTATGATTTTGTAGGGATAAGCTTGCTTTTGCCTTGTTGTTTTGAATAGACATGATTGCTTTATTGGTACACTCGAAGTATTACTGCTTTTATGTCAAATGATAGACTATTGCTTCGAATCAGTCGTGTCTTAATATTCATGCCATGATTAGACATATGATCAAGATTATGCTAGGTAGCATTCCACATCAAAAATTATTTTTTTTATCATTTACCTACTCGAGGACGAGCAGGAATTAAGCTTGGGGATGCTGATGCGTCTCCGTCGTATCTATAATTTTTGATTGTTCTATGCCAATATTATTCACTTTCATATATTTTTGGCAACTTTTTATACTATTTTTTGGGACTAACATATTGATCCAGTGCCCAGTGCCAGTTCCTGTCTGTTGCATGTTTTTTGTTTCGCAGAAACCCAATATCAAACGGAGTCCAAACGGGATAAAAACGGACGGAGATTTTTTTGGAATATTTATGATTTTTCGGAAGTAAAATCAACGCGAGACGGTGTCCGAGGTGGTCATGAGGTAGGGGGGCGCGCCCTACCCCCCCCCCCCAGGCGCGCCCCTGACCCTCATGGTCCACCCATAAGGCGGTTGATGCTCTTCTTTTGGCGCAAGGAAGATAATTTTATGAGAAAGATCTGGGCAAAAGATTCACCCCAATCGGAGTTACGGATCTCCAGATATAAAGGAAACGGTGAAGGGGTAGAATCTGAGAACGCAAAAACAGAGAGATAGATCCAATCTTGGAGGGGCTCTCGCCCCTCCCACGCCATCGGAGACAAGGACCAGAGGTGAAACCCTTCTCCCATCTAGGGAGAAGGCCAAGGAAGAAGAAGAAGAAGGGGGGGCTCTCTCCCCGCGATCTTCACCAACACCGCCGTCATCTTCACCAACATCTCCATCAACTTCCCCCTTCTATATCCAGCGGTCCACTCTCCCGCAACCCGCTGTATCCTCTACTTGAACATGGTGATTTATGCTTCGTATTATTTTCCAATGATGTGTTGCCATCCTATGATGTCTGAGTAGATTTTCGTTGTCCTATCGGTGATTGATGAGTTGCTATGATTGGTTTGAGCTGCATGTTTTATTATTGGTGCTGTCCTATTGTGCCCTCCGTGTCGCGCAAGCGTGAGGGGTTCCCATTGTAGGATTTGCAATATGTTTATGATTTGCTTATGGTGGGTGGCGTGAGTGACAGAAGCACAGACCAGAGTAAGTAGGTTGTTTGCGTATGGGATAAAGGGGACTTGATACGTTAATGCTATGGTTGGGTTTTACCTTAATGATTCTTTAGTAGTTGCGGATGCTTGCTAGAGTTACAATCATAAGTGCATATGATCCAAGTAGAGAAAGTATGTTAGCTTATGCCTCTCCCTCAAATAAAATTGCAATAGCGATTACCGGTCTAGTAACATAGTCAATTGCTTAGGGACAATTCCACAACTCCTACCACCACTTTTCCACACTCGCTATATTTACTTTATTGCTTCTTTATCTAAACAGCCCCTAGTTTATATTTACGTGTTCTTTACTTTCTTGCAAGCTTACCCGAAAACACCTACAAAGTACTTCTAGTTTCATACTTGTTCTAGGTAAAGCGAACGTCAAGCGTGCGTAGAGTCGTATCAGTGGCCGATAGGACTTGAGAGAATATTTGTTCTACCTTTAGCTCCTCGTTGGGTTCGACACTCCTACTTATCGAAAGAGTACAACTATCCCCTATACTTGTGGGTTATCATAGATCAACGCCATTACCTCTCCGATGAAGCATGAGTAGTTTACCATAGACCTATGGGTCCATAGTTATTAGCTAGATGGCTTCTTCTCTCTCTCTTTGGTTCTCAATACCATGTTCTCCTCGATGTTCTTGGAGATCTATTTGATGTAATATTCTTTTTCGGTGTGTTTGCCGAGATCCGATGAATTATGGATTTATGATCAGATTATCTATGACTATTATTCGGTTCTTCTCCGAATTCTTATATGCATGATTTGATATATTTGCAAGTCTCTTCGAATTATCGATTTAGTTTGGCCTACTAGATTGATCTTTCTTGCAATAGGAGAAATGCTTGGATTTGGGTTCAATCTTGCGGTGTCCTTTCCTAGTGATAGTAGGGGCAACAAGGCACGTATTGTATTGTTACCATCGAGGATAAAAAGATGGGGTTTTCATCAAATTGCCTGAGTTAATTCCTCTACATCATGTCAACTTACTTAATGCGTTACTCCGTTCTTTATGAACTTAATACTCTAGATGCATGCTGGATAGCGGTCAATGTGTGGAGTAATAGTAGTAGATGCAGAATTGTTTCCGTCTACTTGACACGGACGTGATGCCTATGTTCATGATCATTGCCTTCGATATCATCATAACTATGCGCTCTTCTATCAATTGCTCGGCAGTAATTTGTTCACCCACCGTAATATTTGTTATCTTGAGAGAAGCCACTAATGAAACCTATGGTCCCCGGGTCTCTTTTCCACTATATTGAATATCTTTTACATCTTACTAGTTTCTGATCTACTATTTTGCAATCTTTTACTTTCCTATCTATAAACCAAAAATATCCAAAATATTTACTTTACCTTTTATCTATCTCTATCATATCTCACTTTTGCAAGTGACCGTGAAGGGATTGACAACACCTTTATCGCGTTGGGTGCAAGTTGTTGATTGTTTGTGCAGGTATTCAGCGACTTGTGCGTTGTCTCCTATTGGATTGATACCTTGGTTCTCAAAACTGAGGGAAATACTTACGCTACTTTGCTGCATCACCCTTTCCTCTTCAAGGGAAAACCAACGCAAGCTCAAGAGGTAGCAAGTAGGATTTCTGGTGCCGTTGCCGAGGAGATCTACGTCAAGTCAAGCTATACCAAGTACCCATCATAAAATCTTCTCCCTTGCATTACATTATTCGCCATTCGACTCTCGTTTTCCTCTCCCACACTTCTAAAATGATTTTCGAAAACCTTTGCCTTTTCGTCGCCCCTATTCCGTTCGTCTCTTTCGCTTGCTTCTTGTGTACTAGTGTGTTATATTGCTTGATTAGCCTTCATGGCTAGTCCTCCTATCGTTGTCAGTACTCCCGATAGTGAAGTCCTCAATTTTGAATAAAGGGAGGGAGAAAATTTAAAGAATGCTTGGTATAGAATTTGCAATGCTCAAAATAGATCTACTAGGAAACAATCTATTTCAGTTCTTCTTTGTAATTTTTATGTAGTCATTACTCCTTGGAATAGCTATCTTCTTGACAACATTTCTGGAGGGAATTTCTTGGGAAGGCATACTTTTGATTCTTATAATGCCATGTTAGATTTGCTAGGCCCACCACCTCTTTTGGTCAATGGAACTATTTTAACCTTGGAACATGTGATGCAAAGACTTGATATTATTGAGAATAAAATTGCTATTGTAAAGCTGATCGAAAATTTGGATAAAAGATTCGTAATCAAATTACTCAATATGGATCTAAGGTAGGAGTTACTCTAAAGAATCTTAGAGAAAAGGAACCCATAGTTAATGAAAAGATAGATCAAGATTCTACTAGAATTGATAAACTCAAAGATATTATTTCAAACTTGGGTTCCAGTTTTTCTCCTGCCAGAGTTGCCAAGTTTATTTATGAAGAATAAGGGTGAATCTTCTAGTAAGGAAAATGAAGATCTCAAATCAATAACAATTCACCCCAATTTTTCAATATTATTAAGGAACCTTTTGCCACGAATGAATTTCTCGATTTCTTGCCTAGGATTTTAATCATTGATAAAACCAAAGAGTCTCCTAAGGATTATACGTGCTCAATTGAAGAATTACATACCAAAGATGGAAATACCTAGATCTATGTTTTTATGCCTAGCTAAGGGCGTTAAACGATAGCGCTTGTTGGGAGGCAACCCAATTTTATTTTTGTTCTTTGTTTTTTGCTCCAGTTTAGTAATAAATAATTCATCTAGCCTCTGGTTAGATGTGGTTTTATGTTTTAATTAGTGTTTGTGCCAAGTAGAACCTTTAGGATAGCTTACGGTGATAGCTGTGTTGATCCTGCTGAAAATCAGAAACTTATGCGCTTAGTAAATTAGTTTTGACAATTCACAAAAATGTGCTTTTGATATGATTATTTTTGCTCTGGATTGGTACACAAATTTCTCAGGTTTTCATAATTTGGATGGATTTTTGGAGTTACAGAAGTATTCGAGAGTTACAGATTACTACAGACTGTTCTGTTTTTGATAGATTCTGTTTTTCGCGTGTTGTTTGTTTATTTTGATGAATCTATGGGTAGTATCGGGGGTATGAACCATGGAGAAGTTGGAATACAGTAGATATTACACCAATATAAATAATGAATGAGTTTTCAACAGTACCTTAAATTGGTGATTTATTTTCTTATAATAACGGAGCTTGAGGGAGTCCCGGATTAGGGGGTGTCCGGATAGCCGGACTACCATCATCAGCCGAACTATCATCGGCCGGACTATCATCATCGACCGGACTCCAAGACTATGAAGATACAAGATTGAAGACTTCGTCCCGTGTCCGGATGGGACTTTCCTTAGCGTGGAAGGCAAGCTTGGCGATACGGATATGTAGATCTCCTACCATTGTAACCGACTCTATGTAACCCTAGCCCTCTCCGGTGTCTATATAAACCGGATGGCTCTAGTCCGTAGGACACAACAACAACCATTACAATTATACCATAGGCTAGCTTCTAGGGTTTAGCCTCCTTGATCTCGTGGTAGATCCACTCTTGTAAACATCCACAATATCAATATCAATCAAGCAGGAAGTAGGGTTTTACCTCCATCAAGAGGGCCCGAACCTGGGTAAAACATCGTGTCCCTTGTCTCCTGTTACCATCCGCCTAGACGCACAGTTCAGGACCCCCTACCCGAGATCCGCCGGTTTTGACACCGACATTGGTGCTTTCATTGAGAGTTCCTCTATGTCGTCACCGATAGGCTTGATGGCCTCTTCAATCGACAATGACGCAGTCCTGGGTGAGGCTTTTCTCCCTGGACAGATCTTCGTATTCAGCGGCTTCGCACTGCAGGCCAACTCACTTGCCATCTGGAGCAGATCGAAAGCTATGCCCCTGGCCATCAGGTTAGGTTTGGAAGCCTAAACTTCACGGCTGATATCCGCAGGGACTTGATCTTCGATGGATCTAAGCCACAGCCGAGCGTGCCGCGCTGTCACGATGGGCACGACCTAACTCTGCCACCGGACAGCACCTTGGAGGCCACACACGAATCCGCTCCGACCCATAGTCCGGAGCCGATCGCTCAGATCGAGGACGGATGGCTGGACACCACCTCGGGAGCTGCAACTTCTACGGCGATGGAGCCGAACACTTACCTTGTCCCGCATAAAGCTCATGACTCCGAGGTGCCGGACTCTCTGCTGGACTCCGAACCTCCCGCGCCCCTGCCAGTCGAATCCGACTGGGCGCCGATCATGGAATTCACCGCTGCGGACATCTTTCAGCACTCACCCTTCGGCGATATCTTAAATTCGCTGAAGCATCTCTCGCTATCCGGAGAACCCTGGCCGAACTACGGCCAGGATGGTTGGGACGCGAACGACGAAGAAATTCAGAGCCCACCCACCACCCACTTCGTAGACACCGTCGATGATCTAACCAACGTACTCGACTACGACTCCGAAGACATCAACAGTATGGACGACGATGCCGGAGACTATTAAGAACCAGTGCCTACAGGACACTGGAATACCACCTCGTCATACGACATATATATGGTGGACACGCCAAAAGATGGGGACGGTGAAGAAGCAATGGAGGCCGATTCCTTAAAGAAACAGCCCAAGCGCCGACGTCAGCAGCGCCGCTCTAAATCCCGCCACAACAAGAATGGAGATTCCGGCACAGGAGATAATAACACCCCAGAAAGTGCCGAAGACAACCCCCTCCAGCACGATCCAGCGCAGGAGGAGGCAGAAGCAAGCCCTCACGAGAGGGCGGCAGACGAAGAGGTCGAGGATGATAATTACTTACCTCCCTCTGGAGATAAGGCAAGCCTCGACGACGATGAATTCGTCGTGCCTGCGGATCCCGTCGAACAAGAGCGTTTCAGACGCAGGCTAATGGCCACGGCAAACAGCCTAAAGAAAAAGGAGCAACAGCTTCAAGCTGATCAAGACCTACTGGCCAACAGATGGACCGAGGTCCTCGCGGCCGAAGAGTATGAACTCGAATGCCCCTCCAAAATTTACCGAAAACGCAAGTTGCTCCCCCGACTAGAGGAGGAAGCGTACAAACCTGCATCACCAGCGCACAATACGACAGGCCGACCACCTCGTGGCCGCGACAGAGAGGTGTGCAAGCCCTCCACCAAAACCGTACCCCGGCATCGCTCAAAAAGCATGAAGCCACGGGGGAATGCGCCGGACTTGCGGGATATATTGGAGGACAAGGCACGACAATCCAGATCTATATATGGATCATGTGGGCGCCCCAAGACCCACGACGAATACCGTCGTGCCGGATACAACTACTCCGGCCGGGCCGAACACAGCAGACAACGCTCTCTCGAGCTACGTCGCGATATGGCTCAATACAGAGGCGCCGCACACCCACTATGCTTCACTGACGAAGTAATGGATCATCAAATCCCTGAAGGGTTTAAACCCATTAATATCGAATCCTACGATGGCACAACAGACCCTGCGGTTTGGATTGAGGATTATCTCCTCCATATACATATGGCCCACGGCGACGATCTTCACGCCATAAAATATCTCCCGCTCAAGCTTAAAGGACCAGCTCGGCATTGGCTTAACAGCCTGCCCGCAGAGTCAATTGGATGCTAGGAAGACCTGGAAGCCGCATTCCTTGACAACTTCCAGGGCACGTATGTGCGACCACCGGACGCAGATGACCTAAGCCACATAATCCAGTAGCCAGACGAATCGGCCAGGCAATTCTGGACACGGTTCTTAACAAAGAAAAATCAAATCGTCGACTGTCCGGATGCAGAGGCCCTCGCTGCCTTCAAACATAACATCCGCGACGAGTGGCTGGCCCGGCACCTAGGACAGGAGAAGCCAAAATCCATGGCAGCCCTCACATCACTCATGACCCGCTTCTGTGCGGGAGAGGATAGCTGGCTAGCTCACAGCAACAACCTCATCAAAAACGCTGGCAGTCCGGATACCAAGGACCGCAATGGCAGGTTGCGTCGAAACAAAAACAAATGCCGCATTAACGGCGACAGCAATGAGTATACGGCAGTCAACGCCGGATTCCGAGGCTCCAAGCCCGGTCAACGGAAGAAGCCATTCAAAAGAACCACTCCAGGCCCGTCCAATTTGGACCGAATACTTGACCGCTCCTGTCAAATACATGGAACCCCCGAAAAGCCAGCTAACCACACCAACAGAGATTGTTGGGTATTCAAGCAGGCAGGCAAATTAATCGCCAAAAACAATGACAAGGGGCTACACAGCGATGACGAGGAAGAGACCCGGCCGCCGAACAATAGAGGACAAAAGGGATTCCCCCCTCAAGTTCGGATGGTAAACTTGATATACGCAACGCATATTCCCAAGAGGGAGCGGAAGCATGCACTAAGGGACGTATACACGATGGAGCCAGTCGCCCCAAAATTCAACCCATGGTCCTGTTGCCTGATCACTTTCGATCGAAGAGACCATCCGACCAGTATCCGCCATGGCGGATTCGCCGCATTGGTTTTAGACCCAATCGTCGATGGATTTCACCTCACCAGAGTCCTGATGGACGGCGGCAGTAGCCTGAACCTGCTTTATCAGGATACAGTGCGCAAGATGGGCATAGACCCTTCAAGGATTAAACCTACAAAGACAACCTTCAAAGGCGTCATACCAGGTGTCGAGGCCAGTTGTACAGGCTCAGTTACACTGGAAGTGGTCTTCGGATCCCCGGATAATTTCCGAAGCGAGGAGTTAATCTTCGACATAGTCCCGTTCCGCAGTGGCTATCATTCTCTGCTCGGATGAACCGCGTTCGCAAAATTCAACATGGTGCCGCATTATGCATACCTTAAGCTCAAGATGCCAGGCACTCATGGAGTCATCACAGTCAATGGAAACACGGAACGCTCCCTCTGAACGGAGGAACATACAGCGGCTCTCGCGGCAGAAGTACAGAGCAGCCTTTTAAGGCAATTCTCGAGTCCGGCCGTTAAACGACCGGACACGGCCAAACGCGCCCGGAGCAACATCAACCAAGACCACCTGGCACGTTCCGAGCATGCGTAGTAATGCGGCCTCAACCCCAGCCCTCGCAAAATTGTAAGACAAACTCTCCGCGTACATAATTACGCCCTGGAGATACCATGGGCATAGGGGGAGAGGCACAACCACAACAGACCCAGAGTGCGGTTCGACCACACCAGGGGCTCCCAAGTGTGTCGCTCTTTTTATCTTTTATTTCTCTCTTTTTTATACAGAACTCTGTCCGGCGGCGAACCTGCCGAACTCATGATGCAACAGCCAGGGAGGGACAAAGGCTGCGACGAACACTCAGGTGGTCTCCATTACGAGCATTAAATTTGTTAAATACACCATTCCGCGGCCTACCCCTGGAGGGAGACGCCTTTAATTCGTCCAATCCCTTGCTTTCCGCACTATTTGTATCATTCCGCACTCATAGCATATCTTCTCGAATAAAATGCAGCACTTTTTGCCCATAATTGCATTACCTTATATATATATGTTCATTTATGACATGTTGCATCCGTACATTTTGGTACGGCCAAATACACCAGGGGCTTATGTTCCCCGCATTATGGTGTGATAAAGTTCGAACACTTTCACAAGTGCGGCACCCTGAACTTATAACATTATATGAATCGGCTCCGAATCATGTCTTGGGTCAATAGTTCGGTTTGCCCGGCTCCCATGTTTGGCACCTTACGTTCCATTCTATCGGCTAAGGTAGCACTGGGAGAACCACTGCGATTGCGCCCCGGTTGAGCTGGGTTAACGCCTCAGTGGAGAAAGTTAAAACTGACTGTCATGATAAGGCGAGAGACTGGTCGCTGTTCGAGAGGTCTTTTCGGGTCCTTAAAGACCTACGCCACATCGAGCGAAGTACTGGATAATGTCCGACGAAGGCGTGGATAGCGCCCCGAAGTCGGTCTTCCGAATACTAGGGGCTTCACCGAAATTTAAAATTATAGAATTCTATGGCTAAGTGAGAGTGTTCAAACACTATAAGTCTGGTTGCCTTGTTCGTTGTGTTGAGCGCCTCCCTAGATGGACCCAAAATTGGGAACAAGAGTGCTCAAGTTTATCCCGAACACCCCAGAACTCGTGGCATGGGGGCTGAAGCGGACGACTTGCCATCTCTCAGATTTAATAAACAGCCGCACAGAAGGTAATATTTTAAATTAACAAGCATTGCTTAGCGCATATGAACAAAGTTTTCAGCGCACAGGATAACACATTGCAAATTTACTCAATAATTACATCCCTGGGGCACTCATCCGCAATCTTGCGGGCACCCTTCAGGACAGTCTTATAGTACATCTCGGGCGTACGATATTCCTTGCCCGCTGGTGGCACGTCACTGATTAGCTTCTCCGCATCCAGCTTGCCCCAATGCACCTTTGCGCGGGCAAGGGCCCGACGAGCACCTTCAATACAGGCGGAGTGCTTGATAACCTCCACCCAGGGGCACGCATCAACCAACCGTCGCATGAGGCCGAAATAGCTCCCAGGCAAGGCCTCTCCAGGCCACAGCCGGACTATGAGGCCCTTCTTGGCCTCCTCGGCCACCTTGTGGAGCTCGACCAGCTGCTTCAGCTGGTCGCTAGGGGGCACCGGATGGCCGGCCTCAGCATACTGAGACCAGAAGACCTTCTCTGTTGAGCTCCCCTCCTCGGCTCGGTAGAATGCGGTGGCATCAGACACGCTGCGAGGCAGATCTGCAAACGCCCCTAGAGAGCTCCGAATTCGGGTAAGTAACACGAAATTTACATTCACATGCTTGCTTTGCATGAAAAATGCCTTACCCGCCGCTATCTTCCTCACCAACTCAATCTCCTGAAGGGACTTATGGGCATCGACCTTGGCAGTTTTGGCACTTTCGAGAGCCGAGGCAAGCTCGGACTCTCGAGTCTTTGAGTCACGCTCCAAACTCTCATGCTTTTCCATGAGAGCCTGGAGCTCTTGCCGAACCACCGCTACCCGCGCCTCTTGCTTTTCTCGCTCTGCCCGTTCCGCGGCCGCATTGCGTTCGGCCGCGGACACGGCCTCCTTCAGGGTTGCCACCTCGTTCCTGGCCCCTGCAGTACCCATGTTATCCTCGTTATTTTTTGTTGCAACCTAAATCCTTTTCTGTAAGGTACAAGTTCAAAGTGGTGTTACTCACCTTCTTTGTCCTGGAGTTGCTTCTTGGCGCGGCCGAGCTCTTGCTCGGACCGCTTGAGCTCCTGCTTCAAAGCTCCGACCTCCGCAGTCAGTGCGGCAGAGGTCAGCAGCGCAGCCTGCAACCCATATTGACATAATTTTTTAGCAACCCTGCGTATATCTTCTTTTTTTCAGATCCTCAGTCCGGCTTTTCTTTCCGAACACCGAACCGAGCATCAGGGGCTACTGTCTATGCGTTATTACATTGCATATTTTTAACTTCTTACCTCAAAGCCTGATAGAAGGCTATTGCAGGCTTCGCTCAGCCCGCTCTTGGCAAGCTGTACCTTCTGAATCACCGCACTCATAATAGTGCAGTGTTCTTCCTCGATGGAAGCGCTCTGGAGCGCCTCCAACAAATTGTCCGGCGCCTCCGGTTGGATGGAAGCCGCCGGCGTCACGGTCTTGCCCTTCGTGCGAAGGGGGCGCTGGCCGGACTCCGGAACCACTGCGGGTTCTGATGTGGAGTCCGGTGCAAAGTCCGGGAGGCCGCCTTGTGGCGCCTCCGGAGCCTCCCCCGGATGGGTCCCTTCTTGGGATCCCACCTCGGCATCCTCAGTGTCGCGAGGGGTGGAGGCGGTCGGGATGGAGTCTACATCTGACGGAGCCAACGACCCGCTCGATGAAGCGGGAAGATCATCATTGGCCGGACTACAGGCAGCATGCGGCATCAGAATGACACTATGTGACGCAGAAAAAGAAATTATAAATCATTCAGGAATCCGGATACTTACGATCTCGCCGGAGGCCTGGCCCTTGAAGGCCATTCTTCCTCGCCAACGTTGATGTTGGCGGAGCTGTCCGGGGGAATAGTCCTTCCCCTCTTGGACCCTTCGGCCTCCCTTGTTGGGGAAGCCTTCCTCTTCCTCTCTCCCTCCTCTGGGAGAGAGTCCTCTTTCTCCTCCTCGTTTTCGGGGGAGGAGTCCGCCCCGGAGTCGTCGGACACCTGAAAACGGGAACTCTTTCGAGCACCCGTGGCCTCCTTCTTGGCCTTCTTCTCCGGCACCACATGCGGTGCCGGAACCAGCAGCCTCGCTAGATGGGAGTCTACTGGGTTTTCTGGCATAGGAGCCGGGCAGATAATCTGCTCCGCCTTCCTCATCCAGTCCTGTCAAAGGAAAAGGGGAAATTAAAACCCGCATAGAGTCAAACTATGAAAAGCAAGTGTCCCGTAAAGGGGTAGAATCACTTACCTCGTCGGCTTGGCGCTGCGAGCGAAATCCGCGATCTTCAGTCGCAGATGCGAGGGCTTCGGCGCCCTTGAACAGCACCCTCCAGGCGCCTTCGTACGTCGTGTCGAAGAGCCTGCTCAGCGCCTGGTGCTGTTCCGGATTGAACTCCCACAGATTGAATGCCCGCTCTTGGCATGGGAGAATCCGGCGGATGAGCATGACTTGGACCACGTTAACCAGCCTGAGCTTCTTCACCAGCTTCTGGATAGTGGCTTGGAGTCCCGTCAGCTCCTCCGAACTACCCCATAGCAAGCCCTTCTCTTTCCAGGAGGTGAGCTGCATGGGGATACCAAATCTGAACTCGGGGGCCGCCGCCCATGTAGGGTCGCGCGGCTCGGTGATATAGAACCACCCCGATTGCCACCCCTTGACGGATTCCACGAAGGCCCCTTCGAACCAAAGGACGTTGGGCATCTTGCCCAACATGGTGCCTCCACACTCCGCTTGAGTGCCCTTCACTACCTTCGGCTTGACATTAAAGATCTTGAGCCACAAGCCGAAGTGGGGCCGGATGCAGAGGAAGGCCTCGCACACGACGATAAACGCCGAGATGTTGAGGATGAAGTTCGGCGCCAGATTATGGAAATCCAGGCCGTAGTAGAACATGAGCCCCCGGACAAAAGGGTGAAGTGGAAAGCCCAGTCCGTGGAGGAAGTGGGGAAGAGAAACGACCCTCTCATGGGGCCTGGGGGTGGGGATGAGCTGCCCCTCGTCGGGCAGCCGGTGCGCGATGTCGCTGGACAGGTAGCCGGCGATGCGCAGTCTTTCGATGTGCTCCTCCGTAACGGAGGAGGTCATCCACTTGCCTCCCGCTCCAGACATGACTGGGGAAGGTTGAGACGAGATGTGAGGGCTTGGGCGCTGGAGCTCGAGTGCGCGGAGATGGATAAGCAAAGGAGGAAGAAGGCGTAGGTAAAAAGGTGAATCCTTATCCCTTATATGGGCGGGCGAAGTCTACGCGTCCCCCACCGGCCTGGTAAAACTCGCTTATCCCCCAAGCGTCACCATCAATGGCGCGGTTGGGTTACCCACGTCCGTATTGATGAGAATCCCGGATTAAGGGGGAACACGATCTCTGCTTCGACAAGACATGCCAAGGAAACCGCTTCGCTAAATACGCTGAGGTGGTGGAGTAAAAAACGATTCAAGTAATGCCTTGGTAGTGGCGTGATGTCATGCCGCAAAAAACATCAGCAGATTGAACTTGTGTATATATTATTCTCTCTACGGTGGAATGTGGAATTTATTTTGCAGAGCCGGACACTATCCTGGTGTTCACAATCTTCTTTCATTCGGAGGAGGAACCCGCCTTGCAATGCCAAGCAATATACGCGCCGGACTTATCGTCATTGAAGCCTGGTTCAGGGGCTACTGAGGGAGTCCCGGATTAGGGGGTGTCCGGATAGCTGGACTACCATCATCAGCCGAACTATCATCGACCGGACTATCATCATCGACCGGACTCCAAGACTATGAAGATACAAGATTGAAGACTTCGTCCCGTGTCCGGATGGGACTTTCCTTGGCGTGGAAGGCAAGCTTGGCGATATGGATATGTAGATCTCCTACCATTGTAACCGACTCTATGTAACCCTAGCCCTCTCCGGTGTCTATATAAATCAGATGGCTCTAGTCCGTAGGACAGAACAACAACTATTACAATTATACCATAGGCTAGCTTCTAGGGTTTAGCCTCCTTGATCTCATGGTAGATCCACTCTTGTAAACATCCACAATATCAATATCAATCAAGCAGGACGTAGGGTTTTACCTCCATCAAGAGGGCCCGAACCTGGGTAAAACATCGTGTCCCTTGTCTCCTGTTACCATCCGCCTAGACGCACAGTTCGGGACCCCCTACCCGAGATCCGCCGGTTTTGCCACCGACAGAGCTCATGAGATTTTCTGTCGAGGTTTTTGTTGTGAAGTTTTCAAGTTTTGGGTAAGGGTTTGATGGACTATGGAATAAGGAGTGGCAAGAACCTAAGCTTGGGGATGCCCAAGGCACTCCAAGGTAATATTTAAGGACAACCACAAGACTAAGCTTGGGGATACCCCGGAAGGCATCCCCTCTTTCGTCTTCGTGTATCTGTAACTTTACTTGAGGCTATATTTTTATTCACCACATGATATGTGTTTTGCTTGGAGCATCTTGTACGATTTGAGTCTTTGCTTTTTAGTTTACCACAATCATCCTTGCTTTACACACCTTTTGGGAGGGACACGCATCAATCATATTTTATTAGAATACTCTATGTGCTTCACTTATATTTTTTGAGCTAGGCAATATTGCTCTAGTGCTTCACTTATATCTTTTTAGAGCACGACGGTGGCTTTATTTTATAGAAATTGTTGAACTCTCATGCTTCAATTATATCATTTTGAGAGTCTTTTAGAACATCATGGTAATTTTCTTGGGTTATAAAACTAGTCCTAATATGATGGGCATCCAAGATGGATATAATAAAAACTTTCATATAAAGTGCATTAAATACTATGAGAAGTTTGATTCTTTATGATTGTTTTGAGATATGAAGATGATGATATTAGAGTCATGCTAGTGGAGTAATTGTGAATTTGAGAGATACTTGTGTTAAAGTTTGTGATTCCCGTAGCATGCATGTATGGTGAACCGTTATGTGATGAATTGGAGCATGATTTATTTATTGATTGTCTTCCTTATGAGTGGAGGTCGGGATCACGCGATGGTTAACTCCTACCAACCCTTCCCCTAGGAGCATGTGTGTAGTACTTTGTTTTGATGACTTGTACATTTTTGCAAAAAGTATGTGTGACTAATGTTGAGTCCATGTATTATACACACTCTCAACCTTCCACCATTGCTAGCCTCTCTTGTGCCACGCGACTTTTGCCGGTACCATACGCCCACCATTACCTTCCTCAAAACAGCCACCATACCCGCCTATTATGACATTTCCATAGCCATTCCGAGATATATTGCCATGCAAACTTTCCACCGTTCCGTTTATTATGGCACGCTCCATCATTGTCATATTGCTTTGCATGATCATGTAGTTGACATCGTATTTGTGGCAAAGCCACCATTCATAATTCTTTCGTACATGTCACTCTTGAATCATTGCACATCCCGGTACACCGCCGGAGGCATTCACATAGAGTCATATTTTGTTGTGAGCATTGAGTTGTAATTCTTGAGTTGTAAAGTAAATAAAAGTGTGATGATCTTCATTATTAGAGCATTGTCCCATGTGAGGAAAGGATGATGGAGACTATGATTCCCCCACAAGTCGGGATGAGACTTCGGGCGAAAAATAAAAAGAAAAGAAAAGAAAGGAAAGAGTCTATAAAAAAATGAGAAGGCCCAAATAAGAAAACAAGAGAAAAAGAGAGAAGGGATAATGGAACTATCCTTTTACCACACTTGTGCTTCAAAGTAGCACCATGTTCTTCATGATAGAGAGTATCCTATGTTGTCACTTTCATATACTAGTGGGAATTTTTCATTATAGAACTTGGCTTATATATTCCAATGATGGGCTTCCTCAAATGCCCTATATCATCATGAGTAAGCGAGTTGGATGCACACCCGCTTAGTTTCTTTTTGAGCTTTCATACACTTATAGCTCTAGTGCATCCATTGCATGGCAATCCCTACTCACCCACATTGATATCTATTGATGGGCATCTCCATAGCCCGTTGATACACCTAGTTGGTGTGAGACTATCTTCTCCTTTTTGTCTTTTCCACAACCACCATTCTATTCCACCTATAGTGCTATGTCCATGGCTCATGCTCATGTATTGTGTGGAAGTTGAAAAAGTTTGAAAATATGAAATTACGAAAAATTGCTTGGCTGAAACCAGGGTTGTGCATGATTTAAATATTTCATGTGATGAAGATAGATCATAGCCAGACTATATGATTTTGTAGGGATAACTTTCTTTAGCAATGTTATTTTGAGAAGACATGATTGCTTTGTTAGTATGCTTGAAGTATTATTATTTTTATTCAACATTAAACTTTTTTTTGAATCTTTCGGATCTGAACATTCATGCCACAATAAAGAAGATTACATTGATAAATACATCAAAAATTCTGTTTTTATCATTTACCTACTCGAGGACGAGCAGGAATTAAGCTTGGGGATACTAGATAAGTCTCCAACGTATCTATAATTTTTGATTGTTCCATGCTATTATATTATCTATTTTGGATGTTTAATAGGCATTTATATGCTATTTTATATTATTTTTGGGACTAACCTATTAACCGAGGGCCCAGTGGCAGTTTCTGTTTTTTATGCCTATTTTAGAGTTTCGCAGAAAAGGAATACCAAACGGAGTCCAAACGGAATGAAACCTTCACGATGATCTTTCTTGGACTGGAAGGAAACCAGAAGGCTAGGAGATGAAGTCGGAGACGCAACGAGGCAGCCATGAGGCAGGAGGGCGCGCCCAGGGGGTAGGGCCTGCCCCCTACCTCGTGGGCCCCTCGTAGCTCCCCTGACCTAGTTCCTTTGCCTATATATACTCTTATACCCTGAAAACATCTAGGAGAGCCATGAAACAAATTTTCTACCGTCGCAACCTTCTGTACCCATGAGATCCAATCTAGGGACTTTTTCCGGTGTCCTACCAAAGGGGGATTCAATCACGGAGGGCTTCTACACCAATACCATTACCTCTCGATGAAGCATGAGTAGTTTACCACAAACCTACATGTCCTTAGGTATTATCTAGATGTCTTCTTGTCTCTGTTTGATTCTCAATACCATGTTCTCCTCGATGTTCTTGGGGATCTATTCGATGTACTATTCTTTTGCGGTGTGTTTTCCAAGTTCCGATGAATTGTGGATTTATGATCAGATTATCTATGAATATTGTTTGGTTCCACTCTGAATTCTTATATGCATGATTTGATATCTTTGCAAGTCTCTTCGAATTATCGGTTTTGATTGGCCTACTAGATTGATCTTTCTTGCAATAGGAGAAGTGCTTAGCTTTGGGTTCAATCTTCCGGTGTCCTTTCCTAGTGACAGTAGGGGCAGCAAGGCACGTATGGTACTGTTGCCATCAAGGATAAAAAAGATGGGGTTTTCATCATATTGCTTTAGTTAATTCCTCTACATCATGTCATCTTACTTAATGCGGTACTCCATTCTTTATGAACGTAATACTCTAGATGCATGCTGGATAGCGGTCGATGTGTGGAGTAATAGTAGTAGATGTAGAATCGTTTCGGTCTACTTGACATAGATGTGATGCCTATGTTCATGATCATTGCCTCAGATATCATCATAACTATGCGCTTTTTTATCAATTGCTCGACAGTAATTTGTTCACCCACCGTAATATTGTTTATCTTGAGAGAAGCCATTAGTGAAACCAATGGCCCCCGTGTCTCGTTTCCATTATATTGAATCTCTTTTACATCTTACTAGTTTCTGATCTACTATTTTGCAATCTTTTACTTTCCAATCTATAAACCAAAAATACCTAAAATATTTACTTTAATGTTTATCTATCTCAATCAGATCTCACTTTTGCAAGTGACCGTGAAGGGATTGAAAACCCCTTTATTGCGTTGGATGCAAGTTGTTGATTGTTTGTGCAGGTATTCGGTGACTTGTGCGTTGTCTCCTACTGGATTGATACCTTGATTCTCAAAACTGAGGGAAATACTTACGCTACTTTGCTGCATCACCCTTTCCTCTTCAAGGGAAAACCAACGCAAGATCAAGAGGTAGCAGTCACCTACTACGTGTTATGATCCAGCAACCCCGGAGTGACAATAGTCGGGACCACTCTCGGTGATGACCGTAGTTTGAGGAGTTCATGTATTCACTGTGTGCTAATGCTTTGTTCTGGTTCTCTATTAAAAGGAGGCCTTAATATCCCTTAGTTTCCAATAGGACCCCACTACCACGGGAGGGTAGGACAAAAGATGTCATGCAATTCTTTCCATAAGCACGTATGACTATTATACGGAATATATGCCTATATTATATTTATGAACTGGAGCTAGTGCCGTATCGCCCTATGTTATGACTGTCTCATGATGAATATCATCCAAGGAATCGCCGATCCAATGCCTACGATTTTCCTACATATTGTTCTTGCTAAGTTACTACTGTTGTTACTATTGTTGCTGCTACAAAACCATTGCTATCACTATTACCGTTACTATTGCTGCTACCACTATTATGAAAACTATCATATTACTATGCTACTGATCACTTTGTTGCAGATAATTAATCTTCTGTTATAAGTAAACTTGCAACACCACCAGATGCTATTAATTCTGATATGTCGCAAGTTATTGATGATGCTACTTCTACTATGAATGCTACTCATGATGATGCTAGTACCTTGCTTGATGATAAGGTGCCACTAGGTGAATTTCTTGATGAACAAATATCTAGAGTAAGACAACATGATATTGTGAAACTGATGATGAGCTTGAAACTGAAAATCTTCAAACACCTATTACAACTAGCCCTCCTAGATATGAATTGCCAAAGGTTCTGGAAGGTTATGTTATGGGTGAGGAGGCAACTAGAGATATTCTTGCTTGTAAGGATAGAGATGATCTAGAAAAATTATTATGGAGGTATAAAGAAAGATTCTTGAATGCTAGAACGAAATGTGATCCTAAGTTTGCTACTTCACCTATCTTTATTGATGATAAGGATTATGAATTTTCTGTCGACCCAGAGTTAATTACTTTGGTTGAATCTGATCCTTTCCATGGTTATGAAGCTGAAACTATTATGGCACATCTTACTAAGTTGAATTACATAGCCACCCTTCTTGCTCATGATGAGAAGATTCGCTATTACTACATTCTAAGATTATTTCCGTTCTCATTAAAGGCTGATGCTAAAGCTTGGTACAATACTCTTGCTCCTGGTTGTGTGCGTAGTTCCCAGGATATGATTTATTACTTCTCTGAAAAATATTTCCCTACTCATAAGAAACAAGCTGCCTTGCAGGAAATATTTAACTTTGCGCAAATTGAAGAAGAGAGTCTCGCACAACCTTGGGGGAGGCTTCTCCAATTGCTTAATGCTTTGCCTGATCATCCTCTGAAGAAAAGTGAAATACTTCATATCTTCTATAATGGACTAACCGATGCTTCTAGGGATTTCCTAGATAGTTGTGCTGGTTGTGTTTTCAGGGAACGAACTATTGACCAAGCTGAAGAATTATTGAATAACATATTGAAAAATTATGATGATTGGACTCCTCCTGAAACACCGCCTAAACCTACTCCAAAGAAGAGGGGTATTTTATATCTCAGTCTTGAAGATATGCAAGAGGCAAAGAAATCTATGAAGGAAAAAGGTATTAAAGCCGAGGATGTCAAAAATTTACCACCTATTGAATAAATACATGGGCTTGATGCACCATCACCACGTAAGCTGGTAGAGGTAAATTCTTTAATGAAATTCAATGATAGTGATAATCCTCATAATAAACATCCTAGCCTATGCCTTTATGAGTTTGATAATTACATTAGAAAGCAAGATCACTTCAATGCAAATGCTATGAAACAATTGAATATAACTCTAATATGATTGCTCGCTTAAGTGACTTGTTATTTAGAATCTCAAATGATGTTAGAGGTGTAGGAGAGCATGCCTCTATGGTTCAAACTCAATTAGATCAAGTTGCTAAATCTCAAAGAGAGTTGCTTGATGAAATGAACAATAATATAAGTGACTTTGCCGTTAGGGTAGCAACTAGAGGAGGTAAAATGACTCAGGAACCACTTTATCCAGAGGGACACCCAAAGAGAATTGAACAAGACTCTCAAAGAATTAACATTGATGCACATAGTCCTCGAGGGAGTCCTGGATTAGGGGGTGTCCGGATAGCCGGACTACTATCATCAGCCGAACTATCACCGGCCGGACTATCATCACCGACCGGACTCCAAGACTATGAAGATACAAGATTGAAGACTTCGTCCCGTGTCTGGATGGGACTTTCCTTGGCGTGGAAGGCAAGCTTGGCGATACGGATATGTAGATCTCCTACCATTGTAACCGACTCTATGTAACCCTAGCCCTCTCCGGTGTCTATATAAACCGGATGGCTCTAGTCCGTAGGACACAACAACAACAACAACCATTACAATCATACCATAGGCTAGCTTCTAGGGTTTAGCCTCCTTGATCTCGTGGTAGATCCACTCTTGTAAACATCCACAATATCAATATCAATCAAGAAGGACGTAGGGTTTTACCTCCATCAAGAGGGCCCGAACCTGGGTAAAACATCGTGTCCCTCGTCTCCTGTTACCATCCGCCTAGACGCACAGTTCGGGACCCCCTACCCGAGATCCGCCGGTTTTGACACCGACATTGGTGCTTTCATTGAGACTTCCTCTGTGTCGTCACCGATAGGCTTGATGGCCTCTTCAATCGACAACGACGTAGTCCTGGGTGAGACTTTTCTCCCCGGACAGATCTTCGTATTCGGCGGCTTCGCACTGCGGGCCAACTCACTTGGCCATCTGGAGCGGATCGAAAGCTACGCCCCTGGCCGTCAGGTCAGGTTTGGAAGCCTAAACTTCACGGCCGATATCCGCGGGGACTTGATCTTCGATGGATCTGAGCCACAGCCGAGCGTGCAGCGCTGTCACGATGGGCATGACCTAACTCTGCCGCCGGACAGCACCTTGGAGGCCGCACACGAATCCGCTCCGACCCATTGTCCGGAGCCGATCGCTCAGATCGAGGACGGATGGCTGGACACCGCCTCGGGAGCTGCAACTTCTACGGTGATGGAGCCGAACACTTACCTTGTCCCGCATAAAGCTCATGACTCCGAGGTGCCGGACTCCCTGCAGGACTCCGAACCTCCTGCGCCCCTGCCAGTCCAATCCGATCGGGCGCCGATCATGGAATTCACCGCTGCGGACATCTTTCAGCACTCACCCTTCGGCGATATCTTAAATTCGCTGAAGCATCTCTCGCTATCCGGAGAGCCCTGGCCGAACTACGGCCAGGACGGTTGGGACGCGGACGACGAAGAAATTCAGAGCCCACCCACCACCCACTTCGTAGCCACCGTCGACGATCTAACCGACGTACTCGACTACGACTCCAAAGACATCGACGGTATGGACGACGATGCCGGAGACTATCAAGAACCAGTGCCTACAGGACACTGGAAGACCACCTCGTCATACGACATATACATGGTGGACACCCCAAAAGATGGGGACGGCGAAGAAGCAACGGAGGCCGATTCCTTAAAGAAACAGCCCAAGCGCCGACATCAGCGGCGCCGCTCTAAATCCCGCCACAGCAAGAATAGAGATTCTGGCACAGGAGATAATAACACCCTAGAAAGTGCCGAAGAAAACCCCCTCCAGCACGATCCAGTGCAGGAGGAGGCAGAAGCAAGCCCTCACGAGAGGACGGCAGACGAAGAGGTCGAGGATGATAATTACTTACCTCCCTCCGGAGACGAGGCAAGCCTCGACGACGACGAATTCGTCACGCCTGAGGATCCCGTCGAACAAGAGCGTTTCAGACGCAGGCTAATGGCCACGTCAAACAGCCTAAAGAAAAAGCAGCAACAGCTTCAAGCTGATCAAGACCTACTGGCCGACAGATGGACCGAGGTCCTCGCGGCCGAAGAGAATGAACTCGAACGCCCCTCCAAAAGTTACCCAAAACGCAAGTTGCTCCCCCGACTAGAGGAGGAAGCGTACAAACCTACATCACCAGTGCACAATACGGCAGACCGACCACCTCGTGGCCGTGACAGAGAGGCGTGCAAGCCCTCCACCAAAACCGTACCCCGGCATCGCTCAAAAAGCATGAAGCCACGGGGGAACGCGCCGGACTTGCGGGATATATTGGAGGACAAGGCAAGACAATCCAGATCTATCTATGGATCACGTGGGCGCCCCAAGACCCATGACGAATACCATCGCGCCGGATACAACTACTCCGGCCGGGCCGAACACAGCAGACAACGCTCTCTCGAGCTACGTCGCGATATGGCTCAATACAGAGGCGCCACACACCCACTATGCTTCACTGACGAAGTAATGGATCATCAAATCCCTGAAGGGTTTAAACCCGTTAATATCGAATCCTACGATGGCACAACAGACCCCGCGGTTTGGATTGAGGATTATCTCCTCCATATACATATGGCCCGCGACGACGATCTTCACGCCATCAAATATCTCCCGCTCAAGCTTAAAGGACCAGCTCGGCATTGGCTTAACAGCCTGCCCGCAGAGTCAATTGGATGCTGGGAAGACCTGGAAGCCGCATTCCTCGACAACTTCCAGGGCACGTATGTGCGACCACCGGACGCAGATGACCTAAGCCACATAATCCAGCAGCCAGACGAATCGGCCAGGCAATTCTGGACACGGTTCTTAACAAAGAAAAATCAAATCGTCAACTGTCCGGATGCAGAGGCCCTCGCTGCCTTTAAACATAACATCCGCGATGAGTGGCTGGCCCGGCACCTAGGACAGGAAAAGCCGAAATCCATGGCAGCCCTCACATCACTCATGACCCGCTTCTGCGCGGGAGAGGATAGCTGGCTAGCTCGCAGCAACAACCTCAGCAAAAACACTGGTAGTCCGGATACCAAGGACCGCAATGGCAGGTTGCGTCGAAACAAAAACAAACGCCACATTAACGGCGACAGCAATGAGGATACGGAAGTCAACACCGGATTCCGAGGCTCCAAGCCCGGTCAACGGAAGAAGCCATTCAAAAGAACCACTTTGGGCCCGTCCAATTTGGACCGAATACTCGACCGCTCCTGTCAAATACATGGAACCCCTGAAAAGCCAGCTAACCACACCAACAGAGATTGTTGGGTATTCAAGCAGGCAATCAAATTAATCGCCGAAAACAGTGACAAGGGGCTACACAGCGATGACGAGGAAGAGACCCGGCCGCCGAACAACAGAGGACAGAAGGGATCCCCCCTCAAGTTCGGATGGTAAACATGATATACGCAACGCATATACCCAAGAGGGAGCGGAAGCGTGCACTAAGGGACGTATATGCGATGGAGCCAGTCGCCCCGAAATTCAACCCATGGTCCTCTTGCCCGATCACTTTCGATCGAAGAGACCATCTGACCAGTATCCGCCATGGCGGATTCGCCGCACTGGTTTTAGACCCAATCGTTGATGGATTTTACCTCACGAGAGTCCTCATGGACGGCGGTAGTAGCCTGAACCTGCTTTATCAAAATACAGTGCGCAAGATGGGCATAGACCCTTCAAGGATTAAACCTACAAAGACAACCTTCAAAGGCGTCATACCAGGTGTCGAGGCCAGTTGTACAGGCTCAGTCACACTGGAAGTGGTCTTCGGATCCCCGGATAGTTTCTGAAGCGAAGAGTTAATCTTCGACATAGTCCCATTCCGCAGTGGCTATCACGCTCTGCTCGGACGAACCGCGTTCGCAAAATTCAACGCGGTGCCGCATTATGCATACCTTAAGCTCAAGATGCCAGGCCCTCGTGGAGTCATCACGGTCAATGGAAACATGGAACGCTCCCTCCGAACGGAGGAACATACAGCGGCTCTCGTGGCAGAAGTACAGAGCAGCCTTTTAAGGCAATTTTCGGGTCCGGCCGTTAAACGACCGGACACGGCCAAACGCGCCCGGAGCAACATCAACCAAGACCACCTGGCACGTTCCGAGCACGCGTAGCAATGCGGCCTCAACCCCAGCCCTCGCACAATTGTAAGACAAACTCTCCGTGTACATAATTACGCCCTAGAGATACCATGGGCATAGGGCGAGAGGCACAACCGCAACAGACCCAAAGTGCGGTTCGACCACACCAGGGGCTCCCAAGTTTGTCGCTCTTTTTATCTTTTATTTCTCTCTTCTTTATATAGAACTCTGTCCGGTGGCGAACCTGCCGAACTCATGATGCAACAGCCAAGGAGGGACAAAGGCCGCGGCGAACACTCAGGTGGTCTCCATTACGAGCATTAAATTTGTTACATACACCATTCCGCGGCCTAACCATGGAGGGAGACGCCTTTAATTCGTCCAATCCCTTGCTTTCCGCACTATTTGTATCATTCCGCACTCATAGCAGATCTTCTCGAATAAAATGCAGCACTTTTCGCCCATAATTGCATTACCTTATAAATATATATGTTCATTTACGACATGTTGCATCCGTACATTTTGGTACGGCCAAATACACCAGGGGCTTATGTTCCCCGCATTATGGTGTGATAAAGTCCGAACACTTTCACAAGTGCGGCACCCCGAACTTATAGCATTATATGAATCGGCTCCGAATCATGTCTTGGGTCAATAGTTGGGTTTGCCCGGCTCCCATGTTTGGCACCTTACGTTCCGTTCTATCGGCTAAGGTAGCACTGGGAGAACCACTGCGATTGCGCCCCGGTTGAGCCGGGTTAACGCCTCAGTGGAGAAAGCTAAAACTGACCGTCATGATAAAGCGAGAGACTGGTCGCTGTTCGAGAGGTCCATTCGGGTCCTTAAAGACCTACGCCGCTTCGAGCGAAGTTCCGGATAATGTCCGACGAAGGCGTGGATAGCGCCCCGAATTCGGTCTTCCGAATACTAGGGGCTTCACCAAAATTTAAAACTATAGAATTCTATGGCTAAGTGAGAGTGTTCAAGCACTATAAGTCTGGTTGCCTTGTTCGTTCTGTTGAGCGCCTCCCTAGATGGACCCAAAAATGGGAACAAGAGTGCTCAAGTTTATCCCGAACACCCCAGAACTCGTGGCATGGGGGCTGAAGCCAACGACTTGCCATCTCTCAGATTTAATAAACGGCCGCACAGAAGGTAATATTTTAAATTAACAAGCGTTGCTTAGCGCATATGAACAAAGTTTTCAGCGCACAGGATAACACATTGCAAATTTACTCAATAATTACATCCCTGGGGCACTCATCCGCAACCTTGCGGGCACCCTTTAGGACAGTCTTATAGTACATCTCGGGCGTACGATATTCCTTTCCCGCTGGTGGCACGTCACTGATTAGCTTCTCCGCATCCAGCTTGCCCCAATGCACCTTTGCGCGGGCAAGGGCCTGACGAGCACCTTCAATACAGGCGGAGTGCTTGATAACCTCCACCCAGGGGCACGCATCAACCAACCGTCGCACGAGGCCGAAATAGCTCCCAGGCAAGGCCTCTCCAGGCCACAGCCGTACTATGAGGCCCTTCTTGGCCTCCTCGGCCACCTTGTGGAGTTCGACCAGCTGCTTCAGTTGGTCGCTAGGGGGCATCGGATGGCCGGACTACAGGCAGCATGCGGCATCAGAATGACACTATGTGACGCAGAAAAAGAAATTATAAATCATTCAGGAATCCGGATACTTACGATCTCGCCGGAGGTCTGGCCCTTGAAGGCCATTCTTCCTCGCCAACGTTGATGTTGGCGGAGCTGTCCGGGGGAATAGTCCTTCCCCTCTTGGACCCTTCGGCCTCCCCTATTGGGGAAGCCTTCCTCTTCCTCTCTCCCTCCTCTGGGAGAGAGTCCTCTTTCTCCTCCTCGTTTTCGGGGGAGGAGTCCGCCCCGGAGTCATCGGACACCTGAAAACGGGAGCTCTTTCGAGCACCCGTGGCCTCCTTCCTGGCCTTCTTCTCCGGCACCATGTGCGGTGCCGGAACCAGTAGCCTCGCTAGACGGGCGTCTACTGGGTTTTCTGGCATGGGAGCCGGGCAGATAATCTGCTCCGCCTTCCTCATCCAGTCCTGTCAAAGGAAAAGGGGAAATTAAAACCCGCATAGAGTCAAACTATGAAAAGCAAGTGTCCCGTAAAGGGGCAGAATCGCTTACCTCGTCGGCCTGGCACTACGAGCGAAATCCGCGATCTTCAGTCGCGGATGCGGGGGCTTCGGCGCCCTTAAACAGCACCCTCCAGGCGCCTTCGTACGTCGTGTCGAAGAGCCTGCTCAGCGCCTGGTGCTGTTCCGGATTGAACTCCCACAGATTGAATGCCCGCTCTTGGCATGGGAGAATCCGGCGGACGAGCATGACCTGGACCATGTTAACCAGCCTAAGCTTCTTCACCAGCTTATGGATACAGGCTTGGAGTCCCGTCAGCTCCTCCGAACTACCCCACAGCAAGCCCTTCTCTTTCCAGGAGGTAAGCTGCGTGGGGATACCAGATCTGAACTCGGGGGCCGCCGCCCACTTAGGGTCGCGCGGCTCGGTGATATAGAACCACCCCGATTGCCACCCCTTGACGGATTCCACGAAGGCCCCTTCGAACCAAAGGACATTGGGCATCTTGCCTAACATGGCGCCTCCGCACTCCGCTTGAGTACCCTTCACTACCTTCGGCTTGACATTGAAGGTCTTGAGCCACAAGCCGAAGTGGGGCTGGATGCAGAGGAAGGCCTCGCACACGACGATAAATGCCGAGATGTTGAGGATGAAGTTCGGCGCCAGATCATGGAAATCCAGGCCGTAGTAGAACATGAGCCCCCGGACAAAGGGGTGAAGTGGAAAACCCAGTCCGCGGAGGAAGTGGGGAAGAAAAACGACCCTCTCATGGGGCCTGGGGGTGGGGATGAGTTGCCCCTCGTCGGGTAGCTGGTGCGCGACGTCGCCGGACAGGTAGCCGGCGCTGCGCAGTCTTTCGATGTGCTCCTCCATAATGGAGGAGGTCATCAACTTGCCTCCCTCTCCGGACATAACTGGGGAAGGTTGAGACGAGATGTGCAGGCTTGGGCGCTGGAGCTCGAGTGCGCGGAGACGGATAAGCAAAGGAGGAAGAAGGCATAGGTGAAAAGGTGAATCCTTATCCCTTATATGGGCCGGCGAAGTCTACGCGTCCCCCACCGGCCTGGTAAAACTCGCTTATCCCCCAAGCGTCACCATCAATGGCGCGGTTGGGTTACCCACGTCCGTATTGATGAGAATCCCGGATTAAGGGGGAACACGATCTCTGCTTCGACAAGACGTGCCAAGGAAACCGCTTCGCTAAAATGCGCTGAGGCGGTAGAGTAAAAAACGATTCAAGTAATGGCTTTGTAGTGGCGTGACGTCATGCTACAAAAAACGTCAGCAGATTGAGCTTGTGTATATATTATTCTCTCTACGGTGGAAGGTGGAATTTATTTTGCAGAGCCGGACACTATCCTGATGTTCACAATCTTCTATCATTCGGAGGAGGAACCCGCCTTGCAATGCCAAGCAATATACGCGCCGGACTTATCGTCATTGAAGCCTAGTTCAGGGGATACTGAGGGAGTCCTGGATTAGGGGGTGTCTGGATAGCCGGACTACCATCATCAGCCGAACTATCACCGGCCGGACTATCATCATCGACCGGACTCCAAGACTATGAAGATACAAGATTGAAGACTTTGTACCGTGTCCGGATGGGACTTTCCTTGGCATGGAAGGCAAGCTTGGCGATACGGATATGTAGATCTCCTACCATTGTAACCGACTCTATGTAACCCTAGCCCTCTCCGGTGTCTATATAAACCGGATGGCTCTAGTCCGTAGGACACAACAACAACAAAAACCATTACAATCATACCATAGGCTAGCTTCTAGGGTTTAGCCTCCTTGATCTCGTGGTAGATCCACTCTTGTAAACATCCACAATATCAATATCAATCAAGCATGATGTAGGGTTTTACCTCCATCAAGAGGGCCCGAACCTGGGTAAAACATCGTGTCCCTCGTCTCCTGTTACCATCCGCCTAGACGCACAGTTCCGGACCCCCTACCCGAGATACGCCGGTTTTGACACCGACAGTCCTCCTAAAAAGAAAAAGAAGAACAAAAATGATAGGACTTTGCACGCCTCTAGTGAACCTGAAGTAGAAAAACCTCCTAATAATGATAATGAAGTTTCTATCTTTGATGCTGAACCTCAATCTGGTAGTGAAAATTCACCTTCTGATAATGAGAAAGATAATGATGAGGTTCAGATAGAACCAATTATTGATCTTGATAACCCACAACAAAAGAATAAATGATACAGTAAAAGAGACTGTTGCTAGAAAACATGGAAAGGAAAGAGAGCCATGGGTTCAAAAACCTATGCCCTTTCCGCCTAACTCAACTAAAAAGAAAGATGATGAAGAATTTGAACACTTTGCTGAAATGCTGAGGCCAGTCTTTTTGCGTAGTACATGAAAGACATCATCATCCCTATGCAAAGTACATGAAAGACATCATCATCAACAACACAAAAATACCGGAAGCTGAAATCTCCAGCATGCTTGCTAATTATACTTTTAAAGATGGAGTACCTAAAAAACTTGGAGATCCGAGAATACCAGCTATACCTTGCTCCATCAAAAGAAATTATGTGAAAACTGCTTTATGTGATTTGGGAGCTGGTGTTAGTGTTATGTCTTTCTCTTTATATAAAAGGCTTGATTTGAATAAACTCACACCTACTGAAATATCTTTGCAAATGGCTGACAAATCAACTACCATACCTATCGGTATTTGTGAGGATGTGCCCGTTGTTGATGCTAATTTTACTATCTTAACTGACTTTGTTATACTTGAGATGCCCGAGGACGACAACATGTTGATTTTCCTTGGTAGACCCTTCTTGAATACTGTAGGAGCTGTTATTGATTGCAATAAAGCAAGGTCACTTTTGACATCAATGGTAATGAGCATACGATTCACTTTTCGAAGAAACAATTCCAAGTGAAAGGTATCAATGTTATTGAAAAATCTCCGACAATCACTATTGGAAGTTTTCAGCTACCTCTACCTTCTGTTAAAAAGAATTATGAAATGCTTATTGTTGGGGACATTCATATCCCCGTTGAGGTAACTTAGTGATTTACAGAAGTTCTTTGATTTCATGCTAATCGAAAGTGGTCATTAATAAGACTTGATCAACCTTATTAATGAATCATTTTCGAGAGGTACGAAGTTGATGAATTTAGTGAGCACTACCTTATGTCCCTACCTTTTGTTTTCTGTTTTTCTTAGTTAAATAAAATAAAGTGCCATGCTTTGTCTATTTTCTGAGTTATTCGTGCAATAAAAAATGACCCAAAAATAAAAGTTCTCAGAATGCTCTGAAAATTTAGTATGATTTTTCTGAGTATTTAAGAATTTTTTGTGCAAATAATATCAGAGGGAGGTGCACTAGGTGGGCACAGCCCACCTGGGCGCGCCAGGACCCCCAGGTGCGCCCTGGTGGGTTGTGCTCCCCACGTGGGCCCCCTCAGTTATCTCTTCATCCCACGTCATCACCTACATCCATAAAAATCACCATTGCTCTCTCTTTCGTGTTCTTACTCTCGACCCCGCGGATTTCGATCTCTTGCTCAAAGCTCCGTTTCCGAAACTGTTTCGGGGGCTTGTTGCTTGGTATGTGACTCTTCCGTGTGCCCAATCAGTTTTTGCTTTAGTGGTTTATATTTTGAATAATTAGCTACTCTTGGTGCTGCTGTAGATGAGCTTGCATGTTGAATTCTTAGAGTTCTAAGTAGTTTGAATGCTTGCTATGGCCTCTATACATCCATATGAGCAGTTGCTTACAATCTTGTGAAGTTTTGTTGAGAAAAATTTTGTGGACTAATTTTTTTAGAATTTTGTTCATAGGAAAAAGATGAGTATCTTTAGGAAGTTTGCTCCCAAGAAGAACTCCAAGGGAGTTATTGGGGAGCTATCTGGCAGTGATCTCCATACCCGGAGATTAGCGGATTTACGGCCATGCGAATGGCTGCATAACCCGTTCATGGAAGGGACCGGAATCCTTTAGGAGTTTGCACAATATGCTACTAATGCCGACCTCATTGACTTCATCATAGCTGAATGCGAACAGTATCATCTCCTCACAAATTCCTTTGTGCAAAATTTTCATTTCCATTCTAGGAATAATCCCCCTGAGGTGCAGTTTAATTTATATGCTGAAACCCATCAGATACCACTTACTGAATTTTGTGACATATGCATGCTTCCTTTCGATGGTAGTTTGGTAGAGCCTAGGCCTGCGGAGTTTGATGTTTTTTACAGTACTCTGATAGTGGGGGATGAGAGAGGGGTATCAAGTGTCACCGCTACTAGCTTACATTTTCCTGGTGTACATTATTTTGCTCTATTTATTGCAAAGTGCTTACTTACCAGAGAGAAGGTAGGTGCACTTAGAGCTCCAGACTTTGATGTTTTACATCATGCACTTTATGGCGACAACACTTATAGCATGGGAGCTATTGTGGCACGTCGCCTCCACCTTAACAAATCCAAGGGTAAAATACATGGTGGTATTTATGCTACTCGCTTAGCGAATCACTTTAACGTTCAGATACGCTAGCATGATTATCCTTTGCCCAAGGTTTACCTAGATCGTGCGGCTATGGAACACCACCAGTTTATTGCTACCGATTACCCTAATATTCCTATCCCTTATAACTTTTTTCCAATGAGAACACTCATGATATTATTCCACTCCATGCACTTGCTTTGTTTGATCATATTGCTAGGCACGGATACAAGATTATGCCCGAGGACATTGTCGCCTATCAGAACAACCTGGCTGCGGCATAGGAGGAGCCTCACCAGTGGGATCCACAGGTGCCCGCTCCTCAGCACTTCAACATAGGACCCCATGGCTTCTACAACTGGTGATTACCAAGTTAGGCCAAAATCCTAAGCATGGGGGAGTACGTATTTCCACTGACATTATATTCATGTTCACACATTTCATTCCAGTTGTCGGTGTTCACACTTTTTCATTGTATTATCCATGTTAAATTTATTTTCTCGTTTTTTCTTGTGTGTTTGAAAAACTTTGAGAAAAATCCAAAAACATATTTCTTCCTTCTTTTTGATTTTTCTTCCTAGTTTAAATTGTTGTAGCACTAAAAAGAAAACCCAAAAAGATTTCTTTGTTCTTTTACTTGTTGGGGGCTTCCCTGTGTAAATAGTTTTTCTCATTTTTGCTTTTCCATTTTCATTTGCTTGTTTCTGAAAAAACAAATACTTCAAAAGTATTCAGTGTGCTTCTCTGAATTTCTTTTCTTTTTTGAGTCATACCGAGGAGAGTACCACGATGAAAATGTTGAGTGGCTCTCGTATGCATTATTGTTGATCTGACAAAGATTCCATGTTACCTTGTCTTCTCGTTTTGAGTAAAATGTTTGCAGATTCCAGATTAGTCCATGACACTCTTGCACTATTATTGTTTTCAAATTGTTCGGTCATGCAAGTGAAAGGCAATAATGACGATATTCGATGGGTTGGTTATGTTGGTTGGTGCTTATGCATAATCATGCTAGTATCCAATGTTACTTATGCATAATGCATGTTCATGACCGTTGTTGCTATCTAGCTGGCCGCTTCTCAACCTATTTGTTAGCCTTCGCCTGTACTAAGTGGAAATTCTGCTTGTGCATCAAAAACCTAAAACCCAAGTTATTCTAGATGAGTCCACCATACCTACCTATATGCGGTATTACCCTTCCGTCCTAAGTAAATATGCATTTGCGACCTCTAAAAACTTAAAATAAACATCCTTTTTGTGTGCCTGGATTGTTCATAGAGCAACATGAGGTAGTCAGTATCTTCCATGCTAAGCGGGTTATTCTCAGAATGAGTGTTTATTCACTCACCATTGCACAAGAAAGGGGCGGTAATAGGGATTCCTAGTCCCAATTGCAAAAAGAACTTATAAATAATCAAACAAAAACTCCTACAGAGCAATAACCTTTACTTGATCGCTTGGGAACCGCTACTAATGTGTTTAGTATCGAAGATATTGATAACTGATGGTCGTGAAGTAAACAAGAAGGGTGCATGTCTCAAAATTTCGTTTACCTCCGTTTTAAAATTTGAGCTCTGGCACCTCTACAAATCACTGCTTCCCTCTGCGGATGGACTATCTATTTACTTTTATGTTGTGTCATCACCTTCTCAAATAAGTGCCAGAACATGAGAGCACTGCTGTCATGCTGATGCATTGTGTGTAGCTAATGTTGGGTGCATCATGACTAGATCTTTTCTACCATAAATTACAATGTTTAGTCGCTGCTTGAACTTTAGAGGTGCTCTGCATTTTTGTTTTGCGGTCACAGAAAGGACTAGCGAGATACCACTATTGTCATATTGTATCATGGTTGTTTTGACAACGTGTTGCTGTTTGAGATGTCTTATTATTGCTTGCTAGTTGATTATGTCATTGATATGAGTTACTATAATTTTTAAGAGTTATTTAGTTATAATCTTTGCTCAAAACTTGGGTGCTGTTTAAGTTTATTTATGGAAACAAGAGCAAAAGAGTTCATAAAAGTATTTATTTTTCACTTTGCATTTATCAACTGAATTGCTTGAGGACAAGAAAAGGTTTAAGCTTAGGGGAGTTGATACATCTCTATTGTATCTACTTTTCCTAACACTTTTCCTATTGTTTTGTACTCTAATTTGCATGATTTGTATGAAACTAACCCGGACTGACATTGTTTTTAGCAGAACTACCATGGTGTTGTTTTTGTGCAAAAATAAAAGTTCTCAGAATGGAATGAAACTTTGCAAGGATTTTTTATACAATAAAAGATAATTTCTAGAGCCAAGAACCACCGGAGGGGGGCACCTGGGTGGACACAACCCACCAGGGCACGCCACCCCCTCCAGGCGCGCCCAGGTGGGTTGTCCCCACCTGATGGCCCTGCAGACCCTGAAAGCGCCTCTATGAAATCCTATTTTTCCAGAAAAAATCAGGGAGAAAGAACACGAGACGGAGCCGCCGCCGTCTCCTATTCTTCAATTGGAGGCCAGATCTGGAGTCCTTTTGGGGCTCTAGAGAGGGGGATCTTCGATCTTTGTCATCATCAACCCTTCTCCATCGCCAATTCCATGGTGCTCCCCATCGGGAGTGAGTAATTCCTTTGTAGGCTCGCTGGTCGGTGAGGAGTTGGATGAGATTCATCATGTAATCAAGTTAGTTTTGTTAGGGCTTGATCCCTAATATACGTTGTGTTCTGAGATTGAAGTTGCTATGACTTTGCGATGCTTAATGCTTGTCACTTTGGGCCCAGGTGCCATGATTTTAGATCTAAACCGTTTATGTTATCACCATTATATCCATGTTCTAGATCCTATGTTGCAAGTTATAGTCACCTACTACGTGTTATGATCTGGCAAACCCGGAGTGACAATAGTCGGCTCCACTCCCTGTGATGATCGTAGTTTGAGGAGTTCATGTATTCAACGTGTGGTAATGCTTTGTTGCGGTTGTCTATTAAAAGGAGGCCTTAATATCCCTTAGTTTCCAATAGGACCCTGTTGCCATGGGAGGGTAGGACAAAAGAAGTCATGCAAGTTCTTTCCACAAGGACGTATGACTATTTACGGAATACATGCCTACATTATATTTATGAACTGGAGCTAGTGCCGTATCGCCCTAGGTTACGACTGTCTCATGATGAATGTCATCCAACAATCGCCGATCCAATGCCTACAATTTTCCTACATATTGTTCTTGCTAAGTTACTACTGCTATTACTATTGTTACTACTACGAAACCATTGCTATCCCTGTTACCGTTACTATTGCTGCTACCACTATTATCAAAACTATCATATTACTGTGCTACTGATCACTTTGCTGCAGATAATTAATCTCCAGGTGTGGTTGAATTGACAACTCAGCTGCTAATACTTGCATATATTCTTTGGCTCTCCTTTTGTCGAATCTATAAATTTGGGTTGAATACTCTACCCTCAAAAAGTGTTGCGATCCCCTATGCTTGTGGGTTATCACTCGCCTTCTTGATCCAGCAAGACGGGCGAAGTAGTAGATGAGTTTCGGCAGCACGACGGCGTAGTGATGGTGCTGGTGACGAACAATCTCCGCAAGGCTTTGCCAAGCACAACGAAAACTATGACGGAGGATAAACTAGAGGGGACGGGGTTGCCATCACACGAATTAATGAATCTTGATGTGTCTTGGGTGCTAGCCCTGCCCCTCTATTTATATGTTGAGCCCTGGGGTCGAAACTTGGAGTAAAAGCCTCATCAAAGTTGGTTTTGCCCGAAAGGCAAGAGTCCTTTTTGGATTCCAGGGCTAGACACCAGGGTCCCTGGCGTCCGACCTCTGGTCTCCGCAAAACTCCCTTTTGCGCTTTTCAAAAGGCTCATGGGCTTGCCCCTTTGGCCCAAATAAAGTTTTCTCATACCCAAACATTTCGGGAAACATCCGGAACCCCTTCCGGTGAATTCCGGAACCCTTCTAGAGATAAAATACTATTACCCATATATCAAACTTCACCTCCAGACTATTCCGGAGCTCCTCGTCATGTCTGTGATCACATCCAGGACTCTGAACAACGTTCGGTCACCAACATACATAACTCATATAATACTATATCGTCAACGAACGTTAAGCGTGCAGACCCTACAGGTTTGAGAATGATGTAGACATGACCGAGACTCTTCTCCAGTCAATAACCAATAGCAGACCTGGATGCCCATATTGGTTCCTACATATTCCACGAAGATCTTTATCGATCGAACCTTTATGACACCATACGTAATTCCCTTTGTCTGTCGGTATGTTACTTGCCCGAGATTTGATCATCGGTATCTACATACCTAGTTCAATATCATTACTGGCAAGTCCCTTTACTCGTTCCGTAATACATCACCTCGTAACTAACTCCTTAGTCATTAGCTTGCAAGGCTTCTTATGATGTATATTATCGAGAGGGTCCAGAGATACCTCTCTGATACTCTGAGTGACAAATCCTAATCTTGATCTATGCCAACTCAACAAACAAGGAGATACCTATAGAGCATCTTTATGATCACCCAGTTACATTGTGATGTTTGATAGCACGCAAGGTATTCTTCCAATATTCGGGAGTTGCATAATCTCATAGTCGAAGGAATATGTATTTGACATGAAGAAAGCAATAACAATAAATTGAATGATCAATATGCTAAGCTAACGAATGGGTCTTGTCCATCACATCATTCCCCTAATGATGTGATCCCATTGAGGGAGTCCTGGACTAAGGGGTCCTCGGGCGTCTGGTCTATTCGATATGGGCCGGACTGATGGGCCATAAAGATGAAGTAAGAAGACCATCTCCCGTGTCCGGTTGGGATTCCTGTATGTGTGACCGGCAAGATTAGGTGTTCGGATATACTGTTTCCTTTCTCTGTAAACCGACTCTATACAACCCCAGGCCCCTCCGCTATCTATATAAACCGGTGGGCTTAGACCGGAGACAAGATCATAACATTCATTGGCTAGATAATCTAGGGCTTAGCCATCACGATCTCGAGGTAGATCAACTCTTGTAACCCCTATACTCATCGAATACAATCAGGCAAGACGTAGGGTTTTACCTCCTTTAAGAGGGCCCAAACCTGGGTAAATATTGTGTCCTTTTGTCCATTGTTACCATAAATCCTCAGACATACAGCTTGGGCCCCCTACCCAAGATCTGCCAGTTTTGAGACCGACTGCTGCTCCCCACCCTCATAAAGAGGGCCCTTCAGATCCCGTTGATACATCTCCAACGTATCTATAATTTTTGATTGTTCCATGCTGTTATATTATCATTCTTGGATGTTTTACAGTCATTTTATATCATTTTTTGGTACTAACCTATTGACATAGTGCCCAGTGCTAGTTGCTGTTTTATGCATGTTTTTACATCGCAGGAAATCAATACCAAACGGAGTCCAAACGCAGCAAAACTTCTTGAGGATTTTTTTGGGCCAGAAGACATCCAATGGGCGAGGAAAGCACCTAGGGTGGGTGCTCCGAGGAGAGCACAACCCACTAGGGCACGCCTGGAGGCCCAGGCGCGCCCAGGTGGGTTGTGCCTCCTCGGGTGCCCCCTAAACCGCCTCTTTGCTCTATAAATACCCCAATATTGCAGAAACCCTAGGGGAGTCGACGAAAATCAATTCCAGCCACCGCAGAGTCCAGAAACACCAGATCCAATCTAGACACCATCACAGAGGGGTTCACCACTTCCATTAGGGCCTCTCGATGATGCGTGAGTAGTTCTTTGTAGACCTATGGGTCTGTAGTTAGTAGCTAGATGGCTTCCTCTCTCTCTCTCTTGATTATCAATACAATGGTCTCTGGGAGATCCATATGATGTAAGCCTTTTTGCGGTGTGTTTGTTGGGATCCGGTGAACTTTGAGTTTATGATCAGTTCTATTTTTTTATCCATGAAAGTTATTTGAGTCTTCTTTGATCTCTTATATGAATGATTGATTATAGCCTCATATTTCTTTTCCGATATTTGGGTTTTTCTTGGCCAACTTGATCTATTTATCTTGCAATGGGAAGAGGTGCTTTGTGATGGGTTCGATCCTAAGATGCTTAATACCAGTGACAGAAAGGGAAACGACACGTTTGTATCATTGCTATTAAGGATAACAAGATGGGGTCTATTTCTACATAAATAGATCTTGTCTACATCATGTCATCGTTCTTATTGCATTACTCCATTTCTCCATGAACTTAATACACTAGATGCATGCTGGATAGCGGTCGATGTGTGGAGTAATAGTAGTAGATGGAGGCAGGAGTCGATCTACTAATCTTGGACGTGATGCCTATATAATTATCATTTTCTGGATATCATCATGATTATTCGAAGTTCTGTCAATTGCCCAACAGTAATTGTTTTCCCACCGTTTGCTATTTTTCTCGAGAGAAGCCACTAGTGAAACCTACGGCCCCCAAGTCTCTTTTCATCATATTTTCCTTCGTGATATATTTTCCTTTGCATTTTGTTTCAGATCTATTAAACCAAAAATACAAAAATACCTTGCTGCAATTTATTTGTTCCGCGATCTATTTATCCTATCTACCACTTTTTACCTCGCGTTATTTGCCTATCTTGAGGATCCATACCCGAAAGGTATCGACAACCCCTGTAACACGTCGGGTTGCAAGTATTTGTTATTTCTATGCAGGGGCTGTTTACGTGGTGTGAGGAGATTCTGCTACTGGTTTGATAACCTTGGTCTCATTACTGAGGGAAATACCTACCGTCGCTATACTGCATCATCCCTTCCTCTTTGGGGAAATACCGACGTAGTTCTAGCATACATCAAAAGTAATTTCTGGCGCCGTTGCCAGGGAGGATCTTTGACATCAACGAGGTTCCTAATCAGAAATCTTATCTCCTCGCAATTTACATTATTTGCCATTTGCCTCTCGTTTTCCTCTCCCCCACTTCACAAAAAAAAATCCGTTTTATTTGCCCTCTTTTTCATTTGTCGTTTTCTCGTCAGATCTCTTATTTGCTTGAACTCGTCACCATGAGTGACTTTGGTATGGCAGAAACAGATGATGGCCTAAATCCTAAAATGGAGCGTACGGGTAATCTGGATGCCAAAACTTTTGTCTTGGGGCAAGGGAATTTTATGGGAAAAGAACATATTCAAGAATTTTCTAATTATGTCGGAAAACTAAGTCTTGATGATATCCCTATATTTCGAAGGACTAAATCTTATGCGAAAGCTATTTTGGCACTTGTTCCGAAACTTGAAACTAGATTTATCCGTACTCATCCTACCTCGCAAAGATTGTTCTATAAATTGCCCATTATACAGAATCCTAAAGCTAAAAAGTCAGCCACTCTTGTTCTAATGAATGAATTTGTATACATAATACGGGAAGCTAGGGAAATCTTTGATTTTTATGGCATGAATCGTGAAAAGCCCGTAATTGATGAAATTCTTTATAATAGTGATTATGCTTTGAGACATTTGCTTGGAGATAACCAAATCTTTGATGAGAATCTTAAAAATCAAGTCCCCATTTTAGATATGATCCAACAAGTTTTTAACGATGTTAATCAACACTATTCTTGGATCACTACTAGAAATCAAAGGGGATATGATAAAAAGCAACTAGATAGTGCTAAGGTTTCCATGGATAATGTGTTATACGTCTAATTTAGAAAACCTCCTGACACAAATACCTCCAAGGAAAACAAGGATAAGGATGACAAAACTTAGATCCTACGCGTTATGCCTAGCTAGGGGCGTAAAACGATAGCGCTCGTTGGGAGGCAACCCAACGTGTATCTTTTTGCTTTTTGGTTTTCTTTCTGTTTTCAATAAAATACCCAACAATACCTTTGGTTAGATGTATTTTTGTGGTTTAAATTAGTGTTTGTGCTAAGCAAGGCCTTTGGGATGATTTGGGTGAAAGTTGATTTGATCTTGCTGAAAAACAGAAACTTTTGCACTCACGAGATTATTTGTCATTTTTAACAGAAGACTGATTTCGAGTTTATTCTTTTTGCATAAGATTAATAGACAAATTTCTCACGTCGACTAATATTTTTCCGAATTTTTGGGGTTACAAAAGTTTTCGAAATATTCAGATTGCTACAGACTGTTCTGTTTTTGACAGATTCTGTTTTCTTTGCATTGTGTGCTTGTTTTGATGATTCTATGGTTTTCTTTGATGAGTATTTTCCATAGAAAAGTTGGAATACAGTAGATATAATGCAAAAACAAAATATGAATAGGTTTGGAATAGTACTTATAGTAGTGGTTTGCTTTCTTATACTAACGGATCTCACGAAGGTTTTGTTGAGTTTTGTGTGATTGAAGTTTTCAAGTTTTGGGTGATCTTACGATGGATGAAGGAATAAGGATTAGCAAAAGCCTAAGCCTGGGGGTGCCTGAGGCACCCCAAGATAATATTCAAGAAGTAGCAAGCAACTAATCTTTGGGATGCCCCCGAGTGGCATCCCCGCTTTCTTCTTACAACCATCAATATTTTACTCGAAGCTATATTTTTATTCGTCACATATTATGAGTTTTTCTTGGAGCGTCTTGTATGATATGAGTCTTTGCTTGTTTTTCTTTGTGTTTTAAGTGTTGAATCCTTGCTGAACACAGCTTTTTGAGAGAGACGAAAATTATGCTATCCTAGCTCCTATGCTTCACTTAAATTTTTAGAGCCATGAATTTGCTCTAGTGCTTCACTTATATCTTTTTCAGCACAGCGTGCTTTGTTCTGTTTGAAGATATGCTCTCATGCTTCACTTAGATTTATTTGAGAGTTAGTAAAATTTTCAGAAATTTGCTCTTGCTTCACTTACATTATTTTGACAGAAAGAAAAAAATTATGCTCATGTTCTTCACTTATATTTGTTTGAGCTTATCAAAAGCAACATATGAAAATAGTCCCAAAGTGATAGATATCCAAGGAGGTTATAATAAAAACTTTCATGAAGATCATTGGACAAAATAAACTTGATTCTTAGTAATAGTTTTGAGATATGACGATATTATATGTGTGTCATGCTGATGAGTAATTGTGCTTTAGTAAAAATATTGATGTTAAGGTTTGTGATTCCCTATGCAAGCACGAAAGTCAATAGTTATGCAATGAAATTTATATCCTACTTGTGGTGCATTATTTGGTGTTACTTATGCTTAATGATTGGGTACGAGATTTTTCACTTTTTGGTTGGTCGCTTCTCAATCTTTTTGCTAGCCTACATTTTGCACCAAGTATGATCACTACTTGTGCATCCAAAACCCTTTTAAACCAGTTTTGCCTTATGAGTCCACTATACTACCTATATGCGGGTTTTCCATGCCGTTCTAAGCAAATTTTCATGTGCCATCTCTAGTTTTCGAAATAAACTTCTCTTTTGTGTGCTCTACCGCTCGCGAGGCGGTGAAGGGTGGCCAATATTTTCCATGCTAGATTTGTTATTCTCACGATGAGTGTCTATTCACTTGTCATTGCACGAGAGTACGACAAAGGTATTAGGGATGCCCAGTCCCAAAATGAAAAATGAATTTACTTTATGTTGTCAAATAATAAATTCCTTGGGAAGTGTGGTATGGAGGGCAACCGTGGATTCGGCTAGCCATGGAAAGTGAAAGTAATGGTGGAAAAAGGAATAAACTTTATTTTCTATTTGGGAATCGCCTATGATGTATCTAGCATGGAAAGTGTTGGGAGCTCTAAGTCATTTTTGTTGGTGGGAAAAGTATTCCTCTCAAAAAATGTTTTTATCTCTCAATTTAAGCTTTAAGCTCTCGCACCTCTACAAATCCCTACTTCCCTCCGCGAAGGGCCTTCCTTTTACTTATGCAATTTTTAGTTTGAATTTGAGTCTCCATATTCTCTTATAAAGCACCAACTAAGGGGCACTATGATCGTATTTGAGCATTGGGTATAGCTAATATTCGAGTGTGTTTCATGAGTGGATCAATGGTTGAGCATAATGGGCTAGAGATAACTTGCTTTAGTGTTGATATTTTGAAAGACATGGTTGCTTGTTGGTATGCTTGAGTATTATAGTCTTCATGTCAAAACTAGACTTTCGCTTTGAATCATATAAAATTCCAAATGTCCATAGTATAAAGAAAATAAATGTGATGAACATGTTAGGCAGCATTCCACATAAAAAATTCTGTTTTCATCATTTACCTACTCCAGGACGAGCAGGAATTAAGCTTGGGATGCTGATACGTCTCCAATGTATCTATAATTTTTGATTGTTCCATGCTCTTATATTATCATTCTTGGATGTTTTACAATCATTTTATATCATTTTCTGGTACTAACCTATAGACATAGTGCCCAGTGCCAGTTGCTATTTTCTACATGTTTTTTACATCGCAGGAAATCAATACCAAGCGGAGTCCAATCGCAGCGAAACTTCTTGAGGATTTTTTTGGGCCAGAAGGCATCTAGTGGGCCAGGAAAGCACCTGGGGGGGTGCTCCGAGGGGAGCACAACCCACCAGGGCGCGTCTGGAGGCACAAGCACTCCCAGGTGGGTTGTGCCCACCTCGGGTGCCCCATGCACCGCCTCTTTGCTCTATAAATACACCATTATTCCAGAAACCCTAGGGGAGTCAACGAAAATCAATTCCAGCCGCCGTAGAGTCTAGAAACACCGGATCTAATCTAGACACCATCACGGAGGGGTTCAGCACTTCCATTGGTGCCTCTCCAATGATGTGTGAGTAGTTCTTTGTAGATCTAGGGGTCCGTAGTTAGTAGCTAGATGGCTTCCTCTCTCTCTCTCAGTATTGATTATCAATACAATGGTCTCTTGGAGATCCATATGATGTAAGCCTTTTTGCAGTGTGTTTGTTGGGATCCGATGAACTTTGAGTTTATGATCAGATCTATGTTTTTATCCATGAAAATTATTTGAGTCTTCTTTGATCTCTTATATGTATGATTGATTCTAGCCTCGTATTTCTTCTCCGATATTTGGGTTTTGTTTGGCCAACTTGATCTATTTATCTTGCAATGGGAAGAGGTGCTTTGTGATGGGTTCGATCTAACATTGCTTGATCCTAGTGACAGAAAGGGAAACGACACGTATGTATCGTTGCAATTAAGGATAACAAGATGGGGTCTATTTCTACATAAATAGATCTTGTCTACGTCATGTCATTGTTCTTATCGCATTACTCCGTTTCTCCATGAACTTAATACAATAGATGCATGCTGGATAGCGGTCGATGTGTGGAGTAAGGTAGTAGATGCAGGCAAGAGTTGGTATACTAATCTTGGACTTGATGCCTATATAATGATCATTGCCTGGATATTGTCATGATTATTCAAAGTTCTATCAATGGCCCAACAGTAATTGTTTTCCCACCGTTTGCTATTTTTCTCGAGAGAAGCCACTAGTGAAACCTATGGCCCCCGGGTCTCTTTTCATCATATTTTCCTTTGCGATCTATTTTCCTTTGCATTTATTCTCAGATCTATTAAACCAAAAATACAAAAATACCTTGCTGCAATTTATTTGTTCCATGATCTATTTATCCTATCTACCACTTTTTACCTCAAGTTATTTGCCTATCTTGAGGCACCGTACCCGAAAGGGATTGACAACCCCTTCAACACGTAGGGTTGCGAGTATTTGTTATTTGTGTGCAGGGGTTGTTTACGTTGTGTGAGGAGTTTCTCCTACTGGTTCGATAAACTTGGTCTCATCACTAAGGGAAATACCGACCGTCACTATACTGCATCATTCCTTCCTCTTTGGGGAAATACCAATGTAGTTCGAGCAGACATCACACTTCCACGGGCCAATGATCACAACTTCCTCGGCCTTAGATCCAGGGCAGATCGCATTTTCCGACGACGGGAGGATTGACCCCGCCGGACTCTCTTCTATCTAGGTACTCTCAATCGGAGGCCCAGAGGCGATCGCGCCATCAGAGTCAAACGGGACTCTCCCAGTCACCGGAGAGCCGCACTCGCCTCTGGAAGATAACTCCGAACTGTTGAGGTCTGCACCCTCCGGACTCGATCAAGTATCCAGCCGCGCAGATCCGCAGACTCCCATCCAGCTTTCGCTTTTCGATGAAGTGCTAGGCTTAATACAATCTCTCGCCATTATGAAATCTTCGTCTCCGAACTACACCCAGCACAGGCTGGGAGCTGAGGTCGGGGAATTTTACACCCATCCACTTAATAGCCACTGTCGAAGATTTAACCGACATGCTAGACTATGCCTCCAAACACATCGACGACATGGACGACGATGTCGACACTGAGCAAAGCCAACACCTGCCTACTACAGGGCGTTGGATGGCCACTTCTACCTACAACATTGTGGGGACCCCGACTCATAAGTCGTGATCACCGAATGCACGTGTACAGTGATCCCAGAGATCAATGCTCACTGAACACACAGAAGCTGAATAACAAGAGTCTTACATCCATACATACCGTCTTACACAAATTATGACCATTATGGTCAAGTCTTACATAGATAAATCCATAGGGGCTGAATACCAAATAAACTTAGCAGTGGAAATCTTCGTCGATAAGTAGAACCCATGCCATCTGCCTTAACCCTATAGGCATTCTGACAGGGAAACGTCCTAGTTCGCATGTTCGTCTCCAAAGAACTCTTCTTCGAACTCCTGCTCTTCCATGCCTGGCCAATTAAATAACCAGTGGCAAGCCAAGGAGTACTTTGAATGTACTCGCAAGCAACCCATGATTTGGTTCAAAGTAACAATGCAACTATACAACAAGTAAGCAACCTAGCTTCAAGCTAGTTAAGATGTCCTATCGACTTGTGAGATATGCATCAATGAACATGGGTAACCTTGAGAACAGGTTACAGATATCAACATAAATGGGGTTAGGATAAATGCCATTTCATTCAACATGTCAAGTCACCACCTTGACACAAATAGTTCTCTTCCACACACACATGCACCGAGATTGTAAAATTTCTGGACATAGTTTAAGTAGCACCTCCCAACTGTCCATGACCGTGGACACGGCTATTCGAATAGTTTGACACTCTGCAGTGGTTGCGCACTTTCCCCACAAGATCCGGGAAGCTTTCGTGTCATCCACGATCCTGCAGTACCTCAAGTACTGGGGGGAAGCACCTGATCATTACCTTTCCCTAGACGACACTAACATAGGGTCCACCCGTTGATACACGGCCCTCGTGTATAAGCAAAAGATCGTGGGACTCTGCCCTTTTTCACATTATTACGCATACACGAAGGGACCAATGGTGTGTCCGGTGCCCTGTGAAAACAGTCATGGCCGCCTAACCAAGCACGACCCCGTCCCGAGAGTGACCTCAAGTCACCCCCATCACTAGTAATGTGGGCACCATGCTAGTATCAGTCTAAGTAATCAATAATGCCCCGTCCCATAAAGGGGTAGAGAGGTTGCACATGTTTGGCTGGGACGATAGTCACACATAAATCTAATCCATCATTTTACACACACACACACACACACACACCAAAAGCTCTCTTCTTTACACCACTTCTTCCTCAAGTGGTGACCTTGGTTAAACATCTCCCAAGGGCATTAGGGGCACCTGATGGGGTTTTCCAAAGAATGTAACCATGAAGAGTTCATGGTACACATGCATCATTATGCATCAACTAGTCTCTTGACAATGCAATCATGAACAAGGTAAGGTCATGAGTAGGGGTATGCATCATGGGGTGGTTCACAACAAGTTTACCACCGTCATATTTCATCATCATGCAATCGGAAAAAGGCTACCGATGAACAAGAGGGGTGTCATGGTCAAAGGGCTGCTTGCCTTGATTGGCTTGGTCTTCAAGTTCTTCAAATCCATCTCCTTCTTCTTCAGCAACTTCGTCTAATACGGGATCTAATCGTCGCAAGAAAATGACGAGAAAATAAGGCAATAGTAAAACAAAAAAACCAAAGTGCTCAGAAAAATGTCAACTTATTTTTGATAAATACCAGGGGGAAATCTAAGAAGGGGAAAATTCCTAGTTTTGGATTTGGAGTTAAGGAATAGTGGAAATGGATTTTCAAAGAAGGATTTAAATGCTCAAATTTGAATTTAAATTTGAACAGTACAGAAAAGTGTGATGGATGTGTATGAAGGTTACGTCAATAAATAGGTGGAATTATTCTAAGATTTTAGGGGTTGGAATTATTCCATTTGGATAAATATTTTATCCTGTGGAATTTTTATAAAACAGACAGAAAAAGAAAAAGAAAAGTGGCACTGTGCCACTGGGCCAGAAAGGCCACAGTGCAGCAGGCCCAGAGGGAAAAGAGGCCCAGGCGAGCCAGCACGCGCGCGCCAGGTTTTTAAACCTGACGGGCGGGACCCTGTTGCCAGTGGGAGAGAGGGGGGGGGGCGAGAGAGAGGTGAGGATAACAGGCAAGGCCCTCTTGTCATCTCTGACCTCGCGACCGGAGGGTCGGCGTGCTCACCGGCGGTGAAGCAGGGCACGGCGGGTCGAGCTGACGGCACGGTTGGACTCGGCGTGGAGTCGCCGTTCGGGTGGTGGTGGTGGATGTCACCGAAGTTTCGTGGTTCGCCGGTGAAGAGGAGGCACGACAGAGGAGCATCGGGCGGCGGTGGCTCCGGCCGTTTCCGGCAGCTATAGAGAGGGGAAACAGGGGGGAAAGGACCAGGGTGACGCATAGGCTCCAGATCGAGAGGAAAGCGAGGCGGGGAAGGCCTGTACCTCGTGAACTTCAGTGAGCCGAAGCGGCAGAGCTTGAGCTCGATCCCGAGCTCGGGAGGCTCTAGAGACAAACTGGGGGTGCAGGGGGATGATTTGGTGGTGCAGAGGGCAAGCAGTGTGGAGAGAATGGCATGGGGAGGCTTTATATAGCTGCATGATGGTCCACCGTGGACTCATGTGCCGGCGAGGTCGTTGCCGATGCCACGGGTCACGGGGGCCTATTTGAATGTGTCTGGGGTGCTCGTGGGGTTGGTCCAGAGCGAGCGGGTGAAGGGAGAGAGCAGGAGGAGGGCCAGGGGCACCGCGCGTGTGAGCGTGCTCACTGGTGCGCCTGGGCGGCCGGCGCGCGTGCAAGCTGGGGCAAGAGGAGGGAGAAGGAGGAGGGGGGCAGAGGTGTGGTGTGCTGCGGACGTCGAGGAACATCGGCTGGCATGAGGGGGAGAGCCGAGGTGGCCGAAGGTGCCTGGCAGAGGGTGGCTACAGTGCGGGAGCGCACTTTAGCACGCTCCAAAGCGCCCAAATGGCCGGCATGTCCATTTCTATGCAATTTGAGCGCGGCCAAGGATGTCTGGTAGCTCTAGGGGGAAGTAAAGAAGAGGGGAGGAGCATTGGATGCCCCGGGGAGCCAGTAGGAGAGGAGTGGGGTTGAGAAAGAGAGAGGGAAAGGGGCTGTCCAGAGGGGTAAATGAGGTGGTTTCACCCCTCAATCATTCAGCTGAGATGCAGCCATAGTTACTGGAGGTAGAGGATGGCTTGGAGGGGCTGTGGTAAAAAGTTGAGGCCATGGAGAAGAGAGGAAGTGGTCAAAACAGGGGCTTTAGTAAAATGGCAGAAGGTGTTTGTTGCTGGTTTGGGCAAGAAGATGAACTCCTCTTGTCATGAGGCTTGACAGGGTCAAATGGCAGGAGATAATAATAGGTTCCACCAAGGTTGAGTCCATTTGGGCAAAGTTGCCAATGCAACTTTTGTAAACCCTAGAAATCAACATAAATGAGTTTTCCAAGATCTAGACATGCAAAACTATTCTCCTTGATGCACCACTTGGTGCAGTGTCATCATTTGGGGTTTAGAGCATGCCCACAAAGGTTGAGAGCAAAATAAGAAAGTTGACAATGTAAAGTTGTTCAAATTTGATTCTGGATAGAGAGGGTTTTGAGGCACTTTGATCAAGATATCATTTTCTCCAACTTGTGCCATTTGGTCTAGATACATAATTAGACCATTGGAGCATGTGCACCAAGTTTGAGAACATTTGGACATGTTTGGCAATGTAGAGTTGCTCAAACTTCAAAATGGTCAGGGATGGTTTTGAGTAGATTTGTTGATGTTATGTTGTTCTCCAAGACATGAGGCTTGGCAAGATGATCCAACATGTCATATGTGACACGCTAGAATTTTCTTGGAATTTTTAGAGAATATTTTCTTTGTAATATTTCAAAAGCTTGAAATATCCAGAAAGGGTTTTTGAGGGGTTTGACCAATATTTTGAACATGACCATGTGTTGAAACTCTTATATATGGACAATATATGTCCACTGAGTTTCCCTAAATTTTCACAAATATTTTTAAAGTATTAAAATAATTTTAACCTATTAAGGACCATTTCTTGCCTAAAGAAAAAGCCTTTAAATAAAATAGCAAAATGACTTTTAAAATTATACTTTTGTGGTTTTTGGGATTCCTATACCTAATAGGAATCAAACATACTCTTTGAAAGATTTTTCATTCCCCAAATCAAGTACTTGCACTGCAAACCTCAATTCAGGGGTTTTTGGAAAACTAAATTTAGAAAATACTTTTTGGCCAAATTATTTTTGTAAGAAAATTCTATATTGTACTATACACATGGTATGATCATTGGGCAGAAGTTTTGGATCAAGGAAATGAAGTATAGAAGGTGAAGTTATGTTGACTTTTAAGAGCACTTGAAAACACAGAGAGAAAACCAAGTCAAATAAGAAGTCAAATAATGCAAAACTTTTTGTCAAACCACACTTTATCATGATTTATCATCTTAAGTGTTGTGCCATGAAAATTAGGGTGTGACAGACGTATACATGGTGGATACTCCTGAGGAAAAGGACGACGATGGCGTTCAAGATCCAGGCAAGGACAAGCCCGTCGATGAACCACGAAAGCGCCAACGTCAGCGGCGCCACTCATGATCAAATCGGGCAAAGGACAACACTACCGGCACCGGAGATAATGAAACCCCGGACAACGCCAAAGACCACCCCATCGAGCCCACGTCTGAACAGGACGAGAGGGAGGAGGGTCAGTACAGCCCCGAGCACGCTGATCACGAGGACTCAGAGGACAACAATTACTTCTTGCCTCCAAAGAGGATGTGAGCCTTGGTGACGAAGATTTCATCATACCAGAGGAACCCCTCGAACAAGAACACTTCAAGCGACAACTCAATGCCATGGCATGGAGCCTGAAAAAGAAACAAGAGCAGCTTCAAGCTGAACAGGACATGCTCAACGATAGATGGACTAAAGTCCTAGCCGTTGAAGAGTACTGCCTTGAGCGACCAGTAAAGAATTACCCCAAGAGCAGGCTGCTGCCACAATTCGACGATGAAGCCATCGAGCCAATTCCGTCAAAATACAATATGTTGATCAGCCAGACCGACCACCACGTGCACGGGACAAAATGGCCTATCAGGCCGAATACCAGCCCGCACCACCTCGTCGTAGAGGCAAGGATACAACAGTGCCGGACTAAACTTATGCCCTACGTCAGGACCTGGCCAGTAAAGCCAGTCAGAACAAATCGACCAATGGATCAAGAGAACGTGCCCCGGCACGAGAGGATGCCCACCAAACCTGGCGCGATCAACATCATCAAGTTCGAGGCCAGCACCGAACACAAATGTCATCGGAACTGCGTCGCGATGTAGCCAGGTATAGAGGTGCCGCACACCTTATGTGCTTTACTGATGAAGTAATGCAACACCAATTTCCGGAAGGTTTTAAACTTGTAAACATCAAACAATATGATGGGACAATAGACCCTGCCGTCTGGATCGAGGATTTTCTTCTCCACATTCACATGGATCGTGGAGATGACCTCCACGCCATCAAATACCTCCCTTAAAGTTGAAGGGCCAGCACGACACTGGTTGAATAGCCTCCCAGAGAGCTACATAGGGAGATGGGAAGATCTAGAAGACACTTTCCTGGACAACTTTCAGGGCACTTATGTCCGGCCTCCGGATGCCGACGACCTAAGTGACATAATCCAGCAACCCGGAGAGTCAACCCGCAAACTTTGGAATCGGTTCCTCATTAAAAAGAACCAAATCGTGGACTGTCCAAACGCCGAAGCCTTAGCAGCCTTTAAACATAGCGTCCATGATGAATGGCTTGCCCAACACCTCGGGCAGGAAAAGCTGAAAACCATGGCAGCCCTGACAACACTTATGACCCACTTTTGCATAGGCGGAGATAGCTGGCTAGCTCGTAGAAGCAACAGATACATCGATCCTAGCACCTCTAAGGCCAGGGACGGCAATGGCTGGCCACGATGCAACAAAAACAAACGCCGGAATAACAATGATGACGCCGAAGACACAACAGTCAATGCCGGATTCAGTGGTTCTAAATCCGGTCAGCGGAAGAAACCTTTCAAAGGCAACAGGGACAGTCCATCCAACTTGGACAAAATCCTCGATAGGCCCTATCGGATTCATGGTACCCCCGACAAGCCTGCTAACCACACCAATAAATTTTTTTGGGTTTTAAACAGGCCAGTAAGTTAAATACCGAACACAAGGGGAAGGGACCTCCAAACAAAGACGATGATGAGCCCCGTCAGCCGAACACCGGGGGTTAGAAGCAGTTTCCCAATGAAGTAAAAACAATGAACATGATCTACGCCACACACATACCCAAAAGGGAGCACAAGCACGCACTAAGGGACGTTTACGCCGTAGAGCCCGTCATCCCAAAGTTCAATCCATGGTCAGCCTGTCCGATCACTTTTGATCGCAAGGATCACCCAACCAGTATCCGTCACGGGGGTTCGGCCGCCCTGCTACTCGATCCTATCATCGATGGATATCATCTCACCATAGTCCTTATGGACAGCGGCAGCAGTCTTAACTTGATCTATCAAGATACTGTCCGCAAAATGGGCATCGACCCATCAAGAATCGAGCCAAGCAACACTAGCTTTAGAGGAGTGATACCCGGCATGGAGGCCCATTGTACAGGCTCATTAACACTGGAAGTCGTATTCGGCTCTCCGGACAACTTCCGTAGTGAGGAACTGATCTTCGACATCATCCCTTTATGTAGTGGCTATCACGCACTACTCGAACAAACCGCCTTCCCCCGTTTTAATGCGGTCCCACACTATGCTTACCTGAAGCTTAAAATGCCCAGACCGCGGGGTGTCATTACAGTCAATGGAAACATGGAGCGCTCCCTCCGAACTGAAGAGCACACCGCGACCTTAGTAGCCGAGGTATACAACAGCCTCATCAAGCCGAACAATTCATCGGCCATCAAGACTAATGACATCGTCAAAAAGGTCCGGTCCGCACCTCCTGCAGGTAGCTCGGCGGACCCGAACCTCAAATAGGAATTCTGCCTCCGTCGACTGCCCTATAAAGCTGCGGTATATGTACTGCGCGTACACCATTACGCACTCAAAATACCTTGGGCAACGCTGGAGGCACACCTCGGGATAGGTCCATAGTACGGCTCGACCCTGTTTGGACCTCACATACCCCTTCCCTTTTTCCCTTTTCACTGTAGGTTCTTTCAAAAACCTAAAAGCTGTATGGTTGCATGAGGGCTCCCTTTTCGGCCCCTCTTCCTCTTCTTTACAGACAACCATCTTACATCTCCTTTCAAAGGACTCACTACTAAGGAGAAATAGCACAGACGTGCGGTAGGGTAGCACTGGGATCTTCAAACCATTACTCTAAGGCCCTGTGTAAACCTACCCCTTATGCAAATTTTCTCGCATGTAACATGACCTCAGTATTCATGACACTATTTGTCTAAACACATCTGGATGTAGGAAGCAAATAGTCACCACTTTTTGTTTGGTATGCATATTATATCCTGTATTCCCTCCTTACTTCTGATTGACGTACGTGCTTTAGCCCGGCCTTCGCGTCGGGGGCTGTTTCGGCCCTGCACATTTTAAAGTCCGAACACCTATAGGGAACTCTTCGACATCCGGGATATGGCATTGTATGCATCGGCTCCGATTCATTTCTTTGGTCTATAGTTGGGTTGCTCGGCTCCTGTGCTTACCACCTTACGTTCCGCCAGTTCGGCTAAGGTTGTAAAGGGAGAAATATTGCGATTGTATTTCTGGTTCATCCGATTAAGTACCTCAGTAGAGAAAGCCGAAAACTGACCGTCATGATAATCGAGAGCTGGTTAGCAATCCGGTGACTTAGTGTTATACTACGGATTATTAGCGATTCTTTCCATGTCACATGAGGGGCTGGGATTTGACCAGCCGCGTTGCAAAGGCACCATAATCCGTAAGGCCGCTCAATGCAACAGATGTTACTAGTTAACCCCACCAATGGACTCCTATGGCTAAGTGAAGGTAATAAAGCCGCATAGTATGATTGCCTAGTTCACCGCGCGGACTCCTCCTCTAAGGACCAAGGCGTTGGATAAAGTGCAGCCATGCGTTCACGCACACCACTATACTGTTGACATGGGGGCAGAAGCCGATGAGTGGCAAACTTCAGAAGTATAAATAATAAATGGCCGCACAGGAGGATAAAGTTAACACAAAAGGCGCAATTATAGCGTGGATTCATAGCATGGTTTCTGCCACCCGAGTACATTTAATCAAACATAACATCCTTTGAGCACTGGCCCTCTAATATTCGGGCCCCTTCCAGGACATCTTCAAAGTACTTCTCCGGCTTCTGGTGATTCTTGCCCTCGGGCGGACCTGCGGTCGCCACTTTGGTGGCCTTCATCTTCGCCCATTGCATCTTGACGCGGGCAAAGGCTATCCGGGCACCTTCTATGCACGACGACCGCTTGATGGTGTCAACCCGAGGACGAGCATCGACAAGCCGTTTCACGAGGCTGAAGTAGCTGCTGGGCGTGGGCTCGGCTGGCCAAAGTTGGACTATCAGATCCTTCATGGCCAAGTCGGCCACCCTAGGCAGATCGATTAGCTATTTCAGCTGATCTTTGAGGGGCGTTGGATCCTCTGGCGCAAGATACTACGACCAGAACAACTTCTCGGTTGAGCTCCCCTCCTTGGCTCGAAAGAACTGCGCGGCGTCGGCTAAACTCCTCGAAAGATCCGCAAATGCGCCTGGAGAACTGCAAAGTCAGATCAGCAAGATATACCTTCTACTTCCAAATTTACTTTGTAGAAGAAAGGCCTTACCAGCCGCTATCTGCCTCGCCTGCTGGATCTGATGGCGAGCGCTCTGGGACTCAAACCGGGCCTCCTTAACATCTGGAGAGCCTTGGCGAGTTCAGATGCTTAGTATGAAGTCTTCTCCTCCAAGGACTCACACTTGCTAATGGCGTCCTTGAGCTCTTGCTCGACTTCGGCCACCCGAGCTTCATGCTGACGACGGGCCGTTTGATCTGCCTCCAGCTCCTTAACCGCCATGTCAGCGGATGCCTTGTTTGCCTCCGCCTCCTTCCTGGCCTGGGCAAGCGCGCTTTTGAGGGATTCGACCTCGGCCGCGCCAACTGTGATCACATTCACAAAATCAAATGAGTACAAAGGCTCAACATACATACCACTTCTAATATATAAATTCTGCAGACCTTGCGTCCCCTCGAACCACCTGTTGATGCGGTCGAGCTCCTCATTTGTCGGCGTCCTGGATTTGGCGGTATCCAGCCCTGCCTGCGGCCCACCGCGCGACTCCATCGACGGCCTAGTATGGCCCAGTATCAACACCAAGACCGCAATACCCTCACGAGGGGCCAAGCCTCACGAGGCGGACATCGACAAGACCCCCGAAGGAAGTGGACTCCTTAGGAGGGCTCCTGAGGGGCGGAGAGTTCTATGCAAGCTACCTCACGAGGCTCAGCTGACGTGAGCCATGACGACCAAGGCCAGGTGGGCGCCAGGCGGGTGCAGAGCGCAGGTTTCCTCTTCGGTGCAAGGGAGGCAAGCCACAGGCGCAGAGTCCAGAGGAATCAGCCAAAGGTTTCCATTCTGGTGCAACAAGACCAAGGCTGCCAGGAAGGCAGGATGGAGGTCATCACCGAGCCCACCACAGCGTCACGACCAGAGGCTTTTCGCAGGCGAAGACTACTTTTGTCAGGATAGACTGTACTACTTGTCCCCTTTCAAATCCCGCCGTTGTGGAATCCCTACCCGCTCATATTTGGGAAGAGGACCAAGGCCACTATATATAGGACCTAGCCACCACCATAGAAAGGGACCAGGACCGGGACTGGGACCGAGATCAGAACAAGTAGAGCACCACACCAGCTCAAGAGCACCTCACCTCTTGAGGCTTGTTCATCCACTGTACTAGTTCATCCATAGCCCCTCCAGGCAATCCGCCACACCACACTGGATTAGGGTATTACACCACAACGATGGGCCAAACCAGTATAAATCTATGTGTCTTTGTGTCTCTTTGAGCTCGACGCGCTAGGCTTAGGAAGATTGCGAGTAAGCAGGCTAGGTAGGTTGAGATCTCCACACGCACCCTAGAGTTCGAACCTCTGAAGGGTTGCCGGATCCCTAAATCCGACATTTGGCGTGCTAGGTTGGGGTGCGTCGGATCCTCTCTTCTGCCATTCGATCCGCCACCATTCCGACACCTCCATGGCCGACACGCGCAGGGCTCGCGCTGAGCGTCGGGATCCGGTTGCCGCCCACGTCGCTGAGACGGCTCCGGTGGGTGACGGCTATGCTCGCCGTGCTCCCTCTCCGGTGGCCAATGCCGCCATGGGCCCTGCTGGCCACGAGTAGCAAGCTTCATTGCTGCACCCGTCGGTGTGCTATGACGGCCGCACCGCTACTCCATCACTGACACCGGCACCTTCGTCATCCCATGCGTGCCGCGGCTAGGTGGACGCACAGGCCGCTCTGCTCACGGCACGGGAGCTTCTTCACTACCGTCCGGTGGGTGATATCTATGAGGAGTGGCTCGAGCGGATCGTCGAGCTCATCAGCATCGCGCACGGGGGCTCCGACGGGCCGACTCGCTTGCTGCCTCAGCAACCACCTGCAGCGGGCGACGTCGCGCACAGGGCTCCCTCTCCACCTCCGGCCCAGAGTGCCATCATCGAGCCAAGGCGTATGGCTCCACGGCGTGACACGCGGCGCCCGGCGCCTGCTCAGGATGTTGTGAGCTGCCAGGTGGTGCAACGTCCGGAAGGAGAAGCGTGAGTGCTTCCAGCACCCCAGCACCAGGCTCGCGCGCCGCCATAGGAGATGGTGGTGTGCGTGCACCAGGACCATGTTCCACCCCCTCACGACCTCCGGTTGCCACAGCAAGATGGCGCACGTTCACTACAGAGCTCCGCAACATCGTCTGGATGAGCAAGTTCATGCCTGAACAGCCTCCATGCTACGACGGCACCGAAGACCCTGCCGAGTTCCTACAGCTCTACGAGCTGAGCATCAAGGCGGCCAACAGCAACGAGAACATCATGGCAAACTGGTTCCCGATGGCCCTCAAGGATGGCATGCATTCTTGGCTCCTGAACCTGACCGAGGGGTCGGTTTCTTCCTGGAAGGAGATGCACAGCCGCTTCACCGCCAACTTCCAGGGCACTCGCGACCGTTCGCCGGCCGCGGGCGACCTGCGCCGCCTCAAGCAGCAACTTGGAGAGACCCTGCATGAGTATATCCAGCGGCTCAACAACGTTCGCCTCAACATTCCCAAGGTGTCTGACGAGGCCATCATCTCCGCGTTCCCCGATGGCGTTCGTGATGTTGAGATGAAGGAGGAGCTAGCCATCCACGAGGATCTCTGCACCGCTCTGGAGATGTCCAACATGGCGAACAAGTGCGCAAGGGCTGAGGAGGGACGCCTTTCCCTCCTCGAGCTCCCTGATGCTGATCCAGAAGACAAGAAGACCAAGATCAAGGAGACGAAGCTCAAGGGGCCATCTGTGCTTGCGGCCGAGCCAGAGACCAAGCACAGCTACGACCACCCCGAGTCATCCAAGGGAAAGCGGCCGTTCTACGCGTTCCACAATGTCTACAGCCACAACACCAGCGACTGCCAGGAGCTCAGGGCTCTGCGCAACGGGCGCCTCGGTCCACGCCCCAAGCGCAACGATCGAGGCTACGGTCGCGGAGGTGGCCGAGGTGGAGGACGCTGGGATGGACGCGACCGCCGTCAGGAGTGGTGCGACTAGCCTCAAGAGGACCACTGGCAGGACCAGCCTCGCGAGGGCAACTAGAGGGAGCAGCCCCGTGAGGACCGCCCTCAGGGCAACGCAGCTTTGCCTCCTCTGCCTCCACCGCCAAGAAGGAACGAAGATCACCACCAGGACGAGGGGGCTGGGGGCTTCCAGGAGCCTCGGGCTATTGCCTGCATCTTGGGCGGTTCACAGGCCCCGGCTTCCCACCGTGTCTCAAGCAGTTTGCGCGCGAGGTGAATGCAACACTCCCCAAGCCTGAAGCAACTCGCCCTCTCAAGTGGTCCAAGTGCGCCATCACCTTCGACTCCTCAGACCGGCTCAAGTGCGTGGCCACTGCTGGCGCACTCCCCATGCTCTGCTCCCTCGTCATCAGCAACGTGACCGTCACCTTGATGGCGGAGCAGGGCTCAATGTTCTCTCCATTCAGACGTTTGACAGGCTCCAGGTGCTGTACTACCAGCTGCTCCCCACCAAGCCATTCTCAAGAGTGATCGATGGATCGACACATTCGATCGGGCAAGTTCGCCTCCCTGTCACCTTCGGCGAGCGCAACAACTACCGCACCGAGCTCATCGACTTCGACGTCGCTGACATCCTCCTTCCCTACAACGCCATCCTAGGGTACCCAGCACTGGCCAAGTTCATGGCGGCCACGCACCACGGCAACAACGTCCTCAAGATGCCAGGAAGCGGCGGCATCATCACGGTCGCCTACCAAGAGAAGGATGCAGTGTGCTCTCTCGAGCGCGCCTTCCAGGCTTGAGAACCCAGAAGACGAAGACGGAGCCCTCCCACCTGAGGTCGCCCCCAAGATGAAGAAGCTGCAGCTGGGCCAGGGGTCTCATGAGGGAGCATCACTCGAGGACGCAGCGCTGAGTCTCGCGTCTCCGGACGCGGCACCTTCACCCATCGCATAGGAAGGCGCGCCCGGCGCTCCTCTCAGGCTGGGCTCGGGGGCTGTCCTTTGGAGGGTCTCTAATCTAGCCAATATCGCGAGAGTGGCGCTCGGGCACCATGTGGAGGCGCTCTTCAGAGCACACTTCCCCAGAGAAGGTAGCAGGCGTGGGGAACCAGACATTCAGGAGTTCATTAGCAAGGCAACCTAGGAGATTCAGGAAGGAAGGGTTCTACAAGGCGACCGTTGCCTGCCACGTGGCACAATTCATTACCCTGTCGAGGGAAAGGAGTTCCGCATCTACATCGACATCCCCGGGCTCAACAGGGCCGCGTCTCGGCACCTCATGTGGCCGTCTTGTGTCGGTCTATGCGAGGCTCCGCCTCACAGCTATGTCTGCATGCCTTTTGGCCTGGCGGGCGCGGCTGAGGCATTCCAGCGCTGCATGAGGGACGCTCGGGCGGCGTGCGAGGCCCGGCACCAAGCGATCCTGGCAGAGATGGAGGAGGACCTTCAAGAGCCTTCCGGTCCCTCCGAGCCTCCCGAGGCTCGGCACCGGAGCGGCTCATGAGGAACGGCTTCAGCGGCATGCATTTTTTGGCTACTTCAACAAATCTTCAGCAATGGTACTAGGTGACATCTCCCTAGTTCTTTCAGTTTGGAGGCGCCCCTCGGGCTGCATCATCCCCAGGCCGTGTGGGTCCGTCCCTACGACATCTATCATTTTGCATTCACCAGGACTATCTAATCATTTCTGTGAATTTGTCTATGATTGTCACCTCTTGACCACCATCTCACAACCTTCATGCGTTCTGACTAACGCCATTTCTGCATCACTGCATGATACTCACATCGGCACGGCACTTGTGCTCGGGTCCGTCCCTGCAACGCTGATAAACCAAGGGATCGAGCTCTGGTTCGCGGCCCGCCTCGCGTACACCACCTCGCAGGGTCCTCAGTGCCTCCGTCTCATGCCCTGGGGCTCTCGGCCTCCTTTGTCATCCAACCTGCAGGTTCACCCAGCAATGGGCAAAGGTCGGCCCAGACAACCACCATCTAGCCTTGTGAGTCGCTTGCACATTATAGGGGGGCCTCCCGAGCATTGCGTCTCGGGACCTCCTACTGGCTCTCCAGCCCTCACCCCCTGGCCTTTACCACGGCATCACGACCTGGCATACCAGTGGTGGCTGAGCTCGCTCGAGGGCCGGGACCCGAGGACATAGAGCATTTTGGGGAGCGAGGCAGGAGGGTGGCCAATGCAGGCTGCATGTAATGGTACCACAGGCGCGACAGCAAGCATCACCTCCCTAATGGACTCAGACAGTAAAAAGATAAGTCTCGGCTCGCTACAACACTAGTTGTGCTCCCCACGCCCCGCCTCGCAGTTCCACTTGGGCGGTTCCACTCCCCTTTTCGATTTTCTATACAGTTGCTTGCACGCCAAAGGGGACCTCGTGAGCATCGCGTCTCATGAGCCTTGACCACGGCATCGCGACCTGGCATACTAGCGACGGCTGAAGCCTGCCTGGGGACTCGGTCTTATCGGTGTACAGCACCATGCTGTCTAGGGAAGAGAAAAGGGAGGGACTCAGCCGAACTGGAATGCGCGCATCCATTACAAAATCAAAAGAAACAGCGATACTATTAAATGCATTTCGATCCTTACAAACCCACGGGGGCTGATCTTCATCTCGCGCAGGAGAAACAACTTCAGGGCCCTACGGTATCGCTGACGACGCCGGGTGGCAGCCGCAACTGCGCTGCAGCCTTGGCGGGAGCTTGGTGGCACGTAGCTGTCGTCGCTCGACTCCGAAGAATCACTGGGCTCAGGAGAGTCGCTGAATTCCCAGGAATCAACGCTGCTGCTGGACGAAGCGCTAAAGGTGGCAGTGGCGTATCCAGCACCCACTACGGCGTCCCTCGAGCTGTCTCCTCCGGAGCAGCATTCCAGCCGCTCACCCTCCTTGTTGAAGACCTTGAAAAACAAGGTGGCCGCGCCGTCGTACTCGAAGTGGATCGCCAGGGCTCCCTCCGCTTGGCAAGCCCGAGCGATCTCGCCCCATCCTCGCGTCATGAAGACGTCTCCAGGTGGAACCACCTCGACTTCAGCCCCGGTAGCCAAGTTGTGGCACCCTACATGTTGCAGCCACAGCTCAACCGGTCCCCTCAGAGGCAACTCACGGGCGAAGAACCAAGGGAGTCGGATCCAGGTGTCGGGAGGCATCACCGCCCGCACCACGAACTTGCGCGAGCTACCCTCAGCGTGGGTCCATAGTGCGGCCGGCAGGGCAATGGCGGCCCTGCCATCCTCATCAGGCGCCGCACGATGGCGCACTCCATCGTCTTGAGTGTGGGCGTATAGGGGGAGGGGGAAGCCAGGCGGAGGCCTCGATTGCCAAGGTCTGGCCACCTCTCGCCCCACATGGGCGTCGTCAGGAAGGCGGATTCATTTCTTCGGCGGGAGAGGGTCAGGCCCCTCCCTAGGAGCCTTCCCCTTCTCTGCCGTGGAGTACCTTATGATCGGCTGTCAGGACCCCGACTCAATGCCACATCGATCTAGCATGTAACACCTCATATCACTTTGCGGCCTCACGCACGGTATTCCCACGGGTGTCGCCTTACCTTAGCCCGGGACCGTTTGCGCCTTTTGGCACACGTATATGACAGTGTCGCTAGCATCCATATGATAAGGAGCCTGGGCTGACATGGCTAGTCGTAAACCCAAAGTGGCACAGACTTACATGGACAGGCATCCATGACCCAGCATCGAACGTGTTGGTCATCAGCGAGCGAATCCAGGCTGTAGCACTGGGCTAGCAGGACTCCGGTGAACCGGGCTGTAGCGGGCTAACAGGACTCCGGTATTCATCGCGTGACATTTCCCCGAAGGGACAGACACAGGAACGAAGAAGGACACATGCCGGCCAGCCTAAGTGTTCCGGAGCAGTAGCAAGCTACCATGGCTCAGTGGAAACACTAGGAGACATTTCCCCGTAAGAGAGGCTACTAAAGATAAACAACTAGATGGTCAGATCCCACACATACCAAGCATTTCAATAACATACACACAATATGCTCGATATGTGCAAATACAACATGGCATCACAACATGACTCTACGACTCAAGCAACTCTTTTGAGGTGGCGCACACGAGTCCACATATTCACCAACCAATACACCACTATGGATCCGCTCCCGTCTCCCTACGAGAACGCCATCCATAGCACTCACGCTTATCTTGCGTATTTTAAGGTATCCACTTTCACTTGTCTATGAACTGATATAAGCAACCCAGAAGTCCTTTTCCGCGGACACGGCTATTCGAATAGATGATGTTAACCCTGCAGGGGTGTACTTCTTCACACACGCTCTCACCACTTACCGCCGTTTACACGACATGTACTCGGCAACCTTCAAGCGGAAGCCCAACGTGGGTGTCGGCCACGGCCTGCCTAAACACTCAAGTCTCTAGTCCAGGTTTATCGCCTATTCGGGTTCCATCCATGAGGAGATCCGGCCGGAGTTTCGCTCACAGCCCCAAACGATGTGAACAGGGTTCCGTGACACCAAACGGGCGCCCGGTTTACCCGGCCATGTGCCTACCGCATCACAGCCCACCCCTACGGTCAGCGCTGCGCACGGCCTCCAGCATACTACAAACACCAGAAACTACTTGCAACTCCTGGACAGAGGACAAGGGTGATCAAGAAGCCGAGAGGGTCCATTGGTTTCGGGCCCAATGCGTGGTAGTAGCTGAATCATGGATCACAAACACAGAACTCAGTTCCTGAGGACGGCTGCAATGAGACAACCCACCATGTACTCCTACATGGCCTCTCACCGCTACCTTTACCAAATCGTGTTCACACACTTAGCTCACACACAGTAGGACATGTTCACACACCTCTGATTCATCCCGGATGAATCAGACCTGACACAACTCTAAGCAGTAGCAGGCATGACAAACAAGCATGAATGAGTAGGCACAACAGGGCTCAAACAACTCCTACTCATGCTAGTGGGTTTCATCTATTTACTGTGGCAATGACAGGTCATGCAAAGGATAAAGGGGTTCAGCTACCGCAGCAAGTAACAGATGAATCGATGTTGTCCTAATGCAGTAAAAGAGAGCAGGAGCGAGAGAGTAGGATTGTATCGGAATGAACAAGGGGGTTTTGCTTGCCTGGCACTTCTGAAGATAACATTGAGTCTTCATCAGTGTCAACGATCACATCATCGGTATCACGTCTATCGAGAGGGGACAAATACCGGTAACACAGAAGGAAACATAATCAATGCAATGCACAATATGATGCATGATCATGACATGGCAAAATGAATGTGTTTTGGGCTAATGCAACTAGCCACAGATTAAATGAAGTTGGTTTGTGTCAGGTCCCCGACTCGATGTCACATCGATCTAGCTGGTAACACCTTATATCACTCTGCGGCCTCACGCACGGTATCCCCACGGGTGTCGTCTTACCTTTTCCCGGGACCGTTTGCGCCTTTTGGCTCACGTATATGATAGTGTCGCTAGCATCCATATGATAAAGAGCCCGGGCTGACATGACTAGTCGTAAACCCAAAGTGGCACAGACTTACAGGGACAGGCATCCATGACCCAGCTTCGAACGTGTCGGTCATCAGCAAGTGGGTCCGGGCTGTAGCACTGGGCTAGCAGGACTCCGGTAAACCGGGCTGTAGCGGGCTAACAGGACTCCGGTACTCAAAGCGTGACATTTCCCCGAAGGGACAGACACAGGAACGAAGAAGGACACATGCCGGCCAGCCTAAGTGTTCCAGAGCAGTAGCAAGCTACCATGGCTCAGCGGTAACACTAGGAGACATTTCCCGGTAAGAGAGGCTACTAAAGATAAACAACTAGATGGTCAGATCCCACACATACCAAGCATTTCAATAACATACACAATATGCTCGATATGTGCAATACAACATGGCATCACAAAATGACTCTACGACTCAAGTAGTTTATTCAATAGGCTCCGAGGAGCGAGACATTACAAACATGGGTCTCATGACCCAACAATCAGAGCATACAAGTCAAAGCACAAGCGGAAGCTATCATGTCTGAGTACAGACATCTATAAATGAAAAAGGCTGAGAAGCCTGACTATCTATCAGATCCTGCCGAGGGCACAAGATCGTAGCTGAGGTATCAAGCTAAACGTCGAAGTCCAAGCGGAACTACTAGTGAGACTGAAGTCTCTCTGCAAAAACATAGAATAGGCAAACGTGAGTACAAATGTACCCAGCAAGACTTACATCAGATCTATCTACACATGCATCATTATCAACAAAGGGGGTGGTGGAGTTTGACTGCAGCAAGCCAGCTTTGACTCGGTGGCTATCCTAAACTACGACTGCAAGCGACTCTTTTGAGGTGGCGCACACGAGTCCACATACTCACCAACCAATACACCACTATGGATCCGCTCCCGTCTCCCTACGAGAACGCCATCCATAGCACTCACGCTTATCTTGCGTATTTTAGAGTATCCACTTTCACTTGTCTATGAACTGATATAAGCAACCCAGAAGTCCTTTTCCGCGGACACGGCTATTCGAATAGATGATGTTAACCCTGCAGGGGTGTACTTCTTCACACACGCTCTCACCACTTACCGCCGTTTACACGACATGTACTCGGCAACCTTCAAGCGGAAGCCCAACATGGGTGTCGGCCACGGCCTGCCTAAACACTCAAGTCTCTAGTCCAGGTTTATCGCCTATTCGGGTTCCATCCATGAGGAGATCCGGCCGGAGTTTCGCTCACAGCCCCAAACGATGTGTACAGGGTTCCGTGACACCAAACGGGCGCCCGGTTTACCCGGCCACGTGCCTACCGCATCACAGCCCACCCCTACGGTCAGCGCTGCGCACGGCCTCCAGCATACTACAAACACCAGAAACTACTTGCAACTCCTGGACAGAGGACAAGGGTGATCAAGAAGCCGAGAGGGTCCATTGGTTTCGGGCCCAATGCGTGGTAGTAGCTGAATCATGGATCACAAACACAGAACTCAGTTCCTGAGGACGGCTGCAATGAGACAACCCACCATGTACTCCTACATGGCCTCTCACCGCTACCTTTACCAAATCGTGTTCACACACTTAACTCACACACAGTAGGACAGGTTCACACGCCTCTGATTCATCCCCGATGAATTAGACCCGACTCAACTCTAAGCAGTAGCAGGCATGACAACAAACATAAATGAGTAGGCACATCAGGGCTCAAACAACTCCTACTCATCCTAGTGGGTTTCATCTATTTACTGTGGCAATGACAGGTCATGCAAAGGATAGAGGGGTTCAGCTACCGCAACAAGTAACAGTTGAATCGTTGTTGTCCTAATGCAGTAAAAGAGAGCAGGAGCGAGAGAGTGGGATTGTATCGGAATGAACAAGGGGGTTTTGCTTGCCTGGCACTTCTGAAGATAACATTGGGTCTTCATCAGTGTCAACGATCACATCATCGGTATCACGTCTATCGAGAGGGGACAAATACCGGCAACACAGAAAGAAACACAATCAATGCAATGCACAATATGATGCATGCTCATGACATGGCAATATGAATGTGTTTTGAGCTAATGCAACTAGCAACAGATTAAATGAAGTTGGTTTGAATACAAGATTCAAATTCAAACTCCATATATGATTATTTAAATGCCATTTAATTGATTTGTTCTAAACAGCAGCTATAAGTTGTTCTAACATGCATGAAAATGGTACAGATGGATTCCTTGAATTTTTCTGATAATTTTTCATATATAAATTATTTAATTTGGAGTTACGGTTAATTTTCTATGATTTATTGAAGTTTAGGGCATTTTCTGAAGTTTCCTGAGTAATAATAAATCCAGAAATCCTTACTGCGTCATCCTGACGTCATGATGACGTCAACAGGTCAACGTGGCACAGTCCGGTCAAACTCTGACCGGTGGGTCCCGAGTGTCAGTGTCTAACTAAACTAACCTAGCTTAGTTAATACTAACCTAACTTAATTAGCCGGGCGGGGCCCGCATGTCAGTGAGAGAGAGGGGGGTCAAACCCAGGTCAAACTCGCCGGAGTTGACCCGAGGCTCATCGCCGGCGAGGCCAGGGACGGCGGGGAGCGTCGGGATTCACCCTCCGATGACCAAAAGAGCGGCGGAGGGGCTCTACGGGATGCCCAGGCTCGCGCGCATCTAACAGGGCCAACGGGAGAAGCTAGGGTGGCCGGAGGCGACGGCAATCATGACGACGGCGGCGGCCGGAGTTCGGGTGGTGGCGGGTTTGGCGCTACGAGCGGTGGTTTGGCGCGCTGAGGGCACTAGGGAGAAGCTCTTGCTCTCGCGCATCCAGAGGACCAAGTGGGAGGTCGTGGGGTCGTCGGAACTCATGCCGGCGACGAGCTTTGGCGGCGATGGTGTTCGGTGGTGCTCGGGCGCGTCGCTACGGTGCATCAGTGAGCAAATGGAGAGGCTGGGCAGCACCTGCTAGACATGGGGAGCACTAAGAGCAGCACAGTGAGGCCAGGGGAGCACAGAGGCTATGCGTGCAGCAGCAATGGCGTACGGTGGCTTCGGTGCTCATGGGGAACGGCGCTAGAGAGGGAGATAGGGCACGGGGAGAGGGGGAATCGGGTCAAAGGCTCACCGCGGAGCTGCAGGGAGGGTTAGTGGGCTCGGGGGCGGCCGGAGTGCAGCGAATCGGCGGCGACGATCTCCGGTGGCCGAGGAGGGAAACGGCGACGTGGGCAGCGATGCAGGGCTCCTGGCGTTGTGTAGCTCCATGGAGAGGTCGGGGGCGTCGAGGCGGAGCCTTTGGTCACTCTGGTGGGGTGGAACGACGGTGGTGGCTACGACTGCGACGAGCGGCGGCGACGGCGGTCCTCGGTCGCGCGAGTGAGAGAGCCAGAGAAGAGAGAAGAAGGAATGGGGGAGAGTGAGAGCGGTCCAGGGGGTGCGTGGCATCCTCAGGGCGACGGGGAGACAGGCAGAGAGGCGGGAGGTGGCCTGGGCGTGTGCCCGCGCGCTCCGGCCACGCGCCTGCGCCTACTGGCGCGAGGAGGAAGGCGACAGGGGGGGGGGAAGTGGTGGGCTGGGCCGTTGGGGAAGATGGGCCAGGTAAGTGGCGCCAGGTAGGTGGCCCAGGTGGCCTTCTCTCCCTTTCTATTTATTTCTGTTCTGTTTTCTTTATTTAATCTGTTTTGCCACTATTTTGAATTTAAAAATAATTCAAACAATGCCAAAAACTCCTCTGAAAATATTTATGCTGCTTAATGGACTTCTCCAAAAGCACATAAAATGTTTCAGGGTATTTGGAAATATATTCTATACAAATTTTGAATATAGTCCCAAATGCAAATAAAGTAATGATTTAAATTCATTGCTCAAAATATTCCTCAAAAATGTTCATTATTTTTGGTTTGGTGCAAAACCCTTGCCAAAATATAACCAACATTATTTAAGGCCATTTTGAAAACATTGAATGCATTTTCCAGGGTTCTTTGCCCCTCTTTTATTTAAGTTTTTGAGGCTTCCAAAATTCCTCAGTTCAAGTTTCAGAAATTTAAATATGATGCCTGGATGAAGATGCAACTATTTACAAACAACATTCTAGGGCTGTGACAACTCACCCCCACTAAACAAAAATCTCGTCCCGAGATTCAAGCGTAGGGTAAGGTGAAGGGGGAACGCAACTAGTATAATCTTCACGATCCAGGTTGCACTTCATAGGAACGTTGATTCGATCACCATCATTGTCCTGACGTCTTGCTCTGAGAACTCCAACTAGCAAGACGAGAAGAGGAAAGGAAAACTCTAGAAGAATCTATCTTCTCGAAGATCAATCAATTTAGGATCAGCTCACAAAGTGAGTCCTAGCAACATCTCTTGAGCTGAGACACGAAGCATACATCTGAAGAGATGGAGTGAGACAGATGACGAGGGCTCGCTAAGTAGACAACAATTTTTCACGCTTAAGACGGTGGTGAATGGTTGTCAACGTAACGAGGAGTTGAGTTGCCATGATCCCATAACGGGGCACCTTAGAGAAGGTGACTCGTGGAGATATCCCCTTAAGTGGCAAAAAGAATTACCTTTGATTCAGAGATCATTGAAACTCTTTAAACCAGCCTAGGACAATTCTCGAGCGATCGTTTGGAGGGGGTCGGTAGAATGGCATACTCGGACTTGGATGATGTGGATTACCTTGTTGAAGACAACGTAATGGATGAATTTGCTTACCACCGGAAATGGAAGAGACCCATGGTAGAATGGCACATTGGTGGTGCAAGCTAGGAACAAAATGCAAATGCTGGGAATGATTCTGGTAACTGGGGAAGAACCCAACAATAGAGAGTGGATTCCTTGTTTGAAAAGTTATAGCATAACCGAGGAAGTTGAGAGCAAACCTAGTTAGTGCCGATGATAACACCTAGCGCTTGTGCGTGCTCTCAAGAACTTGAGCATTTCCATATTCATCAAGGTTTTACCAACATTCGTGTCAAGGATCCTGGCAACACAACATACCACCATGATGAACAACGATGGACGAGGCAGATGCATAGGAAGATAACATCAACTCAGATTTCACCCTAGCGAGGCCAAGGAAACAAAATCTGGATGATCGACCGAGAGACATTTAGCACTCCGCTTCTAATGTTCTCCTTGACGTGCTAGTGTAACCCATTCATAGATATGGTTTGATAACTAGAACATCAAGTAAAGGTCGGACTTCAGGAGCAATAGAATCCATAAGGAACAGTTACGGAGGTAAATCCTACGAAATCCTTATGGGGAGGTGGCCAACTTCCTCAAACAAGATACTACAATGATAGGTCTTCCGTCTGGGTGTGTTGGCCACGACATCCACTTTACCGGTTATCGAGGGACCAATATTATAGTTCTTGGGAAATGTTCCAACCATCATATCTGCTTGAGACTCAGATCTGGTTGGTGTCAGGATATTCCAGTCTCATCGAGTCTAGGAAGAAAAACGAAAGTTTGCAACACAAATCGACGAGATGACGTTGCGAGATTCTCGGGAGATGAACTATGATAGCAAGCTCCAAAACATGAGCTGGTTCTGCTACAAACATGTGAACACGTTGTTCCAGACAAGCATGACCACAAAGTAGTCTTATAATAAAACACTACCGAGTTCAGGAGGGGGAACCATCAACGAGGGTATCGAAGTCCTTACATAAGTCCGGATTAGCTCTTATGAAGGAACTTCTTCTCCTTGAACAAATCAATCAGTGGCTTGGTGTGCTAGGGATACATATAGATTGAAGGTTGCAAGTCTTCAAGCCACAGCATTCTTCGCACGTGTGCATGACTGATTTGGAATGATTCCAAAGAAAGCAACATTGACTTTCTCGAATCCACGACGGCAACTTGCATCAGATGCACATGAATTAAAGGAAGTCACTACCTTCATCCAAACATATGCTTCATGAGCTAGCATGAACAAATGCTTTCAAAAGTTTCCAACACTAGCTTAATGTTCAACAAAATCATGGAGGAGATAAGGATGTTGTCAATGGGCTCAACAACAATTCATCCGGGTTTCCTTTTAAAAGGAATTCCATAGTTAAGTGAACACGGTGATAGCATTGGTCAGATCAAAGATGTAATGGTGTATGCTCGAGGGATCAACCACGAATAAGACAACATTACGAGCATCGTTGGTACTGATTTGATTTGACGATAGCCCACACTCAAATCAAAGGATTGATAAGACAATAGGTCCAGCAACTGATCACAGGGACCAATCGATGAAGATATCATCTTTCTTCAACACACACTACACAAGAATATTCCTTTGGAACAAACTAAGTTAGGCAAGCTTTTATCTTCCAATTCTCCAAGTTGTTGTCTAGCTTAACCAACTAGCTCAGAGATATCCAACACGGATTCTTGGAGAAAGGGTGGTTTACAGGATAAACCGACTTGATCACGAGCTCAACATAACAGTCAGGTGACAACCTGGTGATACTTTCGAGAAGATATCCGGAAAATCACGAACCACCGGTATGTTACTAAGCTCGAGAACAATCTTGATTTTTAGGGCAAGACGATATGATCAATAGAGCAAGGATTGGAAATAATCCTAACTCATCGATCAAGGAGTGAACCAGGAGAATGGACTAGGTAGCACGATCAATCTTAGAATGATGATTCAATAACCAACACACTAAGAATGAAATTATTGTCCTTTAACTACCCAGCAACGAGGTTGCTAGGCGTATTGATTTCACACATCACAATTCATTTGTCGGTATTCCGGTTGCATCAACACGAGGGCCGAGGAATGACTAATGATGGTGAGAAGTATCACTACGTCAAAATTCATGAGAGTTGGTGCAGTTCTCATGACAATTCTGACATAAAGGGGGTAATACTCCAAGGTAGAACAGAACCAAAAGCTGGATTGGCATTTGATCTGCGGAATACAACTACTTTGACCCAATCCTAGATATGGACGAGGTACTGGAGTTTGTTTCTCCTAGTCATTCCGGAATAGAATGGCTTGACAGACCACAAGAGTCATAGGCATCGATGAACGAATGCACACATACTCTTGACTATCAATTGATAGACGAGGGTCAGAATGCAACTAAAGAGAACAACTCAAAGGAACATATAATTTTCTGAGTTGTGGATGCATAGATTAGTATGTCGAACCAAGTTCAACATATCTTCCAGATAACCCATGCAGAGAGGTAGGACTGGCAGAGTCACGATTTATGAATGGAGAACTCCTCAAGAATAATCCTGTTGTGATATTTCAGTTCAACGAGGAACTTCTGCCATAAGTAGTTCATGGTATTTGGAAGAAGAAGATACCACGGACTTCAAGGACTATCGCAAAGGTTACTAATATCCTAAAGGCACTAGCAATTACTATCAACATGAAGTGGGTAGAGTGAATCTCGGGTTCAAGAACCCAGGAACAGAATACCTATTACTAAGTAGCATCACGGAATGCTTTCGAGAATAAAGGCCAGAATCTTACACTGGGAACACAAAACGTTGCTAGATTACTAGGTGACTCCCTAAATACCTAGGGTCATAATAGTAACTCCAACATAAATGTCAAGGCAATAGAATACCTCAACTCAACAATTAATGTGATTGAGCTGGCATAAAGGAGCATCGAAACCAGAGGGAAAGGATTTTGCAAATGCATCAGACTACTTAGAAACCTGGGATGACTCGGACAGCATAACGGCTGTAAATGCTCAGAAAAGATTTGAGATATCCACAAAAATGGTGGCATAACCACTCAGAAGCACAATATCAAGGTCTCGAGATCAATAATTAACATACAGAAGTAGTAGGAACTGAACTGAGACTTAAATCCAACAATCTTATAAGTCTACAGATTAGTAACACGTGATCCTAATAGCAAGAAGAGATAGCCTAGTTCTTAATCCCCGTAGAAGAGAAGATGATGACTTAGATCAGAAGGCCATGAGGTATAAGGAGTAAAAAGAGCCTTACGTTCCATCCCACAATCAATTCCCTTATATAACTAAAGAATTTCTAGACTCAACTTCGACCAGTTTGGCTTGGTAATCCTACAGGAAGTCAAGCTCTGATACCAACGCTGTCAGGACCCCGACTCAATGCCACATCGATCTAGCATGTAACACCTCATATCACTTTGCGGCCTCACGCACGGTATTCCCACGGGTGTCGCCTTACCTTAGCCCGGGACCGTTTGCGCCTTTTGGCACACGTATATGACAGTGTCGCTAGCATCCATATGATAAGGAGCCTGGGCTGACATGGCTAGTTGTAAACCCAAAGTGGCACAGACTTACAGGGACAGGGATCCATGACCCAGCATCGAACGTGTCGGTCATCAGCGAGCGAATCCAGGCTGTAGCACTGGGCTAGCAGGACTCCGGTGAACCGGGCTGTAGCGGGCTAACAGGACTCCGGTATTCATCGCGTGACATTTCCCCGAAGGGACAGACACAGGAACGAAGAAGGACACATGCCGGCCAGCCTAAGTTTTCCGGAGCAGTAGCAAGCTACCATGGCTCGGTGGAAACACTAGGAGACATTTCCCCGTAAGAGAGGCTACTAAAGATAAACAACTAGATGGTCAGATCCCACACATACCAAGCATTTCAATAACATACACACAATATGCTCGATATGTGCAAATACAACATGGCATCACAACATGACTCTACGACTCAAGCAACTCTTTTGAGGTGGCGCACACGAGTCCACATATTCACCAACCAATACATCACTATGGATCCGCTCCCGTCTCCCTACGAGAACGCCATCCATAGCACTCACGCTTATCTTGCGTATTTTAAGGTATCCACTTTCACTTGTCTATGAACTGATATAAGCAACCCAGAAGTCCTTTTCCACGGACACGGCTATTCGAATAGATGATGTTAACCCTGCAGGGGTGTACTTCTTCACACACGCTCTCACCACTTACCGCCGTTTACACGACATGTACTCGGCAACCTTCAAGCGGAAGCCCAACGTGGGTGTCGGCCACGGCCTGCCTAAACACTCAAGTCTCTAGTCCAGGTTTATCGCCTATTCGGGTTCCATCCATGAGGAGATCCGGCCGGAGTTTCGCTCACAGCCCCAAACGATGTGTACAGGGTTCCGTGACACCAAACGGGCGCCCGGTTTACCCGGCCACGTGCCTACCGCATCACAGCCCACCCCTACGGTCAGCGCTGCGCACGGCCTCCAGCATACTACAAACACCAGAAACTACTTGCAACTCCTGGACAGAGGACAAGGGTGATCAAGAAGCCGAGAGGGTCCATTGGTTTCGGGCCCAATGCGTGGTAGTAGCTGAATCATGGATCACAAACACAGAACTCAGTTCCTGAGGACGGCTGCAATGAGACAACCCACCATGTACTCCTACATGGCCTCTCACCGCTACCTTTACCAAATCGTGTTCACACACTTAACTCACACACAGTAGGACAGGTTCACACGCCTCTGATTCATCCCCGATGAATCAGACCCGACTCAACTCTAAGCAGTAGCAGGAATGACAACAAACATAAATGAGTAGGCACATCAGGGCTCAAACAACTCCTACTCATGCTAGTGGGTTTCATCTATTTACTGTGGCAATGACAGGTCATGCAAAGGATAGAGGGGTTCAGCTACCGCAGCAAGTAATAGTTGAATCGTTGTTGTCCTAATGCAGTAAAAGAGAGCAGGAGCGAGAGTGTGGGATTTTATCGGAATGAACAAGGGGGTTTTGCTTTCCTGGCACTTCTGAAGATAACATTGGGTCTTCATCAGTGTCAACGATCACATCATCGGTATCACGTCTATCGAGAGGGGACAAATACCGGCAACACAGAAAGAAACACAATCAATGCAATGCACAATATGATGCATGCTCATGACATGGCAATATGAATGTGTTTTGAGCTAATGCAACTAGCAACAGATTAAATGAAGTTGGTTTGAATACAAGATTCAAATTCAAACTCCATATATGATTATTTAAATGCCATTTAATTGATTTGTGCTAAACAGCAGCTATAAGTTGTTCTAACATGCATGAAAATGGTACAGATGGATTCCTTGAATTTTTCTGATAATTTTTCATATATAAATTATTTAATTTGGAGTTACGGTTAATTTTCTATGATTTATTGAAGTTTAGGGCATTTTCTGAAATTTCCTGAGTAATAATAAATCCAGAAATCATTACTGCGTCATCCTGACGTCATGATGACGTCAGCAGGTCAACGTGGCACAGTCCGGTCAAACTCTGACCGGTGGGTCCCGAGTGTCAGTGTCTAACTAAACTAACCTAACTTAGTTAATACTAACCTAACTTAATTAGCCGGGCGGGGCCCGCATGTCAGTGAGAGAGAGGGGGGTCAAACCCGGGTCAAACTCGCCGGAGTTGACCCGAGGCTCATCGCCGGCGAGGCCAGGGACGGCGGAGAGCGTCGGGATTCGCTCTCCGATGACCAAAAGAGCGGCGGAGGGGCTCTACGGGATGCCCAGGCTCGCGCGCATCTAACAGGGCCAACGGGAGAAGCTAGGGTGGCCGGAGGCGACGGCAATCATGACGACGGCGGCGGCCGGAGTTCGGGTGGTGGCGGGTTTGGCGCTACGAGCGGTGGTTTGGCGCGCTGAGGGCACTAGGGAGAAGCTCTTGCTCTCGCGCATCCAGAGGACCAAGTGGGAGGTCGTGGGGTCGCCGAAACTCATGCCGGCGACGAGCTTTGGCGGCGATGGTGTTCGGTGGTGCTCGGGCGCGTCGCTACGGTGCATCAGTGAGCAAATGGAGAGGCTGGGCAGCACCTGCTAGACATGGGGAGCACTAAGAGCAGCACAGTGAGGCCAGGGGAGCACGGAGGCTATGCGTGCAGCAGCAATGGCGGACGGTGGCTTCGGTGCTCGTGGGGAACGACGCTAGAGAGGGAGATAGGGCACGGGGAGAGGGGGAATCGGGTCAAAGGCTCACCGCGGAGCTGCAGGGAGGGTTAGTGGGCTCGGCGGCGGCCGGAGTGCAGCGAATCGGCAGCGACGATCTCCGGTGGCCGAGGAGGGGAACGGCGACATGGGCGGCGATGCAGGGCTCCCGGCGTTGCGTAGCTCCATGGAGAGGTCGGGGGCGTCGAGGCGGAGCCTTTGGTCACTCTGGTGGGGTGGAACGACGGTGGTGGCTACGACTGCGACGAGCGGCGGCGACGGCGGTCCTCGGTCGCGCGAGTGAGAGAGCCAGAGAAGAGAGAAGAAGGAATGGGGGAGAGTGAGAGCGGTCCAGGGGGTGCGTGGCATCCTCAGGGCGACGGGGAGACAGGCAGAGAGGCAGGAGGTGGCCTGGGCGTGTGCCCGCGCGCTCCGGCCACGCGCCTACGCCTACTGGCGCGAGGAGGAAGGCGACAGGGGGGGGGGAAGTGGTGGGCTGGGCCGTTGGGGAAGCTGGGCCAGGTAAGTGGCGCCAGGTAGGTGGCCCAGGTGGCCTTCTCTCCCTTTCTATTTATTTCTGTTTTGTTTTCTTTATTTAATCTGTTTTGCCACTGTTTTGAATTTAAAAATAATTCAAACAATGCCAAAAACTCCTCTGAAAATATTTATGCTGCTTAATGGACTTTTCCAAAAGCACATAAAATGTTTCAGGGTATTTGGAAATATATTCTATACAAATTTTGAATATAGTTCCAAATGCAAATAAAGTAATGATTTAAATTCAGTGCTCAAAGTATTCCTCAAAAATGTTCATTATTTTTGGTTTGGTGCAAAACCCTTGCCAAAATATAACCAACATTATTTAAGGCCATTTTGAAAACATTGAATGCATTTTCCAGGGTTCTTTGCCCCTCTTTTATTTAAGTTTTTGAGGCTTCCAAAATTCCTCAGTTCAAGTTTCAGAAATTTAAATATGATGCCTGGATGAAGATGCAACTATTTACAAACAACATTCTAGGGCTGTGACATCGGCGCCATGGTAGCAAGATGGAGAGGAGAAGAAGCAGGCGGGAGCAAGAAGAAAGAGAGATGGGCAGGGGCTCCACCCGCTCGCACATTTATAGCCGGGAGAAGGTAAATCGTCGGCCTCCCACGATTTCGAGTAATGATGATCCTCTTTGCATGCAGCATGCAGTTGTCAAGTCGAGCAGTTGCCGATGCAGCATGGGGAAACGGAGTCACCCACGTCCAATCAATCGCCACGCGTCATAAAGACCACAGGTGGTTAGGGCCCGCGGCGCTCCGCACTTGCCCTTTGGCTTTGCCTCGAAGCCAAGTCTGAGCGCGCCTTTGGCCAGGGGGCTACTATCGGCGTCCTGGATTTAGGGATATCCAACCCTGCCTTCCTGCGGCCCACCGCGTGACTCCATCGATGGCCTGGTATGGCCCGGTATCAACACCAACACCGCAAGACCCTCGTGAGGGGCCAAGCTTCACGAGGCGGACGACGACAAGACCCTCGAAGGAAGTGGCCTCCTTAGGAGGGCTCCTGAGGGGCGGAGAGTTCTATTCAAGCTACCTCACAAGGCTCAGCTGACGTGAGCCATGACGACTAAGGCCAGGAGGGCGCCAGGCGGGTGCAGAGTGCAGGTTTCCTCTTTGGTGCAAGGGAGGCAAGCCGTAGGCGGAGTCCCGAGGAATCAGCCAAAGGTTTCCATTTTGGTGCAACAAGACCAAGACCGCCAGGACGGCAGGACGGAGGTCATCACCGAGCCTACCGCGGCGTCATGACCAGAGGCTTTTCGCAGGCGAAGACTACTTTTGTCGGGATAGACTGTACTACTTGTCCCCTTTCAAATCCCGCCGTTGTGGAATCCCTTCCCGCTCATATTTTGGAAGAGGACCAACGCCACTATATATAGGACCTAACCACCACCATAGAAAGGGACCGGGACTTGGACCAGGACTGGGACCGAGATCAAAACAAGTAGAGCACCACACCAGCTCAAGAACACCTCACCTCCTAAGGCTTGTTCATCCACCGTACTAGTTCATCCATAGACCCTCGAGGCAATCCACCACACCACACTGGATTAGGGTATTACACCACAACGGTGGCCCGAACTAGTATAAATCTCTGTGTCTTTGTGTCTCTTTGAGCTCGACGCGTTAGGCTTACGAGGATCACGAGTAGGCAAGCTGGACAGGTTGAGATCTCCGCGTGCATCCCAGAGTTTGAACCTCTCAAGGGTTGCCGGGTCCCTAAATCCGATATCACGTCTATCGAGAGGGGACAAATACCGGCAACACAGAAAGAAACACAATCAATGCAATGCACAATATGATGCATGCTCATGACATGGCAATATGAATGTGTTTTGAGCTAATGCAACTAGCAACAGATTAAATGAAGTTGGTTTGAATACAAGATTCAAATTCAAACTCCATATATGATTATTTAAATGCCATTTAATTGATTTGTGCTAAACAGCAGCTATAAGTTGTTCTAACATGCATGAAAATGGTACAGATGGATTCCTTGAATTTTTCTGATAATTTTTCATATATAAATTATTTAATTTGGAGTTACGGTTAATTTTCTATGATTTATTGAAGTTTAGGGCATTTTCTGAAATTTCCTGAGTAATAATAAATCCAGAAATCATTACTGCGTCATCCTGACGTCATGATGACGTCAGCAGGTCAACGTGGCACAGTCCGGTCAAACTCTGACCGGTGGGTCCCGAGTGTCAGTGTCTAACTAAACTAACCTAACTTAGTTAATACTAACCTAACTTAATTAGC